>NC_052073.1:38688470-38988470 GCF_015852505.1 Tachyglossus aculeatus
GGCTCAGTGGAAAGAGCCCGGGCTTTGGAGTCAGAGGTCATGGGTTCAAATCCCGGCTCCGCCACTTGTCAGCTGGGTGACTTTGGGCAAGTCACTTCACTTCTCTGGGCCCCAGTGACCTCATCTGGCAAATGGGGATTAAGACTGTGAGCCCCATGAGGTACAATCTGATGGCCTTTGTAACCTCCCCAGTGCTTAGAACAGTGCTTTGCACATAGTAAGCGCTTAATAAATGCCATCGTTATTATTATTATTATTCTCTGTGCCTCAGTTACCTCATCTGGCAAATGGGGATGAAGACTGTGAGCCCCAAGTGGGACAACCTGATCACCTTGTATCCCCCCCAGCACTTAGAACAGTGCTTTGCCCATAGTAAGCGATTAACAAATACCACCATCATTATTATTAGTAATAGTCGTAGTATTATTATTAATCCCGGCTCCGCCGCTTATCAGCTGGGTGACTTTGGGCAAGTCACTTCTCTGTGCCTCAGTTCCCTCATTTGTAAAATGGGGATGAAGACTGTGAGCCCCGTGTGGGACAATCTGATCACCTGGTATCCCCCCCAGCGCTTAGAACGGTGCTTGGCACATAGTAAGCGCTTAACAAATGCCATGTTTTTTCAGCGCTTAGATCAGTGCTTGGCACACAGTAAGCGCTTAGCGAATACCATTATTATTAGTATCGTTAAGACGGGCGTTTCCAGGGCTGATCTCGGAGCACGTGGGAATAGGCGGGGTGGGCATCGATCATTTCCCCCCCCCCCCCGCGCTTAGAACAGTGCTTGGCACATAGTAAGCGCTTAACAAATGCCATCGTTTTTCAGTGCTTAGATCAGTGCTTGGCACACAGTAAGCGCTTAATGAATGCCATCATTATTAGTATCATTAAGACGGGCATTCCCGGGCCGATCTCGGAGCACGTGGGGATAGGCGGGGTGGGCGTCGATCATTCCCCCCCCTCCCCATTGCTTAGAACGGTGCCCGGCACATAGTAAGTGCTTAACAAATGCCATCTTTTTTCAGCGCTTAGATCGGTGCTTGGCACACAGTAAGCGCTTAACGAACGCCATCATTATTAGTATCATTAAGACGGGCGTTTCCGGGGCCGGTCTGGGAGCATGTGGGGAGAGGCGGGGTGGGCGTTGATCATTTATACACACACACACACACACGCACACACATGCACACACACCCATCGCTTAGAACAGTGCCTGGCACATAGTAAGCGCTTAACCAATGCCATCTTTTTTCAGCACTTAGTGCTTGGCACATAGTAAGCGCTTAACGAATGCCATCATTGTTAGTATCATTAAGATGGGCATTTCCGGGACCGATCTCAGAGCACGTGGGAATAGGCGGGATGGGTGTCGATCATTTCCCCCCCAGCGCTTAGAACAGTGCTTGGCACATAGTAAGCATTTAACAAATGCCATCTTTTTTCAGCGCTTACATTGGTGCTTGGCACATAGCAAGCGCTTAACGAATACCATCGTTCTTAGATGGGGGTTTCCGGGGCTGGTCCAGGAGCACGTGGGGATCGGCGGGGTGGGCGTCGATCATTTCCCCCCCGCCCCCATCGCTTAGAACAGTGCCTGGCACATAGTAAGCGCTTAACAAATGCCATCTTTTTTCAGCGCTTAGATCGGGGCTTGGCACATAGCAAGCGCTTAACGAATACCATCGTTATTAATATCGTTAAGACGGGCGTTTCCGGGGCCGGTCCCGGAGCACGTGGGGATAGGCGGAATGGGCGTCGATCATTCCCCCCCCATCACTTAGAACGGTGCCTGGCACATAGTAAGCGCTTAACAAATGTCATCTTTTTTCAGTGCTTAGATTGGTGCTTGGCACACAGTAAGCGCTTAACGAATGCCATCATTATTAGTATCGTTAAGACGGGCGTTTCCGGGGCCGGTCCCGGAGCACGTGGGGATAGGCGGGATGGGCGTCGATCATTTACACACACACACACACACACACACACACACGCACGCACACACACACACACGCACACACACACCCCCTCCCCCCCATCGCTTAGAACGGTGCCTGGCACATAGTAAGCGCTTAACAAATGCCATCTTTTTTCAGTGCTTAGATCGGTGCTTGGCACACAGTAAGCGCTTAACGAATGCCATCATTATTAGTATCGTTAAGACGGGGGTTTCCGGGGCCAGTCCGGGAGCACGCGGGGATAGGCGGGGTGGGCGGTGATCATTTACACACACACACACACACACACACACACACACACACACCCCACCCCCCCACCCCTGCTTAGAACAGTGCCTGGCACATAGTAAGCGCTTAACAAATGCCATCATTTTTCAGCACTTAGATCGGTGCTTGACACACAGTAAGCACTTAACGAATGCCATCATTATTAGTATCGTTAAGACGGGCGTTTCCGGGGCCGGTCCCGGAGCACGTGGGGATAGGCGGGATGGGCGTCGATCATTCCCCCCCCATCACTTAGAACGGTGCCTGGCACATAGTAAGCGCTTAACGAATGCCATCGTTCTTAGTATCGTTAAGACGGGGGTTTCCGGGGCCGGTCCGGGAGCACGTGGGGATCGGCGGGGTGGTGGGGGGGGGTGTCGATCCTTCTGACGGGCCCCGCCCGCCCTCCAGCTCAGCGACGCCAAGAAGAAGGTGGACGAGGACGTGGGGACCATCGAAGGGCTGGAGGAGACGCGGAAGAAGCTGCTGAAGGACGGGGAGGCCCTGGGCCAGCGCCTGGAGGAGAAGGCCGCGGCCTACGACAAGCTGGACAAGACCAAGACCCGCCTGCAGCAGGAGCTGGACGACCTCCTGGTGGACCTCGACCACCAGCGCCAGATCGTCTCCAACCTGGAGAAGAAGCAGAAGAAGTTCGACCAGGTGAGGAGGCGGCGGCGGGGGCGGCGGCCCCGGGGGCGGGCGGTGCCCGGCGAGGGGGGCGGCGGGAGACCCCCGGCCCACCCCGCCTCGCCCCCCGCAGCTCCTGGCCGAGGAGAAGAACGCGTCGGCGCGCTACGCGGAGGAGTGCGACCGGGCCGAGGCGGAGGCCCGGGAGAAGGAGACCAAGGCCCTGTCGCTGGCCCGGGCCCTGGAGGAGGCCCTGGAGGCCCGAGAGGAGGCCGAGAGGCTGAACAAGCAGCTGCGCACCGACATGGAGGACCTGATGAACTCCAAAGACGACGTGGGGAAGAACGTGAGTCCGGGAGGAGGCGGGGCGGGAGCGGGGCCACGCGCTTCCCCTTAATCACGCCATCTGTTATTCATCGTAATCATCATATAATCATCGTAATGGCATTTATGAAGCGCTTACTAGGTGCAAATCATCATCATAATAATCATAATGGCATTTATGAAGCGCTTACTACGCACTGTACTAAGCGCTGGGGAGGCTGCAAGGTGATCAGTCTGTGAGACTGCAAGCCCACTGTTGGGTAGGGACCGTCTCTAGACGTTGCCAATTTGTACTTCCCAAGTGCTTAGTACGGTGCTCTGCACACGGTAAGCGCTCAATAAATACGATCGATGATCAGTCGTAGTCCCCGTTTTGCAGGTGAGGTCACTGAGGCCCAGAGAATGATGATAATAATAGTAACGGCGGCATTTATGAAGCACTTACTATGTGCAGAGCACTGTACTCAGCGCTGGGGAGGTTACAAGGTGATCAGTCTGTGAGACTGCGAGCCCACTGTTGGGTAGGGACCGTCTCTATACGTTGCCAATTTGTACTTCCCAAGCGCTTAGTACGGTGCTCTGCACACGGTAAGCGCTCAGTAAATGCGATTGATGATCAGTCTTAATCCCCGTTTTGCAGGTGAGGTCACTGAGACCCAGAGAATGATGATGATAATAATAACGGCGGCATTTAGGAAGCGCTTACTATGTGTAGAGCACTGTACTCAGCGCTGGGGAGGTTACAAGGTGATCAGTCTGTGAGACTGCGAGCCCACTGTTGGGTAGGGACCGTCTCTATACATTGCCAATTTGTACTTCCCAAGTGCTTAGTACGGTGCTCTGCACACAGTAAGCGCTCAATAAATACGATTGATGATCAGTCTTAATCCCCGTTTTGCAGATGAGGTCACTGAGGCCCAGAGAATGATGATAATAATAGTAACGGCGGCATTTATGAAGCACTTACTATGTGCAGAGCACTGTACTCAGCGCTGGGGAGGTTACAAGGTGATCAGTCTGTGAGACTGCGAGCCCACTGTTGGGTAGGGACCGTCTCTATACGTTGCCAATTTGTACTTCCCAAGCGCTTAGTACGGTGCTCTGCACACGGTAAGCGCTCAGTAAATGCGATTGATGATCAGTCTTAATCCCCGTTTTGCAGGTGAGGTCACTGAGACCCAGAGAATGATGATGATAATAATAACGGCGGCATTTAGGAAGCGCTTACTATGTGTAGAGCACTGTACTCAGCGCTGGGGAGGTTACAAGGTGATCAGTCTGTGAGACTGCGAGCCCACTGTTGGGTAGGGACCGTCTCTATACATTGCCAATTTGTACTTCCCAAGTGCTTAGTACGGTGCTCTGCACACAGTAAGCGCTCAATAAATACGATTGATGATCAGTCTTAATCCCCGTTTTGCAGATGAGGTCACTGAGGCCCAGAGAATGATGATAATAATAATAACGGCGGCATTTATGAAGCGCTTACTATGTGCAGAGCACTGTACTCAGCGCTGGGGAGGTTACAAGGTGATCAGTCTGTGAGACTGCGAGCCCACTGTTGGGTAGGGACCGTCTCTATACGTTGCCAATTTGTACTTCCCAAGCGCTTAGTACGGTGCTCTGCACACGGTAAGCGCTCAGTAAATGCGATTGATGATCAGTCTTAATCCCCGTTTTGCAGGTGAGGTCACTGAGACCCAGAGAATGATGATGATAATAATAACGGCGGCATTTAGGAAGCGCTTACTATGTGTAGAGCACTGTACTCAGCGCTGGGGAGGTTACAAGGTGATCAGTCTGTGAGACTGCGAGCCCACTGTTGGGTAGGGACCGTCTCTATACATTGCCAATTTGTACTTCCCAAGTGCTTAGTACGGTGCTCTGCACACAGTAAGCGCTCAATAAATACGATTGATGATCAGTCTTAATCCCCGTTTTGCAGATGAGGTCACTGAGGCCCAGAGAATGATGATAATAATAATAACGGCGGCATTTATGAAGCGCTTACTATGTGCAGAGCACTGTACTCAGCGCTGGGGAGGTTACAAGGTGATCAGTCTGTGAGACTGCGAGCCCACTGTTGGGTAGGGACCGTCTCTATACGTTGCCAATTTGTACTTCCCAAGCGCTTAGTACGGTGCTCTGCACACGGTAAGCGCTCAGTAAATGCGATTGATGATCAGTCTTAATCCCCGTTTTGCAGGTGAGGTCACTGAGACCCAGAGAATGATGATGATAATAATAACGGCGGCATTTAGGAAGCGCTTACTATGTGTAGAGCACTGTACTCAGCGCTGGGGAGGTTACAAGGTGATCAGTCTGTGAGACTGCGAGCCCACTGTTGGGTAGGGACCGTCTCTATACATTGCCAATTTGTACTTCCCAAGTGCTTAGTACGGTGCTCTGCACACAGTAAGCGCTCAATAAATACGATTGATGATCAGTCTTAATCCCCGTTTTGCAGATGAGGTCACTGAGGCCCAGAGAATGATGATAATAATAATAACGGCGGCATTTATGAAGCGCTTACTATGTGCAGAGCACTGTACTCAGCGCTGGGGAGGTTACAAGGTGATCAGTCTGTGAGACTGCGAGCCCACTGTTGGGTAGGGACCGTCTCTATACGTTGCCAATTTGTACTTCCCAAGCGCTTAGTACGGTGCTCTGCACACGGTAAGCGCTCAGTAAATGCGATTGATGATCAGTCTTAATCCCCGTTTTGCAGGTGAGGTCACTGAGACCCAGAGAATGATGATGATAATAATAACGGCGGCATTTAGGAAGCGCTTACTATGTGTAGAGCACTGTACTCAGCGCTGGGGAGGTTACAAGGTGATCAGTCTGTGAGACTGCAAGCCCACTGTTGGGTAGGGACCGTCTCTATACGTTGCCAATTTGTACTTCCCAAGCGCTTAGTACGGTGCTCTGCACACGGTAAGCGCTCAATAAATACGATTGATGATCAGTCTTAATCCCCGTTTTGCGGGTGAGGTCACTGAGGCCCAGAGAATGATGATAATAATAATAACGGCGGCATTTAGGAAGCGCTTACTATGTGCAGAGCACTGTACTAAGCGCTGGGGAGGTTACAAGGTGAGACTGCGAGCCCACTGTTGGGTAGGGACTGTCTCTATATGTTGCCAATTTGTACTTCCCAAGCGCTTAGTACAGTGCTCTGCACACGGTAAACGCTCAATAAATACGATTGATGATCAGTCTTAATCCCCGTTTTGCAGGTGAGGTCACTGAGGCCCAGAGAATAATGATAATAATAATAACGGTGGCATTTAGGAAGCGCTTACTATGTGCAGAGCACTGTACTAAGCGCTGGGGAGGTTACAAGGTGATCAGTCTGTGAGACTGCGAGCCCACTGTTGGGTAGGGACCGTCTCTATACGTTGCCAATTTGTACTTCCCAAGCGCTTAGTACGGTGCTCTGCACACGGTAAGCGCTCAATAAATACGATTGATAATAATAATAATAACGATGGTATTTCTTAAGCGCTTACTATGTGCAAAGCACTGTTCTAAGCACTGGGGAGGTTACAAGGTGATCAGGCTGTCCCACGGGGGCTCACAGTTTTTAATCCCCATTTTACAGATGAGGGAACTGAGGCCCAGAGAAGTGAAGTGACTTGCCCAAAGTCACACAGCTGACAAGTGGCAGAGCCGGGATTTGAACCCATGACCTCTGACTCCCAAACCCGGGCTCTTTCCACTAAGCCATGCTGCTTCTCTAGTCTTAATCCCCGTTTTACAGATGAGGTCACTGAGGCCCAGAGAATAATGACAATAATAATAACGGTGGCATTTATGAAGCGCTTACTATGTGCAGAGCACTGTACTAAGCGCTGGGGAGGTTACAAGGCGATCAGTCTTAATCCCCGTTTTGCAGGTGAGGTCACTGAGGCCCAGAGAATGATGATAATAATAATAACGACGGCATTTATGAAGCGCTTACTATGTGCAGAGCACTGTACTAAGAGCTGGGGAGGTTACAAGGCGATCAGTCTTAATCCCCGTTTTGCAGATGAGGTCACTGAGGCCCAAAGAATGATGATAATAATAATAACGACGGCATTTATGAAGCGCCTACTATGTGCAGAGCACTGTACTAAGCGCTGGGGAGGTTACAAGGTGATCAGTCTTAATCCCCGTTTTGCAGATGAGGTCACTGAAGCCCAGAGAATAATGATAATAATAATAATAATAATGGTGGCATTTATGAAGCGCTTACTATGTGCAGAGCACTGTACTAAGCGCTGGGGAGGTTACAAGGCGATCAGTCTTAATCCCCGTTTTGCAGGTGAGGTCACTGAGGCCCAGAGAATGATGATAATAATAATAACGACGGCATTATGAAGCGCTTACTATGTGCAGAGCACTGTACTAAGCGCTGGGGACGTTACAAGGCGATCAGTCTTAATCCCCGTTTTGCAGATGAGGTCACTGAGGCCCAAAGAATGATGATAATAATAATAACGACGGCATTTATGAAGCGCCTACTATGTGCAGAGCACTGTACTAAGCGCTGGGGAGGTTACAAGGCGATCAGTCTTAATCCCCGTTTTGCAGATGAGGTCACTGAGGCCCAGAGAATAATGATAATAATAATAACGGCGGCATTTATGAAGCGCTTACTATGTGCAGAGCACTGTACTAAGCGCTGGGGAGGTTACAAGGCGATCAGTCTTAATCCCCGTTTTGCAGATGAGGTCACTGAGGCCCAGAGAATAGTGATAATAATAATAACGATGGAATTTATGAAGCGCTTACTATGTGCAAAGCACTGTACTAAGCGTTGGGGAGGTTACAGGGCGATCAGTCTTAATCCCCGTTTTACAGATGAGGTCACTGAGGCCCAGAGAATAATGACAATAATAATAACGACGGCATTTATGAAGCGCTTACTATGTGCAGAGCACTGTACTAAGCTCTGGGGAGGTTACAAGGTGATCAGTCTTAATCCCTGTTTTGCAGGTGATGTCACTGAGGCCCAGAGAATAATGATAATAATAATAATGGTGGCATTTATGAAGCGCTTACTATGTGCAGAGCACTGTACTAAGCGCTGGGGAGGTTACAAGGCGATCAGTCTTAATCCCCATTTTGCAGATGAGGTCACTGAGGCCCAGAGAATAATGATAATAATAATAATGATGGCATTTGTTAAGTGCTTACTATGTGCAAAGCACTGTTCTTAGCGCTGGGGGGGGATACAAGGTGATCAAGTTGTCCCACGTGGGGCTCACACTCTTAATCCCCGTTTTACAGATGAGGTAACTGAGGCTCAGAGAAGTTAAGCGACTTGCCCAAGGTCACACAGCAGACATGTGGCGGAGCTGGGATTCGAACCCATGACCTCTGACTCCAAAGCCCGGGCTCTTTCCGCGGAGCCACAAGGTGACTTGCCCAAAGTCACCCAGCTGACAGTTGGTGGAGCCAGGATTTGAACCCACGACCTCTGACTCCAAAGCCCGGGCTCTTTCCACTGTTAAGCGCTAACTACGTGAAGCAGCACGGCATAGTGGAGAGAGCACAGGCCTGCGTATCGGAAGGTTATGGGTTCTAAATCCGGCTTCACCTCCTTCCTGCCTGCTGTGTGACCTTGGGCAAGTCACTTCACTGCTCTGAGCCTCAGTTCCCTCATCTGTAAAATGGGGATTCGATCCCTCCTACCTAGAGAAGCAGCGTGGCTCAGTGGAAGGAGCCCGGGCTTTGGAGTCAGAGGTCAGGGGTTCAAATCCCGGCTCCACCAATTGTCAGCTGTGAGATTTTGGGCAAGTCACTTCACTTCTCTGGGCCTCAGTGATCTCATCTGTAAAATGGGGATGAAGACCGGGAGCGCCCCGTGGGACAACCTGATCACCTTGTAACCTCCCCAGCACTTAGAAGGGTGCTTTGCACATAGTAAGCATTTAATAAATGCCACCATTATTATTATTATTACTCTCTGGGCCTCAGTTCCCTCATCTGTGAAATGGGGATTAAGACTGTGAGCCCCCCCCCCACCCCCGTGGGACAACCTGATCACCTTCATTCATTCAGTCGTATTTATTGAGCGCTTACTGTGTGCAGAGCACTGTACTAAACGCTTGGGAAGTCCAAGTTGGCAACATATAGAGACGGTCCCTGCCCGACAGCAGGCTCACAGTCTAAAAGTCATTCCATCATATTTATTGAGCGCTTACTGTGTGCAGAGCGCTGGACTAGACGCTTGGGAAGTGCAAGTTGGCAACATATAGAGACAGTCCCTCCCCAACAGCGGGCTCACAGTCTAAAAGTCATTCCATCGTATTTATTGAGCGCTCACTGTGTGCAGAGCACTGGACTAAGCGCTTGGGAAGTCCAAGTTGGCAACATATAGAGACAGTCCCAACCCAGTAGTGGGCTCACAGAGTAAGCGCTTAACAAATGCCATTATTATTATTATTATTATTATTATTATTGGGAAACGTGGGTATTGGTTCAGTCGTACCGATTGAGCGCTTACCGTGTGGTGCGCCGTACGGAACAGCCGAAACAACTGGGTGCGGGCTGAGGATTTTGGGGGGCCGGGAGCCGGGGGCCCCCCTTTTAGACTGTGAGCCCACCGTTGGGTAGGGACCGTCTCTATACGTTGCCAACTTGTACTTCCCAAGCGCTCTGCACACAGTAAGCGCTCAATAAATACGATCGCACCTGTATATATGTTTGTACAGATTTATTACTCTGTTTTACTTGTGCATATTTACTACTCTACTCATTTTAACCAACTTGTACTTCCCAAGCGCTTAGTACAGTGCTGTGCACACAGTAAGCGCTGAATAAATACGATCGATTGATTGATTGATTGATATTGATTGGCCGCCTCAGGTCCACGAGCTGGAGAAGTCCAAGAGGGCCCTGGAGCAGCAGGCGGAGGAGATGCGGACGCAGCTGGAGGAGCTGGAAGACGAGCTGCAGGCCACGGAGGACGCCAAGCTGCGCCTGGAAGTGAACATGCAGGCCATGCGCGCCCAGTTCGAGCGGGACCTGCAGGCCAGGGACGAGCAGAGCGAAGAGAAGAAGAGGCTCTTGGTCAAGCAGGTGGGGCTCGGGGGGCCGCGCGGGGGGCCGCGGGCCGGGGCCGGGGGGCGTGGGACCCTCCGTCCGTCCCTCCGTCCCTCCGTCCCTCCGTCCGTAGGTGCGGGAGCTGGAGGCGGAGCTGGAGGACGAGAGGAAGCAGCGGGCGCTGGCCGTGGCCTCCAAGAAGAAGATGGAGATGGACCTGAAGGACCTCGAGGCCCAGATCGAGGCGGCCAACAAAGCCCGGGAAGAGGCCATCAAACAGCTGCGCCGGCTGCAGGTGAGGGGACCGGGCCCTCCCCTCCGCGCCCCGCCGACCCTCCGAGGGCACCGAGAAGCGGAAGGAGCCCGGGCTTGGGAGGCGGGGGTGCCGGGTTCAGATCCCCGCTCCGCCAGCCGTCAGCTGTGGGACTAAGGGCGAGTCACTTTGCTTCTCTGGCCCTCAGTTCCCTCATCTGGGAAATGGGGGGGGAAGATGGTGAGCCCCACGTGGGACAATCGGGTCACCTTGTATTCATTCATTCATTCAATCGTAGTTATTGAGCGCTTACTGTGCGCAGGGCACTGGACTAAGCGCTTGGGAAATACAGATTGGCCACAACTTGTATCCTCCCCAGTGCTTAGAACAGTGCTTGGCACGTAGTAAGCGCTTAACAAATACCAAAATTATTATTATTATCGGGAGCACCCAGCATCCGGCCCTGCTGACCTTCCCAGGGCACCGAGAAGCAGAAAGAGCCCGGGCTTGGGAGGCGGAGGTGCCGGATTCGAATCCCCACTCCGCCAACCGTCAGTTGTGTGACTAAGGGCGAGTCACTTCGCTTCTCTGGGCCCTCAGTTCCCTCATCTGGGAAATGGGGGGGGAAGATGGTGAGCCCCACGTGGGACAATCGGGTCACCTTGTATTCATTCATTCATTCAATCGTATTTATTGAGCGCTTACTGTGCGCAGGGCACTGGACTAAGCGCTTGGGAAGTACAGGTTGGCCACAACTTGTATCCTCCCCAGTGCTTAGAACAGTGCTTGGCACACAGTAAGCGCTTAACAAATACCAAAATTATTATTATTATCGGGAGCACCCAGCATCCGGCCCTGCTGACCCTCCGAGGGCCAGTGGCCGCCCCGAGAAGCGGAAAGAGCCCGGGCTTGGGAGGCGGAGGTGCCGGGTTCGGATCCCCGCTCCGCCAGCCGTCAGTTGTGTGACTCGGGGCGAGTCACTTCGCTTCTCTGGCCCTCAGTTCCCTCATCTGGGAAATGGGGGGGGAAGATGGTGAGCCCCACGTGGGACAATCGGGTCACCTTGTATTCATTCATTCATTCAATCATAGTTATTGAGCGCTTACTGTGCGCAGGGCACTGGACTAAGCGCTTGGGAAATACAGATTGGCCACAACTTGTATCCTCCCCAGTGCTTAGAACAGTGCTTGGCACACAGTAAGCGCTTAACAAATACCAAAATTATTATTATTATCGGGAGCACCCAGCATCCGGCCCTGCTGACCTTCCCAGGGCACCGAGAAGCAGAAAGAGCCCGGGCTTGGGAGGCGGAGGTGCCGGATTCGAATCCCCACTCCGCCAACCGTCAGTTGTGTGACTAAGGGCGAGTCACTTCGCTTCTCTGGGCCCTCAGTTCCCTCATCTGGGAAATGGGGGGGGAAGATGGTGAGCCCCACGTGGGACAATCGGGTCACCTTGTATTCATTCATTCATTCAATCGTAGTTATTGAGCGCTTACTGTGCGCAGGGCACTGGACTAAGCGCTTGGGAAGTACAGGTTGGCCACAACTTGTATCCTCCCCAGTGCTTAGAACAGTGCTTGGCACACAGTAAGCGCTTAACAAATACCAAAATTATTATTATTATCGGGAGCACCCAGCATCCGGCCCTGCTGACCTTCCCAGGGCACCGAGAAGCAGAAAGAGCCCGGGCTTGGGAGGCAGAGGTGCCGGATTCGAATCCCCACTCCGCCAACCGTCAGTTGTGTGACTAAGGGCGAGTCACTTTGCTTCTCTGGCCCTCAGTTCCCTCATCTGGGAAATGGGGGGGGAAGATGGTGAGCCCCACGTGGGACAATCGGGTCACCTTGTATTCATTCATTCATTCAATCATAGTTATTGAGCGCTTACTGTGCGTAGGGCACTGGACTAAGCGCTTGGGAAATACAGATTGGCCACAACTTGTATCCTCCCCAGTGCTTAGAACAGTGCTTGGCACACAGTAAGCGCTTAACAAATACCAAAATTTTTATTATTATCGGGAGCACCCGGCATCCGGCCCTGCTGACCCTCCGAGGGCACCGAGAAGCGGAAAGAGCCCGGGCTTGGGAGGTGGAGGTGCCGGGTTCGGATCCCCGCTCCGCCAGCCGTCAGCTGTGGGACTCGGGGCGAGTCACTTCGCTTCTCTGGGCCCTCAGTTCCCTCATCTGGGAAATGGGGGGTGAAGATGGTGAGCCCCACGTGGGACAACCGGATCACCTTGTATTCATTCATTCATTCAGTCGTATTTATTGAGCGCTTACTGTGTGCAGGGCACTGGACTAAGCGCTTGGGAAGTACAGGTTGGCCACAACTTGTATCCTCCCCAGCGCTTAGAACAGTGCTTGGCACACAGTAAGCGCTTAACAAATACCAAAATTATTATTATTATCGGGAGCACCCAGCATCCGGCCCTGCTGACCCTCCGAGGGCCAGTGGCCGCCCCGAGAAGCGGAAAGAGCCCGGGCTTGGGAGGCGGAGGTGCCGGGTTCGGATCCCCGCTCCGCCAGCCGTCAGTTGTGTGACTCGGGGCGAGTCACTTCGCTTCTCTGGCCCTCAGTTCCCTCATCTGGGAAATGGGGGGGGGAAGATGGTGAGCCCCACGTGGGACAACCGGATCACCTTGTATTCATTCATTCATTCAATCGTAGTTATTGAGCGCTTATTGTGTGCAGGGCACTGTACTAAGTGCTTGGGAAATACAGATTGGCCACAACTTGTATCCTCCCCAGTGCTTAGAACAGTGCTTGGCACACAGTAAGCGCTTAGCAAATACCAAAATTATTATTATTATCGGGAGCACCCGGCATCCGGCCCTGCTGACCCTCCGAGGGCACCGAGAAGCGGAAAGAGCCCGGGCTTGGGAGGCGGGGGTGCCGGGTTCGGATCCCCGCTCCGCCAGCCGTCAGCTGTGGGACTCGGGGCGAGTCACTTCGCTTCTCTGGGCCCTCAGTTCCCTCATCTGGGAAATGGGGGGGGAAGATGGTGAGCCCCACGTGGGACAGCCGGATCACCTTGTATTCATTCATTCATTCAGTCATAGTTATTGAGCGCTTACTGTGTGCAGGGCACTGGACTAAGCACTTGGGAAGTACAGGTTGGCCACAACTTGTATCGTCCCCAGCGCTTAGAACAGTGCTTGGCACGTAGTAAGCGCTTAACAAATACCGAAATTATTATTATTATTGGGAGCACCCAGCATCCGGCCTTGCTGACCCTCCGAGGGCCAACGGCTGTGTCGAGAAGCGGCGTGGCTCAATGGAAAAAGCCCGGGCTTGGGAGTCAGAGGTCCTGGGTTCGAATTCCGGCTCCGCCAACTGTCAGCTGTGTGACTTTGGGCGAGTCACTTCACTTCTCTGGGCCTCAGTTCCCTCATCTGGAAAATGGGTGTGAAGATGGTGAGCCCCGCGTGGGACAACCTGATCACCTTGTATTCATTCATTCATTCATTCAATCGTATTTATTGAGCAGCGTATTTATTGAGCAGCAGAGAAGCAGCGTGGCTCAGTGGAAAGAGCACGGGCTTTGGAGGTCATGGGTTCGAATTCTGGCTCCACCACAATTCTGCTGTGTGACCTTGGGCAAGTCACTTCACTTCTCTGAGCCTCAGTCCCCTCATCCGTAAAACGGGGATTAAGACTGTGAGCCGCACGTGGGACAACATGATCACATTGTATCCCCCCCAGTGCTTAGAACAGTGCTTTGCACATAGTAAGCGCTTAACAAATGCCATCATTATTATTATTATTATTACTGAGCACTTTCTGTGTGCAGAGAACTGTACTAAGCGCTTGGGAAGTACAAGTTGGCAACAACTTGTATCCTCCCCAGCGCTTAGAATAGTGCTTGGCACATAGTAAGTGCTTAACAAATGCCATTATTATTATTATTATTATTGAGCACTTACTGTGTGCAGAGAACTGTACTAAGCGCTTGGGAAGTACAAGTTGGCAACAACTTGTATCCTCCCCAGTGCTTAGAATAGTGCTTGGCACATAGTAAGCGCTTAGCAAATGCCATTATTATTATTATTATTATTATTGTTATTGAGCACTTACTGTGTGCAGAGAGCCATACTAAGCACTTGGGAAGTACAAGTTGGCAACAACTTGTATCCTCCCCAGTGCTTAGAACAGTGCTTGGCACATAGTAAGCGCTTAACAAATACCCAAATTATTATTGTTATTATTATTCTAAACTTGTGAGCCCACTGTTGGGTAGGGACCGTCTCTAAATGTTGCCAACTTGGACTTCCCAAGCGCTTAGTACAGTGCTCTGCACACAGTAAGTGCTCAATAAATACGGTTGATTAATAATAAAAATGGCACTTATTAAGCGCTTACTATGTGCAAAGCACTGTTCTAAGCGCTGATTGATTACGATTATTACCAAGCGAGTGCTTAACAGATACCGTCGCGGCTAGCCGCCCTGGGCCTCAGTTTCCTCCTCCGCCGGGCGAGAAGAAGAGCCCTCCTCTCCCTCCCTCTCGGGACCAGGCTGACGACGGCCTCTCTGCCCCAGGGCTTAGCGCAGCGTGTGGGTGTCGGGACTCGACTGTGAGCCCACTCCATGTTGCCAGCCCGTACTTGCCGAGCGCTCAGTACAGCGCCGTGCACCCAGTAAACGCGAGCGAATGAATGAATGAATGAAACTGCGGTGGGATGGAGAGGGATTCTCCGGGAGGTGTCCGTGGGAGGAGGCGGCTTTCCCGGCCGGGAGGCCCAAGCGGGCCCGTCGTCCTCCGCGGCGGTGCCCGTCTCCACGCCCCTGCCCCGCCAGGCCCAGATGAAGGACTGCCAGCGCGAGCTGGAAGAGGCCCGGGCCTCTCGAGACGAGATCTTCGCCCAGTCCAAGGAGAATGAGAAGAAGCTGAAGACGCTGGAAGCGGAAATTCTCCAGCTCCAAGAGGTGAGAATTCCCATCCCTGGGCCTCCGGCCTCCTCTGGGATGGCCCTGGCGGCCTCCCGCTTGCCCCCCGGCCACCCGCGCGACCTCCCGATTGCCCGTCTCCTCCCTCCCCAGTCCTGCCGTCTCCTCCTCCTCCGCTTCTCCCCGTCTCCAAGGGTGGTACCCGTTACCGCCTGCTCGAACCCACTCCCTAACAGTGCTTCAATCAATCAATCGTATTTATTGAGCGCTTCCTATGTGCAGAGCACTGGACTAAGCGCTTGGGAAGTACAAATTGGCAACACATAGAGACAGTCCCTACCCAAAAGTGGGCTCGCTTAGAACAGTGCTTTGCACATAGTAAGCGCTTAATAAGCTGTAAATAGACTGTGAGCCCGCTATTGGGTAGGGACTGTCTCTATATGTTGCCAACTTGTACTTCCCAAGCGCTTAGTACAGTGCTCTGCACGCAGTAAGCGCTTAATAAATACAACTGATGATGAATCAATGCCATAATTATTATTACTATTATTCCCTCTCCATCCGCCAGTGCTGTTTACTGAGCGCCGACTGGGTCCGGAGCATCATCCTCGTCAGTCGTATTTATTGAGCGCTTACTGTGTGCAGAGCACTGGACTAAGCGCTTGGGAAGTACAAATTGGCAACATATAGAGACAGTCCCTACCCAACAGTGGGCTCTGTAGTAAGCGCTTGGGGAGAGTCCAGTGGCCAGTCGATACGATCCCCACTCCTCCTATTCATTCCTCCTATTCATTCAGTCGTATTTATCATTATCATCATCATCAATCGTATTTATTGAGCGCTTACTATGTGCAGAGCACTGTACTGAGCGCTTGGGAAGTACAAATTGGCAACATATAGAGACAGTCCCTACCCAACAGTGGGCTCTGTAGTAAGCGCTTGGGGAGAGTCCAGTGGCCAGTCGATACGATCCCCGCTCCTCCTATTCGTGCAGTCGTATTTATCATCATCATCAATCGTATCTATTGAGCGCTTACTGTGTGCAGAGCACTGGACTAAGCGCTTGGGAAGTACAAATTGGCAACATATAGCGACAGTCCCTACCCAACAGTGGGCTCTGTAGTAAGCGCTTGGGGAGAGTCCAGTGGCCAGTCGATACGATGCCTGCTCCTCCTATTCATGCAGTCGTATTTATCATCGTCATCAATCGTATTTATTGAGCGCTTACTGTGTGCAGAGCACTGTACTAAGTGCTTGGGAAGTACAAATTGGCAACATATAGAGACAGTCCCTACCCAACAGTGGGCTCACAGTCTAAAAGGGCGCTTACTGTGTGCAGAGCACTGGACTAAGCGCTTGGGAGAGTCCAGCGGCCAGTCGATGCGATCCCCGCTCCTCCTATTCGTTCAGTCGTATTTATCGAGCGCTTACCGTGTGCAGAGCACTGGACTAAGCGCTTGGGAGAGTCCGGCGGCCAGTTGATACGATCCCCGCTCCTCCTATTCATTCCGTCGTATTTATCATCATCATCATCAATCGTATTTATCGAGCGCTTACCGTGTGCAGAGCACTGGACTAAGCGCTTGGGAGAGTCCGGCGGCCAGTCGATACGATCCCCGCTCCTCCTATTCATTCAGTCGTATTTATCGAGCGCTTACCGTGTGCAGAGCACTGGACTAAGCGCTTGGGAGAGTCCAGCGGCCAGTCGATGCGATCCCCGCTCCTTCTATTCATTCAGTCGTATTTATCGAGTGCTTACCGTGTGCAGAGCACTGGACTAAGCGCTTGGGAAGTCCAAGTCGGCGACATTTAGTGACGGTCCCTACCCGACAACGGGCTCACAGTCTAGAAGGGGGAGACGGACGACGAAACCAGACATGTGGACGGGTGTCAAGCCGTCAGAATAAGTAGAAATAAAGCTAGATCAATCAGTCAATCAATAGTATTTATTGAGTGCTTACCGTGTGCAGAGCACTGTACTAAGCGCTTGGGAAGCACAAGTTGGCAACACATAGATGCACATCACCCCCTTCTAGACTGTGAGCCCACTGTTGGGTAGGGACCGTCTCTAGATGTTGCCAACTTGGACTTTCCAAGCGCTTAGTACAGTGCTCTGCACACAGTAAGCGCTCAATAAGTATGACTGAATGAGTGAATGAATAGTAAATATGTACAAGTCAAATAAATAGACTGTGAGCCCACTGTTGGTTAGGGACCGTCTCTATATGTTGCCCACTTCCCAAGCGCTTAGTCCAGTGCTCTGCGCACAGTAAGCGCTCAATAAATTCGATTGAATGAATGAATGGAGTGATAAATCTGTACAAACGTATATACAGGTGCTGTAGGGAATCAATCAGTCAATCAGTCGTATTTATTGAGCGCTTACTGTGTGCAGAGCACTGTGCTAAGCGCTTGGGAAGTCCAAGTTGGCAACATACAGAGACGGTCCCCAGTGGGCTCACAGTCTAGAAGGGAAGGAGCCCCTTCCTCCTCTCCCCCTCGTCCCCCTCTCCATCCCCCGCATCTTACCTCCTTCCCTTCCCCACAGCACCTGTATATATGGATATATGTTTGTACAGATTTATTACTCGATTTATTTTACTTGTACATATCTATTCTATTTTATTTTGTTAGTATGTTTTGTTTTGTTGTCTGTCTCCCCCTTCTAGACTGTGAGCCCACTGTGGGGTAGGGACCGTCTCTCTATGTTGCCAACTTGGACTTCCCAAGCGCTTAGTCCAGCGCTCTGCACCCAATAAGCGCTCAATCAATCAATCAATCAATCAATCGTATTTATTGAGCGCTTACTATGTGCAGAGCACTGTACTAAGCGCTTGGGAAGTACAAATTACTTCAATAAATAATAAATACGTAAATAAATAAATACGATTGATTGATAGAGGTAGGGCGGGGAGGGTGGGGAGGAGGAGAGGAAAAAGGGTCGTCCTCCAGCCCCCGGCCCCCATCCCCGTCCTCCTCCGGTTCTTCATCATCATCATCATCAATCGTATTTATTGAGCGCTTACTGTGTGCAGAGCACTGTACTAAGCGCTTGGGAAGTACAAATTGGCAACGTATAGAGACAGTCCCTACCCAACAGTGGGCTCACAGTCTAAAAGGGGGAGACAGAGAACAAAACCAAACATACTAACAAAATCAAATAAATAGAATAGATATGTACAAGTAAAATAAAGAGTAATAAATATGTACAAACATATATCCATAGATACAAGTGCTGTGGGGAAGGGAAGGAGGTAAGATGGGGGGGGATGGAGAGGGGGAGAGGAAGGAAGGTTCTTCCTGCCGTCCTTCCCTCCCGCGGCCCGGCGTTCCCGGGGTGGGGGGGATCTGACGCGGGCGTTGGCAGGAGCTGGCCTCGTCGGAGCGAGCGCGGCGCCACGCGGAGCAGGAGCGGGACGAGCTGGCGGACGAGATCGCCAACAGCGCTTCCGGCAAGTGAGTGACGGCCACCCCCTTCCGCCGCTGCCCGTTCGCCCCCTCCTACTTATTGAGCGCTTCCCGGGCGCGGAGCACCGCGCTGAGCGCCAACAGCTAGAGACGGGCCCTACCCCACAGCGGGCTCACAGCCTACCATCAGCGCGGCTCAGTGGAAAGAGCCCGGGCTTCGGAGCCGGAGGTCATGGGTTCAAATTCCGGCCCCGCCACTTGTCAGCCGGGGGGCTTGGCATATTGTAAGCGCTTAATAAATGCCATCATTATTATTATTATTATCACGGGGCTAGGCGGTTTGGCCGAGGGGCGGGCTTTGGAGCCATCATCATTATCATCATCAATCGTATTTATTGAGCGCTTACAGTGTGCAGAGCACTGGACTAAGCGCTTGGGAAGTCCAAGTTGGCAGTACAAGTTGGAGCCGGAGGTCATGGGTTCAAATGCCGGCCCCGCCACTTGTCAGCTGGGTGGCTTGGCATATTGTAAGCGCTTAATAAATGCCGTCGTCATTATTATTATTATTATCACGGGGCTAGGCGGTTTGGCCGAGGGGCGGGCTTTGGAGCCATCATCACCATCAGTCGTATTTATTGAGCGCTTACTGTGTGCAGAGCACTGGACTAAGCGCTTGGGAAGTCCAAGTTGGCAGTACAAGTTGGAGCCGGAGGTCATGGGTTCAAATCCCGGCCCCGCCACTTGTCAGCTGGGTGGCTTGGCATATTGTAAGCGCTTAATAGATGCCGTCGTTATTATTATTATTATTATCACGGGGCTAGGCGGTTTGGCCGAGGGGCGGGCTTTGGAGCCATCATCACCATCAATCGTATTTATTGAGCGCTTACAGTGTGCAGAGCACTGGACTAAGCGCTTGGGAAGTCCAAGTTGGCAGTACAAGTTGGAGCCAGAGGTCATGGGTTCAAATCCCGGCCCCGCCACTTGTCAGCCGGGTGGCTTGGCATATTGTAAGCGCTTAATAGATGCCGTCGTTATTATTATTATTATTATTATCACGGGGCTAGGCGGTTTGGCCAAGGGGTGGGCTTTGGAGCCATCATCATCATCAATCGTATTTATTGAGCGCTTACAGTGTGCAGAGCACTGGACTAAGCACTTGGGAAGTCCAAGTTGGAGCCAGAGGTCATGGGTTCAAATGCCGGCCCCGCCACTTGTCAGCCGGGTGGCTTGGCATATTGTAAGCGCTTAATAAATGCCGTCGTCATTATTATTATTATTATTATCACGGGGCTAGGTGGTGTGGCCGAGGGGCGGGCTTTGGAGCCATCATCACCATCAGTCGTATTTATTGAGCGCTTACAGTGTGCAGAGCACTGGACTAAACGCTTGGGAAGTCCAAGTTGGAAGTACACGTTGGAGCCAGAGGTCATGGGTTCAAATGCCGGCCCCGCCACTTGTCAGCTGGGTGGCTTGGCATATAGTAAGCACTTAATAAATGCAGTCGTCATTATTATTATTATTATTATTATTATTATTATCACGGGGCTAGGCGGTTTGGCTGAGGGGCGGTCTTTGGAGCCATCATCATCATCGTCATCATCAATCGTATTTATTGAGCGCTTACAGTGTGCAGAGCACTGGACTAAGCACTTGGGAAGTCCAAGTTGGAAGTACAAGTTGGGGCCAGAGGTCATGGGTTCAAATCCCGGCCCCGCCACTTGTCAGCCGGGTGGCTTGGCATATTGTAAGCGCTTAATAAATGCCGTCGTCATTATTATTATTATTATTATTATCACGGGGCTAGGTGGTGTGGCCGAGGGGCGGGCTTTGGAGCCATCATCACCATCAGTCGTATTTATTGAGCGCTTACTGTGTGCAGAGCACTGGACTAAACGCTTGGGAAGTACAAGTTGGAGCCAGAGGTCATGGGTTCAAATGCCGGCCCCGCCACTTGTCAGCCGGGTGGCTTGGCATATTGTAAGCGCTTAACAGATGCCGTCGTTCTTATTATTATTATTATCGCGGGGCTCGGGGGATAGGTTAGGCGGTTTGGCCGAGGGGCGGGCGAGGGGGACGGGCACCCACCCACCCACCGGCCCACCCCAGGTCGGCCCTGCTGGACGAGAAGCGCCGCCTGGAAGCCCGCATCGCCCAGCTGGAGGAGGAGCTGGAAGAGGAGCAGAGCAACACGGAGCTGCTCAACGACCGCTTCCGCAAGGCGGCCCTGCAGGTGAGGGGGCCGCCCGGGGCCCGGCGGCCGTAGTCGACGCCTCCGTCCCCCCGCGGTCCGGTCCGACGCCTCCGTCCCCCCTCGACCCCAGGTGGACTCGCTGAACGCGGAGCTGGCCGGGGAGCGGAGCGCGGCCCACAAGAGCGAGAACGCCCGGCAGCAGCTGGAGCGGCAGAACAAGGAGCTGAAGGCCAAGCTGCAGGAGCTGGAGGGGGCCGTCAAGTCCAAGTTCAAAGCCGCCATTTCCACCCTGGAAGCCAAGATCGGCCAGCTGGAGGAGCAGCTCGAGCAGGAAGCCAAGTAAGAAGCACCCCCCCACCCCCCCGGCCCGCCTTTCTAATAATAATAATAATAATAATAATGGCGTTTAGTAAGCGCTTACTACGTGCCAAGCACCGTTGCCTTCTCCCCTGCCCGCGGCCTGGGGGTCCGGGGGTCACGGGTTCCCGTCCCGCCCCTCGTCCGCTGGGCGACCCCGGGCCGCTCGGGGCCTCGGGGACCTCGTCTGGGGAACGGGGGGGGCGGTGAGAACGTGAACCCCGCAAGGGGCAGGGACCCAATTTAATAATGATAATAATGATGATGGCATTTGTTAAGCGCTTACTACTACTACTGCTGCTAATAATAATGGCATTGGTTAAGCACTTAATACTACTACTAATAATAATGGGCATTGGTTAAGCGCTTACTACTAATAATAATAACAATGGCATTGGTTAAGCGCTTACTACTACTAATAATAATAATAATGGCATTGGTTAAGCGCTTACTACTACTAATAATAATAATGGCATTGGTTAAGCGCTTACTATTACTAATAATAATAATGGGCATTGGTTAAGTGCTTACTACTACTACTACTAATAATAATAATGGCATTGGTTAAGCGCTTACTACTACTAATAATAATAATAATGGCATTGGTTAAGCACTTACTAGTACTACTAATAATAATGGGCATTGGTTAAGCGCTTACTACTACTAATAATACTAATGGCATTGGTTAAGCACTTACTAGTACTACTAATAATAATGGGCATTGGTTAAGCGCTTACTACTAATAATAATAATGGCATTGGTTAAGCGCTTGCTACTACTACTAATAATAATGGGCATTGGTTAAGGGCTTACTACTACTAATAATAATAATGGGCATTGGTTAAGCGCTTACTAGTACTACTAATAATAATGGGCATTGGTTAAGCGCTTACTACTAATAATAATAATGGCATTGGTTAAGCGCTTGCTACTACTAATAATAATAATGGGCATTGGTTAAGGGCTTACTACTACTACTAATAATAATGGGCATTGGTTAAGCGCTTACTACTACTAATAATAATAATGGGCATTGGTTAAGCGCTTACTACTACTAATAATAATAATGGGCATTGGTTAAGTGCTTACTACTACTACTACTACTAATAATAATGGCATTGGTTAAGCGCTTACTACTAATAATAATGATGGGCATTGGTTAAGCGCTTACTACTACTACTAATAATAGTGGCATTGGTTAAGCACTTACTACTACTACTAATAATAATAATGGGCATTGGTTAAGCGCTTACTACTACTACTAATAATAATGGCATTGGTTAAGCACTTACTATCTGCAAAGCACTGTTCTAAGCGCTGGGGGGATACAAGGTGATCAGGTTGTCCCGCGTGGGGCTCACAGTCATCGTCCCCATTTTACAGATTAGGGAACTGAGACTCCGAGAAGTGACTTGCCCAAGGTTACACAGCAGACGTGGTGGAGCCGGGGTTTCGAACCCACGACCTCTGACTTCAAAGCCCGGGCTCTGTCCACTGAGCCACGCCGCTTTCTATGTGCGAAGCACTGTCCTGAGCACTGGGGAGGTTACAAGGTGATCAGGTTGTCCCACGGGGGGCTCACAGTCTTCATCCCCATCTGACAGATGAGGGAACTGAGGCCCAGAGAAGGGAAGTGACTCGCCCAAAGTCACCCAGCTGACGGTTGGCGGAGCCGGGATTCGAACCCCTGACCTCTGACTCCAAAGCCCGGGCTGGTTCCACTGAGCTATACTGCTTCTATTGGATTGGGAGTCAGAGGTCGTGGGTTCAAATCCCAGCTCCGCCACTTGTCAGCTGTGTGACCTTAGGCAAGCCACTTCACTTCTCTGGGCCTCAGTTCCTTCATCTGTCAAATGGGAATGAAGACTGTGAGCCCCCCGTGGGACAACCTGATCACCTTGTATCCCCCCCTGTGCTTAGAACAGTGCTTTGCACAGAGTAAGCGCTTAATAAATGCCATTATTATTATTATAATAATCTGTTCCCTCATCTGTAAAATGGGGATGAAGACTGTGAGCCCCCCATGGGACAACCTGATCACCTTGTAACCTCCCCAGTGCTTAGAACGGTGCTTGGCACATAGTAAGCGCTTAATAAATGCCATCATTATTATAAGCCCACCCGACACAGAGGAAGCGGCAGGGCTTAGTAGAAAGAGCCCCGGCTCGGGAGTCGGACGACTTCGGTTCCAATTCCGTCTCCCCCCGCTTGCCCGCCGTGTGACCTTGGGCGAGTCGCTTCAGTCAATCAATCAATCAATCGTATTTATTGAGCGCTTACTGTGTGCAGAGCACTGTACTAAGCGCTTGGGAAGTCCGAGTTGGCAACATGTAGAGACGGTCCCTACCCAACAGCGGGCTCACGGTCTAGAAGTCACAGTCCCAAGCCCGTCACCTTAACTGGAAAACGGGGACGGGATCCCCGTTCTCCCTCCATCTGAGTGTCTTCTGAGCCCCATAATAATGGCATTTATTAAGCGCTTACTATGTGCAAAGCACTGTTCTAAGCACTGGGGAGTTTCCAAAGTGCTCAGGTTGTCCCACGTGGGGCTCACAGTCTTCATCCCCATTTTCCAGATGAGGGAACTGAGGCCCAGAGAAGTGAAGCCCACTGTTGGGTAGGGACCGTCTCTATATGTTGCCAACTTGTACTTCCCAAGCGCTTAGTCCAGTGCTCTGCACACAGTAAGCGCTCAATAAATACGATTGATTGATTGATTGATTGAAGTGACTTGCCCAAAGTCAAGAGAGAAGCAGCGTGGCTCATTGGAAAGAGCACGGGCTTTGGAGTCAGAGGTCATGGGTTCGAATGCCGACTGCCACATGTATGCTGGGTGACCTTGGGCAAGTCACTTAACTTCTCCAAGCCTCAGTGACCTCATCTGTAAAATGGGGGATTAAGACTGTGAGCCCCATGTGGGACAATTTGATCAATCAATCAATCAATCGTATTTATTGAGTGCTTACTGTGTGCTGAGCTCGGTACTAAGCACTTGGGAAGTCCAAGTTGGCAACATATAGAGACAGTCCCTACCCCACAGTGGGCTCACAGTCTAAAAGGGGGAGACGGAGAACAAAACCAAACATACTAACAAAATAAAATAAATAGAATAGATATGTACAAGTAAAATAAATAGAGTAATAAATCAATCAATCGTATTTATTGAGCGCTTACTGTGTGCAGAGCACTGTACTAAGCGCTTGGGAAGTACAAGTTGGCAACATATAGAGACAGTCCCTACCCAACAGCGGGGTCACAGTCTAAAAGGGGGAGACGAACAAAACCAAACATACTAACAAAATAAAATAAATAGAATAGAGATGTACAAGTAAAATAAATAGAGTAATAAATCAATCAGTCGTATTTATTGAGCACTTACTGTGTGCCAAGCACTGTACTAAGCGCTTGGGAAGTACAAGTTGGCAACATATAGAGACAGTCCCTACCCCACAGCGGGCTCACAGACTAAAAGGGGGAGACGGAGAAAAAAACCAAACATACTAACAAAATAAAATAAATAGAATAGATATGTACAAGTAAAATAAATAAATAGAGTAATAAATCAATCAATCGTATTTATTGAGAGCTTACTGTGTGCCGAGCACTGTACTAAGCGCTTGGGAAGTCCAAGTTGGCAACATATAGAGACAGTCCCTACCCCACAGTGGGCTCAGAGTCTAAAAGGGGGAGACAGAGAACAAAACCAAACATACTAACAAAATAAAATAAATAGAATAGATATGTACAAGTAAAATAGAGTAATAAATCAATCATATTTATTGAGCGCTTACTGTGTGCCGAGCAGTGTACTAAGTGCTTGGGAAGTCCAAGTTGGCAACATATAGAGACAGTCCCTACCCCACAGTGGGCTCACAGTCTAAAAGGGGGAGACAGAGAACAAAACCAAACATACTAACAAAATAAAATAAATAGAATAGATATGTACAAGTAAAATAGAGTAATAAATCAATCAATCATATTTATTGAGCGCTTACTGTGTGCAGAGCACTGTACTAAGTGCTTGGGAAGTACAAGTTGGCAACATATAGAGACAGTCCCTACCCCACAGTGGGCTCACAGTCTAAAAGGGGGAGATGGAGAATAAAACCAAACATACTAACAAAATAAAATAAATAGAATAGATATGTACAAGTAAAATAAATAGAGTAATAAATCAATCAGTCATATTTATTGAGCGCTTACTGTGTGCAGAGCACTGCAGAACAAAACCAAACATACTAACAAAATAAAATAAATAGAATAGATATGTACAAGTAAAATAGAGTAATAAATATATACAAACATATATACAGCTCACCATGTATCCCCCCAGTGCTTAGAACAGTGCTCTGCACATAGTAATAACAATAACAATAATAATAATAATGGCATTTATTAAGCGCTTACTATGTGCAAAGCACTGTTCTAAGCGCTGGGGAGGTTACAAGGTGATAAGGTTGTCCCACAGGGCTCACAGACTCAGTCCCCATTTTCCAGATGAGGTCACTGAGGCAAAGAGAAGTGAAGTGACGACTTTTCTTTTTTTTAATGGCATTTATTAAGCGCTTACTCTGTGCAAAGCACTGTTCTAAGCGCTGGGGGCGTTACAAGGTGATCAGGCTGGCCCACGGGGGGCTCACAGTTCTAATCCCCATTTTCCAGATGAGGTCACCGAGGCCCAGAGAAGTGAAGTGACTTGCCCAGAGTCACCCAGCTGGCAATTGGCAGAGCCGGGGTTCGAACCCATGACCTCTGACTCCTTGCCACCGAGCCACGCTGCTTCTCAAGTAAGCGCTTAACAAGTGCCATCCAAAAAAAAAAGATAAAGTCACCCGGCTGCCAAGTGGAGGAGCCGGGATTTGAACCGATGACTTCTGATTCCAAAGCCCGGGATGTTCCCGCCGAGCCACGCTGCCGTCCCACGGGGGGGACGGGGGATGCCGGTGGACCCGTCCCCTGCCTACAGGGAGCTGACGGTCCGGAGGGGGAGATGGGGGACGGCCGGGTCGTGACGGGGGCGGCTTCCTCTGCGCAGGGAGCGGGCGGCCGCCAACAAGCTGGTGCGCCGCACGGAGAAGAAGCTGAAGGAGGTCTTCCTGCAGGTGGAGGATGAGCGGCGGCACGCGGACCAGTACAAAGAGCAGGTCAGGCGGGCCGGCGGGCCGGCGGGAGGACCCCCGACTAGCCCCCCGACCCCCGCTCCGGCCTCGGACCCCGTTTGGGGGCCGGGGACCGGGAGAGGAGCGGCGTGGCCTACTGGGCTGACGACCCCCGTCCACCCGTTTGGTTTCGTCGTCCGTCTCCCCCCCCCTTTTTGGACTGTGTCGGGTGGGGACCGGCTCTAGATGTTGCCGACTTGGACTTTCCCGGGCGCTTAGTCCAGTGCTCTGCACACAGGAAGCGCTCAGGAAATACGACGGAATGAACGAGCGATAGGGCCCCGAGTCGTATCGCTTCTCTGGGCCTCAGTCCCCTTATCCGGAAAATGGGGAGGAAGACTGGGGGGACGGGGACCGTGTCCACCCCGATTTGCTTGCATCCACCCCGGCACTTAGGACATTCATTCGTATTTATTGAGCGCTTACTGCGTGCAGAGCACTGGACTAAGCGCTTGGGAAGGACAAGATGGCAACATCGAGAGACGGTCCCTACCCAACAGCGGGCTCACAGTCTGGAAGGGGAAGACGGACAACAAAATAAAGCATATTAACAAAATAAAATAAATAGAATAGTATCTACCCCAGCGCTTAGAACAGCGCCTGGCAGTGCCTGGCACATGGTATGCACTTCAATAATAATAGTAATAATAATGGCATTTATTAAGTGCTTACTGTTCTGTGCGCTGGGGAGGTTACAAGGTGATGAGGTTGTCCCACACGGGGTTCACAGTCTTCATCCCCATTTTCCAGATGACTATTATTATTAATAATAATTATAATAATTAATAAATTATTATTATGAGGTTGTCCCACACAGGGTTCACAGTCTTCATCCCCATTTTCCAGATAATAATTATTATTATTAACAATTATAATAATTAATAAATTATTATTATTATGAGGTTGTCCCATGCAGGGTTCACGGTCTTCATCCCCATTTTCCAGATAGTAATAACTATCATTATTCATTATAATAATTAATAAATTATTATTATTATGAGGTTGTCCCACGTGGGGTTCACGGACTTCATCCCCATTTACCAGATAATTATTGTTATTAATAATAAATTATTATTATGAGGTTGTCCCACACGGGGTTCACGGTCTTCATCCCCATTTTCCAGATAATAATTACTATCATTAATTATAATAATTAACAAATTGTTATTATTATTATGAGGTTGTCCCACGCAGGGTTCACCGTCTTCATCCCCATTTTCCAGATAATAATAATCATTATCATTATTATTATTATTATTATTAATAAATTATTATTATGAGGTTGTCCCACACGGGGTTCACGGTCTTCATCCCCATTTTCCAGATAATAATCATTATCATTAATTATAATAATAAATTATTATTATTATGATGATGAGGTTGTCCCACACGGGGTTCACGGTCTTCATCCCCATTTTCCAGGTAATAATTATCATTAATTATAATAATTAATAAATCATTATTATTATGAGGTTGTCCCACGTGGGGTTCACGATCTTCATCCCCATTTTCCAGATAATAATTATTATCATTAATTATAAGAATAAGTTATTATTATTATTATTATTATGAGGTTGTGCCACGTGGGGTTCACGGTCTTCACCCCCATTTTCCAGATAGTAATAATAACCCTTATTGTTATTAATTATAGTAATGAATAAATCACTGTTATTAGGAGGTTGTCCCCCGCGGGGTTCACGGTCTTCATCCCCATTTTCCAGATGGGGTCACCGAGGCCCAGAGAAGTGAAGTGCCCTGTCCAGGGTCACCCAGCCGACAAGTGCTGGAGCCGGGATTCGAACCCCTGACCTCTGACCCCAAAGGCCGGGCTCTTTCCGCGCAGCCACGCCGCTCCTCTGTGCCCTAATCCTGAAGGCCGAGGGCCTCCCGGCTCAGCCCCGGGGCCGCCTTGGAGCCGGGGAGACCCAGGGTACCTCCCAAGCGCTTAGTCCAGTGCCGTGCACGCAGTAAGCGCCCAATAAATACGACCGATCGATCGATTGGGGCGGCGGGGAGGGCGAGGGCCGGGGTCGCTGAGCCGGAAGCGTGCCCCCCGGCCAGATGGAGAAGGCCAACGCCCGCATGAAGCAGCTGAAGCGGCAGCTGGAGGAGGCGGAGGAGGAGGCCACGCGCGCCAACGCGTCCCGGCGGAAGCTCCAGAGGGAACTGGACGACGCCACCGAGGCCAACGAGGGGCTGAGCCGGGAGGTCAGCACGCTGAAGAACCGCCTGCGGTAAGGCCGGCCGCGGGCCGGGGGGGTGGCCGGGGCCGGCCGGCCGGCCGGCCGGGGCCTCCCGGTTCCATGGAGGCCGGCGGCCCTCTCTTGCAGGCGGGGCGGCCCGGTCAGCTTCTCCTCCGGCCGGTCCGGCCGGCGCCAGCTGCATCTGGAGGGGGCCTCGCTGGACCTGTCGGACGACGACGCGGAGAGCAAGGCCAGCGACGGCCACGACGCCCAGCCCGGCCAGGCCGACTAGGAGCCGCCGCCGGGGCCGGCCCCCTCCTCGCTTTCGGTGTAGGTACAATCGCTTTTTTGATAGCGCCCGTCCTTCCCCCGATAGTCGTCGGAAAGCCGTTTTATACAGCCCCCGCCCGCAGGCCCGTTTTTGTATGAAGCCCTGACCCCCCTCATCCCCTCCCCGCCCCGGTGCATGTTTCCTGCTGTGCAGACCCCGCCCCGCGCTTGGTTTCTCTGTGCTCCTGCGGGCGGGCCGGCCCCGGGGCCCGGTCCAGCCCGCTGACCGTCGCGAAGACCAAACCGCGCTCGTTTCTCTCTCTTTCTCTCCCCCCGCCACGACGATTGCGATCCGCACCGCACCGGTGCGCAAACTGTGAAACCGGCTTTTGAAGTTAGGCAGGGGGGCGACCCCCGCCCCCGGGGTGGGCGGCCCGGGCGACGACGGACGCTCCTCGGCAGGGGATGCGCCCGTCCCCCCCCCCCGTCCCACGGGGCCCCCCACGCCCCGGGTTGTTGGGCGGGAGGGGGGACGGGCGGACAACTGACACTACAGGAAGTGCCTTAGACACTACAGTACCGAGACAGCGTCGATGGGACGGGCCCGCTGGGATTCTGGATAGTCAGTGACGAGGAATCAGTGTTAAACCCACTCCCCTCTCCCCCGCAACGCCCGCTTGGAAGGTGCTGCCGCGGGCCCGGTCCCCTTCCCCACCCGCGGACCCTCCCTCCTTCCCTCCCTCGGCCCCCCGTGACCCGCTGCCCCGGCCCCCGGCCCCCCCCCCCCCCCCCCCCGCCGCCCCGTATTTCTAGACGACGATTTTTGTAAGACAATAAATTTATTCACTCTAGAGGTGCCCGCCTGCTCGGTTTTCCTCCAGGGCCCGGCTGCCGCCCCTCCGGGGCGAGGGCGCTGAATAAACTCGAATGCTCATGTGAACCGGACGCCACCTTCTCCTCTTCTGTTCCCGGGAGCGGGGCCGGGCCCGGTCCGCCTCGGCGTCCCCGCGGGGACCGGGAGGGGATGGGGGGGCTCCGTCGCACGGAGGAGCCCGTACACTGGCCACACTCCCACCCTCGCACACCCCCGGTGTCCCGGACCAGGCCCCGTCGCCCCACACGCTGACCCCCCCGTCTCCCGGGTCAGCCTGTCCCGCAATTAGGGCCGGAGACCTTTCCCGCTAGCCAGGTCTCCTCCGATCCCTGCCGGGAGCCAGACTCCCCCAGGGAAAGGAGGAAATTCACCTAACGGCGGCGACGCTATCCGTTAAGCGACCCAACGGCGAAGCTACCTGTTAAGCGCTTCCTGCGTTCGAGCACTGGGGCGGATCCAAGGTAATCGAGTTGGGCGCAGTCCGTCCCCCAGGGCGCTTTCCGTCTTCATCCCCGTTTGATGAGAAGTGGCGGGCCCAAGGTCGCACGGCAGTCGACGGTTCTCCCCTCGCTCGCGGCCCCTGACTCCCAAGCGCTTAGCACTAGGCCACGCGGCGGGAGATGGCAACGGTCGCGGTGCTTTTGATGGGGAGGACGTGGGCGACGGGAGAACCGGGCCCGGGGAGTCGGTTGGCGTGAGTCTGAGAGTGTGAGCTGGGGTGAACTGGGAGGAGGGAGCGAATGAGGCGATGGGAAAGAGGCTCTGTTGGATGCGGAAGCGGATGGGCGACGGTCGGAGGTGTCGGAGTGGGGCGACGTGCCCGGGAGGGCGTCTTGGGAAGGCGGTCCAGAGAGACCGGACGCCGTGGGGGTCAGCGAAGGAGGCTGTCGCGGTCGGTGGCCGGGCCTCCAGCTGTGAGCCCGTTGTTGCGTAGGGACTGTCTCTATATGTTGCCAAATTGGACTTCCCAAGCGCTTAGTCCAGTGCTCTGCACACAGTAAGCGCTCAATAAATACGACTGAATGAATGACTGAAAGTGTTCCGGGGCATTCTGGCACGGGGGCTGACCCCTCCCCGACGTCCGTCCGTCGGTCGGTCCACTTCCCCCCCCTTCCCTCGCCGCCAGTACGCACCGGGGCCCGTCCACATGAAAAGATTTTATTTGTCATCTACATGACGGTCCGCGGTGGCCGGGGCGCGCCGGACCGAACTGAATAAATAAAGCGGGGCGGCCGGGCCGGGCCAGTCCCAGGCGGGAAGCCGGCCCCTGGAGCGGTCATCCCCCCCACTCCCCGCGCCAGGGCCGGGCACGGCAGGCGGGCGGGTGGGCAGGGTGCGGGGGTTGCCAGCCGGAGAGTGGGGGCTGAGGCACATAGACACACAAACACACATCACGGCTGAATCCCCCCCACCGTCGCCACCCGTCGCCGCGGGCCCCGCCACGTGCCTCCAGGCGGGACTCGGCGTGGCGGTGCCCGGGGGCGGGCGGGCGGCCCCGGAATCGGTGCATGGCCGGTTTCCGGCCCCGCCGAGGGCCGGGGGTGGTCCGGGGGTGAGAGGAGCCGCCTCCGCGGGAACTGGGGTCCGGGGAGGCGGTGGTGCGGAGGGGGTGCGGGCAGCGGGGGGCCCGACCGGGCCCGGGCGAGGGCGAGGCGGTGCTCACACGCTCAGAGGCAGCAGGCCCGGGGCTGAGGCGGGGCGGGAGGAGCCGAGGGCGGACGGGGGGCTCTGGTCAAAGCCGTTTACTGTCCTGCTGGGGGGACACAGGGGGAGGGCGAGAGGCTCAAGCCCCCGCAGGCCGGGCCCACCGCCCGGACCCCAGCCAGGCCCGCCAAGCTGCCCGCGAAGCCCCGGGTTAATGGTGCCCAGGCAGCACCCTCAGCGCCGCCCCCGGGGCCCGGCCCGACCCTCGCCCCCTCTCTGCTCCCCGGGGTCTCGGAGAAGGAACCGGCCCCCGACGGGATCCCCTCGGTGCCAGGCCGGACCCTGGGCGGCTCGGGGGCCGGACGCCACATCCTCCGAGGTAAGAGGGCACCACATCCTCCACCGCCCCCCACCCCTGGACCGGAAGGGGAATGACCCCCCACCGCTGGTATACCCCGGGTGAGGGACCCTCTCTCCACCCTCCCACTCGCTAAAGAAATTATTCAACGGCAGCGGGGGTCTCGCACACTCAACTTAGCGTGTGGGGCGGGGGGGGGGGGTCCCTCCCCATCTCACTCACCCCCACTCTCCGGCCTGGAACACGATCCCATCGGGGTCCGTCTATTGTTACACTATTCTCATTCTCTTCCGAGCGCTTAGTACAGTGCTCTGCACGCCGTGAGCGCCAACTGAAGACCCAAGATAGCGCCCTGCCCCCACTCCCTGGTGGTCCACCCCCCGCGCCCCCAAAGTCGGCTCGGTCAGTTTCCCCGGCCGGCCGGCCGGCCGCGGCTAGCAGACGCCCCGGTTCCCCGCCGGTCACCTAAGCCGGTCTAATTCCTCCTCCTCAGTGGCCCTCCAACTCTACCGCTTCACTCCAGGTAAGAGAAGAAGGTCCCCAGTAGCGCCCGGGACCCCGTCCGGATCCCCGAGCGCGGGCGGGAAGGGCTTGGCAGCCCACTGGGCCTCTGTAGTGGGGCCGTTTGTAACGACGGGTCACGCGCTCTTTCCGGAAGCTCCCCCACGGGAAAGATTGGGGCCTGGGGCCCCCTCGGCCACCCGCCTCCGGCCCTGGAAACGCTCCCGTGCCCAGGAAACTGATTGGCATCCGGGCTCGGCAGAGCGGGGACGCGCCATAGACAGCCCGGGTGGAAGGGTGGGCCGGGACTTTGGGAAGCCAGGGGTCCCCCGCTCGGGGTCGGAGGGCCAGGCCCGGCCCGCCCCGGGGTGCAGGGACAGAGGGAACGCTGGCACCGTGCCCCAGAGGAAGCAGGAGGGGCAAGGGGAAGACTCGGGAGAGGAAGCCGATGTTTCCTCAGAACCAAATATTCGGATTCAGACCGTTCAGATACCCAGGTGGGCAGAGGGGCTTACCCCCGCCGAGGGCAGGCCCGGGACGGCACCCGTTAGCCCCACCACGCTCCTTCCTGACAGGGCCCTTCCCAACCCACCGACCGGCACTGCCAAGCGGGCACCGTGACGGGGACCGGCAAGGCGACCTCGGAACGAGGGACCCCGGTGAGCCCCCTCTGCCAACGCCCCGCGCTCCCCGGTGCCCGGCCGGCGGCGAGCCCCATCGCGGGCAGAGCGGGGGGCCGGAGGCCCCGAGGGTGTTAGTGGAAGGAGCCCGGGGCCGCCCCATGCAGTCAGTTGAGCCGTTAGTCTGCCCCGACCCTGGCGAACAAATCTAGTTACCCAGGAACAACGTAGGGAATATGACTTTTTCTTGCCTGATGAGAAAAGAGGAAACAACGGGCGTGAACGGCGGCGCTCCCCCAATCTGACCCTTGACCTTGCACTCCCTCGCCCCGTCGGGTCTGGGGAGAGCCCCTGGATGCGCTGAGGCAGCCAGCAGAAGCCCCCCGGTAGGATGGGAATCGAGCCGGCCGACCTGGGACCCCTCCTCGATCCCGGAGGCGACGGGGAATAATCTTCCCCGCCGCCGCCCCCCTTAACGGGGCCGCCCTCGGAGCTAGGGGAGGACTGACCCCCGGTGCGGTCGAGGGGCGGTCCCCCGCGGCTGCCCGTGATCCCCACCCCGCCCCTTACCCTTTGTCGAAGAAGGTGGCGTGCCCGGCGTGGCAGAACTTGCCGCCGGCCCCGCCGACGCCCGTGGCCACGTAGGCCTTGCGGGAGGCCTGGTCCTTGGCGAAGTTCCTGCAGGCGGCCAGCTTGGACTCCAGGGCCTGTGGGACGGGCGGGGGGGCTCGCTCGGTGGTCGGCCGGTGGGGAGACGGGGGGCGGTTGCGGAAAGCGGCGGGGGGCGAGGACGGGTAAGGGTCGGTCCCCCTGGCACGGAGGGGCGGGCCCGGGCTTACCCCGACCTTGCGTAGGAGATCCCCCACGATGTTGAGGGCGGAGATCCGGGCGGACGGGGTGAGCGGGCTGGTCCCGAATCCGTTGGGGATGGCTGCGGCGGAGACAGGGACCGCGCGCTCTCACCCCCGCTCCGCTCGGCCCCCCCACGCCGGCCCGCGGCCCCCCGCCCCCCGGGCGCGGCGGGCCCACCTTTCGGGGACGGGAAGCTGGTCTCGGGCCCTCGGCCCACGGGCGTGGCCGGCAGGGAGAGGGAGGCCTGGACGGCCGAGTCCATCTTCTCGCAGTCCAGGGTCGGGGAGCTGGGCACCGACTTCCGGGTCACTTCCTGCTGCCGCTCCCGCACGGCCAGCTCTTGGCGCAGGTCTACGGACGGATGGACGGAGGGATCCCGTCGGAAGCCGGGCCCCCTTCCCGGTGGCTTCCCCGCCCTTGGCGATCTCCGAGGCCGACTACGGCGTTTCCCCCCGGCCTCCCCTCCGAGGGCAGAGAGAGCGGATGGGGCCTGGGCCCGCCGACCGCTCGGGACCCTCGCTTGTCACCCCGCGACCAGCAGCCTTCGCGACCGGAGGACGGGGATTGGGTCTCCTAACTCTGGTAACGATGAGGATGGCATTTGGTAAGCGCTTACTCTGTGCAAAGCACTGTTCTAAGCGCTGGGGAGGTGACAAGGTGACCAGGTTGTCCCACGGGGGGTTTACAGTCAATCCCCATTTTACAGATGAGGTGACAGGCACAGAGAAGTGATGTGACTTGCCCAAAGTCACACATTTGTGGCATTTGGGGGAGCCAGGATTTGAACCCATGACCTCTGACTCCAAAGCCCGGGCTCTTTCCACTCAGCCACGCTGCTTCTCTGTAATAATAATGACTGCATTTTAGTCCCCTTTTAGACTGTGAGCCCACTGTTGGGTAGGGACTGCCTCTATATGCTGCCAATTTGTACTTCCCAAGCGCTTAGTACAGTGCTCTGCACATAGTAAGCGCTCAATAAATACGATTGATTGATTGATTGATTGCATTTATTAAGCGCTTACTACTGTTCTGAGCGCTGGGGAGGTTGCAGGGTGATCAGGTTGTCCCACGGGGCGCTCCCAGTCTTCACCCCCATTTTCCAGATGAGGGAACCGAGCCACAGAGAAGTGAAGTGACTGGCCCAAAGTCACACAGCTGACAGTGGGCGGAGCCGGGATTTGAACCCACGACCTCTGACTCCAAAGCCCGGGCTCTTTCCACTGAGCCACGCTCAGTGGGGCTCCGCACCCAGCAGGTGCTCAGGAAATGCTACTGATTGACAGAGGGTAAGCCCCCTGAGGTCAAGTGGTCCAAGTGGTTAGCTGTCACTAACGCTACTCGTTAAGCGCTTACTGTTCTTAGCCCGGTGGTCCACACCCAGGAGGCGCTCAGTAAATATTCAGTTAATCCCAGCGTGGCTCAGGGGAAAGAGCCCGGGCTTGGGAGTCAGAGGTCATGGGTCCTAGTCCCGGCTCCGCCGCTCATCGGCTGCGTGACTTTGGGCAAGTCACTTCGCTTCTCTGTGCCTCAGTTCCCTCATCCGTAAAACGGGGATGAAGGCTGTGAGCCTCCCCCGTGGGACAACCCGATCACCTTGTAACCCCCGCAGCGCTTAGAACAGTGCTTTGCACACAGTAAGTGCTTAATAAATGCCATCATTATTATTATTATTACTAATGGTACTCATTAAGCACGCTTAATAAATGCCATCATTATCATTATTATTATTACTAATAGTACTCGTTAAGCGCACTTAATAAATGCCATCATTATTATTATTATTATTACTAACGGTACTCATTAAGCGTGCTTAATAAATGCCATCATTATCATTCTTATTATTACTAATGGTACTCGTTAAGCGTGCTTAATAAATGCCATCATTATTATTATTACTAACGGTACTCGTTAGGCGCACTTAATAAATGCCATCATTATTATTATTATTACTAACGGTACTCATTAAGTGTGCTTAATAAATGCCATCATTATTATTATTATTATTGTTATTACTAAAGGTACTCATTAAGCACACTTAATAAATGCCATCATTAGTATTATTACTAATGGTACTCGTTAAGTGTGCTTAATAAATGCCATCATTATTATTATTACTATTATTACTAACGGTACTCATTGAGCGCGCTTAATAAATGCTATTATTATTATTATTATTATTATTATTTATTATTATTATTATTACTAAGAGTACTCGTTAAGCATGCTTAATAAATGTCATCATTATTGTTATTATTATTACTAACAGTACTCATTAAGCATGCTTAATAAATGCCATCATTATTATTATTACTAACGGTACTCATTAAGCGTGCTTAATAAATGTCATCATTATTATTATTATTATTACTAACGGTACTCGTTAAGCGCACTTAATAAATGCCATCATTATTATTATTACTAACGCTACTCGTTAAGCGTGCTTAATAAATGCCATCATTATTATTATTATTATAACGGTACTCGTTGAGCGCGCTTAATGAATGCCATCATTATAATTGTTATTATTATTATTACTAACGGTACTCGTTGAGCGCGCATAATAAATGCCATCATTATTATTATCACTAACGCTACTCGTTAAGCATGCTTAATAAATGCCATCATTATTATTATTACTAACGGTACTCATTAAGCGCGCTTAATAAATGTCATCATTATTATTATTATTATTACTAACGGTACTCGTTAAGCGCACTTAATAAATGCCATCATTATTATTATTACTAACGCTACTCGTTAAGCGTGCTTAATAAATGCCATCATTATTATTATTATTATAACGGTACTCGTTGAGCGCGCTTAATGAATGCCATCATTATAATTATTATTATTATTATTACTAACGGTACTCGTTGAGCGCGCATAATAAATGCCATCATTATTATTATTACTAACGCTACTCGTTAAGCGTGCTTAATAAATGCCGCCATTATTATTATTACTAATGCTACTCGTTAAGCGTGCTTAATAAATGCCATCATTATTATTACTATTACTAACGGTACTCGTTGAGCGCGCTTAATAAATGCCATCGTTATTATTATTATTAGACTCACTAGACTGTGAGCCCACCGTTGGGTTGCCAACTTGGACTTCCCAAGCGCTTAGTCCACTGCTCTGCACATAGTAAGCGCTCAATAAGTACGACTGAATGAGTGAATATTATTATTGCTAACGGCGCTTACTGTGTGCCAGGCACTGGTCTTAGCCCGGTGGTCCACACCCAAGAGGCGCTCAGTAAATGAGGATGGCATTTATTAAGCGCTTACTATGTGCAAAGCACTGTTCTAAGCGCTGGATAAATGCTATCGACGGACGGCTTCGATCCCCCTTCTGGACTGTAAGCCCACTGTTGGGTAGGGACTGTCTCTATGTGATGCCAATTTGTACTTCCCAAGCGCTTAGTACAGTGCTCTGCACATAGTAAGCGCTCAATAAGTACGATTGATTGATTGATTGATTGATTGGTGGATAGAGCGTCAGCTCCTTGAGGGCAGGGTCCCCTCCCGGGCCCGGGGCTCTGTGCTGGGCGCTCCGGCCGTACCTCTGGCTTCGTCCTTCAACCTCTGGACGGAGACCAGCAGGGATTCCTTCTCGTCCAGCTCGCTCTCCAAGAAGGCGTTGCGCTCGATGGCCTGGTTCAGCCTCTGCTCGAAATCCTCCAGGGAGACGATGGTGGCCCTGGAAGCACAGTCGGACACCGGCCGGGATCGGGGGGACGGTCGGGCCCACCGCATCCCGGCCTTCCGGGCTCCCGCGGCGCCGTCGGCCTCCCGGCGGGCGGGGATCGGGGCGGGGGTAAGAAGCAGCGTGACTCGGTGGACACGGCCCGGGCTTTGGAGTCGGAGGTCGTGGGTTCAACTCCCGGCTCTGCCATTTAGCTGTGTGACTTCGGACGAGTCACTTCACTTCTCTAGGCCTCCGTTCCCTCATGGGGAAAACGGGGATTAAAACTGGAAGCAGCGGGGCCGGGCTTTGGAGTCGGAAGTCGTGGGTTCAAATCCCAGCTCTGCCACTTGTCGGGTGGGTGACTCTGGGCGAGTCCCTTCACTTCTCTGGGCCTCAGTTCCCTCATGTGCGGCTCTGCCACTTAGCTGTGTTACTTTGGACAAGTCACTTCACTTCTCTGGGCCTCAGTTCCCCCATGTGTAAAATGGGGATTAAGACTGGAAGCAGCGGAGCTCAGTGGAAAGAGCCCGGGCTTTGGAGTCGGAGGTCGTGGGTTCAACTCCCGGCTCTGCCACTTAGCTGTGTGACTTTGGACGAGTCACTTCACTTCTCTGGGCCTCCGTTCCCTCATGGGGAAAACGGGGATTAAGACTGGAAGCAGCGGGGCCGGGCTTTGGAGTCGGAGGTCGTGGGTTCAACTCCCGGCTCTGCCATTTAGCTGTGTGACTTCGGACGAGTCACTTCACTTCTCTAGGCCTCCGTTCCCTCATGGGGAAAACGGGGATTAAGACTGGAAGCAGCGGGGCCGGGCTTTGGAGTCGGAGGTCGTGGGTTCAAATCCCAGCTCTGTCACTTGTCGGCTGGGTGACTCTGGGCGAGTTCCTTCACTTCTCTGGGTCTCAGTTCCCTCACGTGCGGCTCTGCCACTTAGCTGTGTTACTTTGGACGAGTCACTTCACTTCTCTGGGCCTCAGTTCCCTCATGGGTAAAATGGGGATTAGGACTGGAAGCAGCGGGGCTCAGTGGAAAGAGCCCGGGCTTTGGAGTCGGAGGTCATGGGTTCAAATCCCAGCTCTGCCACTTGTCGGGTGGGTGACTCTGGGCGAGTCACTTCACTTCTCTGGGCCTCAGTTCCCTCACGTGCGGCTCTGCCACTTAGCTGTGTGACTCTGGACGAGTCACTTCACTTCTCTGGGCCTCAGTTCCCTCATGGGTAAAATGGGGATTAAGACCGGAGGCAGCGGGGCTCAGCGGAAAGAGCCCGGGCTTTGGAGTCGGAGGTCGTGGGTTCAAATCCCGGCTCTGCCACTTGTCGGCTGGGTGACTCTGGGTGAGTCACTTCACTTCTCTGGGCCTCAGTTCCCTCATGGGTAAAACGGGGATTAAGACCGGAGGCAGCGGGGCTCAGCGGAAAGAGCCCGGGCTTTGGAGTCGGAGGTCGTGGGTTCAAATCCCGGCTCTGCCACTTGTCGGCTGGGTGACTTTGGACGAGTCACTTCACTTCTCTGGGCCTCAGTTCCCTCATGGGTAAAACGGGGATTAAGACTGGAAGCAGCGGGGCTCAGCGGAAAGAGCCCGGGCTTTGGAGTCGGAGGTCGTGGGTTCAAATCCCGGCTCTGCCACCTGTCAGCTGGGTGACTCTGGGCCAGTCACTTCACTTCTTTGGGCCTCAGTTCCCTCATGGGTAAAACAGGGATTAAGACCGGAAGCAGCGGGGCTCAGCGGAAAGAGCCCGGGCTTTGGAGTCGGAGGTCGTGGGTTCAAATCCCGGCTCTGCCACCTGTCAGCTGGGTGACTCTGGGCCAGTCACTTCACTTCTCCGGGCCTCAGTTCCCTCATCTGGAAAATGGGGATTACGACTGGGAGCCCCACGTGGGACAACTTGATCGCCTCGTATCCCCCCCTCAGTGCTTAGAACAGTGCTTTGCACATAGTAAGCGCTTAACAAATACCATCGTTATTATTATTATTATTATTACTGTGCTCTCCCAAGCGCTCGGCACACGGCCGCGCTCGCCGACTACTGCCGATCGTGTCGTCGAGGGCCCCGGACCGACTCTCCCAACGACTGAAGCCGGCCCCGCTCTTTGGGTTCGTCGGGTTTTCGGGGTGGAGGTTTTGTTTCGTCGCGGGCTCCGGGGAAGGCGCCTGGTCTTTTCCAACCCTAAAATCGCCCTGGTTGGTGACTTACAGTTCGGCTCCGCGGTCTCTCTGGGGCTCTTCCAACTCAGGGAGACAATACTACAGGTCTACTACAGGCACGCGGCGGGGCCTAGTGGAAAGAGCACGGGACTGGGGGTCAGGCCACCGCCGCCTGCCCGCCGTGGGCAGCTCCCTCTACCTCTCTGGGCCTCGGTTTCCTCCTCGGGAAAACGGGGAGAAGAGACCCGGCCGCCCTCCCTCTCCGAGGGCGGCTCCGGCTCGGCTCCCGGGAAACGGTGCCGGTCCCGCCGGGCTTCTTGGCTTGGTGGCTACCGGCGCGGACGGCGGGGCGGTCCTCTTTCTCTCCCCGCTCCGGCGGCCGCGGGGCCGGGGAAGGGGCCCCGGGGGCCCGGGGCGGGCGGAGGGACCCACCTCTTGGCTCGCTCCAGGTCGTCATTGGCCTGCTCCAGCTCCCTGACGTACTTGTGCAGCTGGTCCCGGATGGCTCTGGTCTGGCTCAGGTCCCCTTCCAGCACCGACACCTGCTTGTAGCTCTGGGCGTACTGATGGTCCAGCTTCTCCTGCGGGCGGGAGGGGGCTTCAGGGGAGACCCCCGGACCCCCCCCCCCCCCGCCCTCCGGTCTGTGGCGGGAGGAGGGCGGATCGGGACGCAGGCCCCGTTCTTCCTCCGCCGCGCTTCGGCAGGGCCGTTACCTTCAGGGTCTCCACTTCATATTTGAGCCTCTGGTTGTCGGCCTGCAGGTCGCGGTTCCGCTGCTCGGCCTGCACCAGCTGGGCCTCCAGCTCGGCCTCCAGCTCCCGGCTCCCTTCCTGGAATTCCAGCAGCTCGTCCCGGGCTTCCTGGAAGCTGCGTGGGAGACGACGGGGGTTGGGGGGGTGTCTCCCGGAGCGGCCCCCTGGACGGTCCCGCCCGCCGGAGGGGAAGGGGCCCCAGATCGACGGACCCTGGGGGGTAGAGTTCGGCCCCGGCTCCGCCAACCTGTCTGCCGTGTGACCTTGGGCCGGTCACTTCTCTAGGCCTCAGTTACCTCATCGGGATTGAAACTCTGAGCTCCACGTGGGACGGGGACTGTGTCCAACTGACTTGGCTGTGTTCACCCCGGCGCTTAGTACAGTGCCTGGCCCATAGCAAGTGCTTAACGGAGACCACTATGAGCATTATTTTTACTACTATTATTATATATCATATATATATTATTATTGAGAGCTCCAGGAGGCCTTCGCAGACTGAGCCCCTTTCTTCTCCCCCTCTTCCCCCTCCTTACCTCCTTCCCCTCCCCACAGCACCTGTATATGTTTGTACATATTTATTACTCTATTATTTTATTTGTACATATTTATTCTATTTATTTCATTTTGTTAACATGTTTTGTTTTGTTGCCTGTCTCCCCCTCCTAGACTGTGAGCCCGCTGTTGGGTAGGGACCGTCTCTAGATGTCACCGACTTGTACTTCCCAAGCGCTTAGTACAGTGCTCTGCACACAGCAAGCGCTCAATTAATAGGATTGATTGAATGAATAAATGATTATTAGAATTGTTATCCAGGCCTGAAGCAGAGGAAGGTCAAACGTACCCCACCCTGGAGCGTGGCCCCCGGACGCTGGGATGCCCGAGGACGGTCGGGTTAAAATTTCTCTCCCGGGGCACAGCTTCTTCGGGTTTTTTTTTTAACATTTTTATTTTGTAGGGTATTTAAGTGCTCTGTAGGTGCAAGGCACTGTACTAAGCACTGGGGTCGGTATAACAGTGCTTTGCACATAGTAAGCACTCAATAAATGCCATTATTATTACATTATTACAAGCTAATCAGATTATCCGCTTCGGTCCGGCCCGCCTCTGAAGCCCTCCTGAGATCTTTTAGACCGTGAGCCCACTGTTGGGTAGGGACTGTCTCTATATGTTGCCAACTTGGACTTCCCAAGCGCTTAGTACAGTGCTCTGCACACAGTAAGCGCTCAATAAATACGACTGATGATGATGGACACTGTCCCTGTCCCACATAGGGCTCACAATCTGAATTCCCGTCTGTCTCCCCCTTCTAGACTGTGAGTCTCTGTATGTTGCCGACTTGGATTTCCCGAGCGCTTAGTGCAGTGCTCTGCACACAGTAAGCGCTCAATAAATGCGACTGAACGAATGAGGTAACTGAGGCACAGGGAAGTCAAGCGACTTGGCCGAGGTCACACAGAAACAAGTAATGGAGCCGGGATGAGAACCTAGGTGCTCTGATGCGCAGGCCTGGGCTCTAATCAATCAATCGTATTTATTGAGCGCTTACTGTGTGCAGAGCACTGTACTAAGCGCTTGGGAAGTACAAGTTGGCAACATATAGAGACGGTCCCGACCCAACAGTGGGCTAGGCCGGGCTGTTTCTCACCCCACAGAACCCATCCTAGGGAGGCCCCAGTCCCTCCAGAGGAGGGGGAGCGGAGGGGGCGTCCTCCGGATAATTTGGGATGTGGGAGTGTAGGAAGCGGTTGGAGAGCTGGAACTGGATCCGGGCGGCCAATCCCGGGAAACGTCTCAGGCTAAAGCCGTCCGGGACTCTCCGCTCGGCGGGTTCACTCCGGTTCCGCGGCGCCTGTTAGTCTGCCCCGTTAGAGTGGGCAGGGAACACGTGTCGTGCGCCCAAGCGCTTAGTACAGTGCGCTGCGGCCTGGCGGTTGTTCGGTAGGTACCGTCGCTCCGTCCCTTGGCTCTGTCGCTTCTTCGGGAAGAAGCCCACGCTTTAAAGCCCCGGATGCGCCGGGCGGCTCCCACATGGAATACTTTCTGGGGGCAGGGTGCTGTACTGGACGCTTTCGAAGGGTCCAAATGGAGAGAAAAGGTGTGAAGCGTGCCCTTACTGGATTGTACGGTCTGAAGGGGGAGACGGGCGGGCAGGGCCTGTGTCTAGCAATTCTTGTGGTAGTGTACGCCTCCCCGGTGCTTAGTACAGTGCTCTGCACACAGTAGGTGCTCAAGAAACAGTACTGATTCACTGAGCCCCTTCCTTCCATCCCCCCCCGCCTTACCTCCTTCCCCTCCCCACAGCACCTGTATATATGGATATATGTTTCGTATGTATTTATTACTCTATTTTATTTGTACATATTTATTCTATTTATTTTATTTTGTTAATATGTTTTGTTCTGTCTCCCCCTTCTAGACTGTGAGCCCACTGTTGGGTAGGGACCGCCTCTCTATGTTGCCAACTTGGACTTTCCAAGCGCTTAGTCCAGTGCTCTGCACCCAGTAAGCGCTCAGTAAATACGACTGAATGAATGAATGAATGAATGAATGAACTGAGGCAAGATTATTCCAAGGAAAGAGGAAAAACAGAGCTACGGTGGGAGAATGGATTGAGAGCGGCAACTGAATAAAATGCTCACCTAGAATGGGGAACCTGTACTTCCCAAGCGCTTAGTACAGTGCTCTGCACACAGTAAGCGCTCAATAAATACAATTGATTGATTGACGAATGCTGAAGCAGCCGTCAGGAAGGGATGATCGATTAATCGATTGTATTTGAGCGCTTACTGATCTGGGAAGAGGCCTCCTGGAGGAGGCGGGGTTGCAGGGGGGCTTGGAAGACGGGGTAAACTGTGGCCTGGGGGGTTTTCGCAGCGTGGCTCAGTGGAAAGAGCCCGGGCTTTGGAGTCAGAGGTCACGGGTTCAAATCCCGGCTCCGCCAACTGTCAGCTGGGTGACTTTGGGCGAGCCACTTCACTTCTCTGCGCCTCCGTTCCCTCATCTGTAAAATGGGGGTTAAGACTGTGAGCCCCCCGTGGGACAACCTGATCACCTTGTAACCTCCCCAGCGCTCGGAACTGTGCTTTGTACATAGTAAGCGCTTAATAAATGCCATTATTATTATTATTAGCAGCCCCGTGTGGGACAGGGATTGGGTCTAACCTAATTAACTTGTACCTAAGCGTGGCTGACAAAGACTGAGTGCTTAACAAAGATCGTAAAAAAAAAAGAACAAAGAGTGGAAGTGGATGAGTAAGAGGGAGAGAGAACTTGTTCCGGAGTTTAATAAATGCCATTATTATTATTATTATTACTATTATCTTCAGGGCAAGCGGGTTCTGGCCAGGGGGAAGGACAGGAGTGAGAGGGATGGGTGTGTTGGCGATGAGGCGCGGTGAGAAGATTCATTTGAGGAGAAGCAGCGTGGCCCTAATGGAAAGATCTCGGGCCTAGGAGTCAAAGGACTTGGATTCGAAACCCAGCCCTGCCGGTTGCTTTCTGTGTGACCTTGGACAAGTCACTTTCTGGGCCTCACTGTCCTCTGTAAAATAGGGATAAAATACCATAGAGAAGCAGCGTGGCTCACTGGAAAGAGCCCGGGCTTTGGAGTCAGAGGTCACGGGTTCAAATCCCAGCTCCGCCAATTGTCAGCTGGGTGACTTTGGGCGAGTCACGTCACTTCTCTGTGCCTCAGTTCCCTCATCTGTAAAATGGGGGTTAATCACTCAATCATATTTATTGAGTGCTTACTGTGTGCAGAACACTGTACTAAGCAGGACTGTGAGGCCCCCGTGGGACAATCTGATCACCTTGTAACCTCCCCAGCGCTTGGAACAGTGCTTTGCACATAGTAAGCGCTTAATAAATCCCATTATTATTATTATTAGCCCCGTGTGGGACAAGGATTGGGTCTAACCTAATTAACTTGTACCTAAGTGTGTCTGACAAAGACTGAGCGCTTAACAAAGATCGTAAAAAAAAAGAACAAAGAGTGGAAGTGGATGAGTAAGAGGGAGAGAGAACTTGTTCTGGAGTTTAATAAATGCCATTATTATTATTATTATTATTATTATTATTATTATTATTATTTTCAGGCCAATCGGGTTCCGGCCAGGGGGAAGGACAGGAGTGAGAGGGATGGGTGTGTTGGCGATGAGGCGCAGTGAGAAGATTCATTTGGGGAGAAGCAGCGCGGCCCTAATGGAAAGATCTCGGGCCTAGGAGTCAGAGGACTTGGATTCGAAACCCAGCCCTGCCGGTTGCTTTCTGTGTGACCTTGGATAAGTCATTTTCTGGGCCTCAGTTTCCTCTGTAAAATAGGGATAAAATACCATAGAGCAACCCTGGAGGTTTCTGAGGCGGCAGGAGGCAAGAGGAGCTGTGTTCTAATCCCATCTCGGTCACCTGACTGCTGTGTGACCTGGGCAAATCGCTACCCCTCTCTGGGCCTCCGTCTCCGCACCCAGAAAACGGGGGCTTCGCTACCTGTTCTCCTTCCTTCTTAGACCTTGAGCTCCGTGTGTGTCAGGGACTGGGTCTGACCTAATTAACTTGTAACGATAATAATAACCTTGGCATTTAAGCGCTTACTATGTGCCCAGCACTGTTCTAAGCGCTGGGGGAGATACAGGGTCATCAGGTTGTCCCACGGGGGGCTCACAGTCTTCATCCCCGTTTTCCAGATGAGGGAACTGAGGCCCAGCGAATAATAATAATAATAATGATGTTGGTATTTGTTAAGCGCTTACTATGTGCAAAGCACTGTTCTAAGCACTGGGGTAGATACAAGGTAATCAGGTTGTCCCCCGTGGGGCTCACAGTCTTCATCCCCATTTTCCAGATGAGGGAACTGAGGCCCAGAGAAGTGAAGTGACTCACCCAAGGTCACCCAGCTGACGAGCGGCGGAGCCCGGATTTGAACCCACGACCTCTGACTCCAAAGCCCGGGCTCTTTCCACTGAGCCACGCAGTGTTCGACACATAGTAAGCGCGTATATACGGTTTAAAGATAAAAGTGAACTGGGATAAAATGGGAAAAGGAAGGAGGTGAGGAAGAGGGAGAGCGAGTGAGCCCACTGTTGGGTAGGGACTGTCCCTATATGTTGCCAACTTGTACTTCCCAAGCGCTTAGTACAGTGCTCTGCACACAGTAAGCGCTCAATAAATACGATTGATTGAGCTGAAGAAATGCCTGACACCCCACAGTCAGGAGTTTCTGCTTGAGGAGGAAGAGGCGAATGAGCAACCGCCGGAGGTTTCTGAGCGGTTCATTCAATCAATCAATCGTATTTATTGAGCGCTTACTGTGTGCAGAGCACTGGACTAAGCGCTTGGGAAGGACAAGCTGGCAACATACAGAGACAGTCCCTACCCAACAGTGGGCTCACAGTCTAAAAGGGGGAGACAGAGAACAAAACCAAACATACTAACAAAATAAAATAAATAGAATAGATATGCACAAATAAAATAGAGTAATAAATATGTACAAACATCTATACATATATACAGGTGCTGTGGGGAGGGGAAGGAGGTAAGATGGGGGGGATGGAGAGAGGGGCGAGGGGGGGAGGAAGGAAGGGGCTCAGTCTGACATATATGACATGAGAAGTAGCATGGCTTAGTGAAGCCATGCACAGCGAAGCAGCGTGGCTCAGTGGAAAGAGCCCGGGCTTTGGAGTCAGAGGTCATGGGTTCAAATCCCTGCTCCGCCAATTGTCAGCTGTGTGACCCTGGGCAAGTCACTTCACTTCTCTGTGCCTCAGTTACCTCATCTGCAAAATGGAGATAAAGACTGTGAGCCCCACGTGGGACAACCTGATCACTTTGTAACCTCTCCAGCGCTTAGAAAAGTGCTTTGCACATAGTAAGCGCTTAATAAATGCCATCATTATTATTATTAGTGGAAAGAGTAGGGGCTTGGGAGCCAGAGGTCATGGGTTCTAATCCCGGCTCCACCACTGATCAGCTGTGTGACCCTGGGCAAGTCACTTCACCTCTCTGTGTCTCAGTTATCTCGTCTGTAAAATGGGGATTAAGTCTGTGAGCCCCACGTGGGACAACCTGATTACCCTGTATCTACCCCACACTTAGAACAGTACTTGGCACAAAGTAAACGCTTAAAAAATACCATCAACATCATCATCATCATCATATGGTTATCTAAACTTGGAGTTGAAAAAATATTTACAAAGGTGATGTTTCGGCTATTCCATTCCCTGACCTATTCTCTTCAAAATTTGGAAATGAGTTCTCATTCAGTCCTATTTATTGAGCGCTTACTGTGTGCAGAGCACTGAGCAGTTGGAGAGAGAAGCCGGAGTCAGGAGCTGTGTTCTAATCCCGGCTGTGTGACTTTGGGCATGTCGCTTCACTTCTCTGGGCCTCAGTCTCCTCGCCGAGAAAAATAGGGATTCAATTCCTGTTCTACCGCCTTCTTGGATCTTGAGCCCCTTGTGTGTCACAGACTCTCTGACCTAATTAACTTGTACCTACGGGGAAGCGGCCTGGCTTAGTGGGAAGAGCCCGGGCTCGGGAGCCAGAGGTCATGGGTTCGAATTCCTGCTCCGCCACTTGTCAGCTGGGCGATTTGGGGTGAGATGCTTCACTTCTCTGAGCCTCAGTGACCTCATCTGGAAAATGGGGATGAAGACCGTGTGCCCCACGGGGGACAACCTGATGGACTTGAACCCACCCCAGCGCTCAGAACGGTGCTGGCACATAGTAAGCGCTTTACAAATACCGTCATTATTATTAGCGTGGCTCAGTGGAAAGAGCTCGGGCTTGGGAGTCAGGGGTCATGGGTTCTAATCCCGCTCCGCCACTTATCAGCTGTGGGACTTTACTTCTCTGTGCCTCAGTTACCTTATCTGTACAATGGGGATGAAGACTGTGAGCCTCACGTGGGACAACCTGATCACCTTGTATCCCCCCCAGCGCTTAGAACAGTGCTCTGCACACAGTAAGCGCTCATTAAATACGACTGAATGAACAGTGGATGGCACATAGTAAGTGCTTAACAAATGCCATCATCGTTATTATTATTATTATTATTACTACAGCACTTAGAACAGTGTTTGACAGATAGTAAGCTCTTAATAGCGTGTAAAAAAAGGCAGTGAGCTGGGGTGAAGTGGGAGTTTGGAATGGGTAATAATAATAACAATAACATTATTAGTATCATAATAATGCAATCATATAATAATTATAATTGTATAATATATAATTATAATAATATAATTATAATATTAATTAATATAATATTAATTAAGTATATGTGGTGTTTAATATTAATTAATTGTAATATTATTGATTAATTAATGTATGATGTTGATTAAATTTATTATTATTATTATTATTATTATGAGGGTAAGAGGGGGAGAGTTGAAGGAATGAGCCCACTGTTGGGTAGGGACCGCCTCTATATGTTGCCAACTTGGACTTCCCAAGTGCTTAGTACAGTGCTCTGCACACAGTAAGCGCTCAATATATACGATTGATTGATTGATTGAATGCTCAACAGCCCCATGTGGTTAGGAGTTTCTGTTTTGAGGAAACAAGGTGGAGGGTTGCAAACCCTGGAGGTTTCTGAGGAGTCAGGAGTCAGAGGAGCTGTATTCTAATCCCACCTCGGCCACCTGACTGCTGTGTAACCTCGGGCGAGTCGCTTCAATCCCCCGGGCCTCAGGCTCCTCGTCCAGAAAATGGGGATCCAATACCTGCTCTTGCTCCTTCTTAGACGGTAAGCCCCGTGTGCGAGAGAAACTGTGTCCGATCTGAGTGTACTGTATCCACCTTGGTGTTTAGTACGGAGTCTGAGCACTTAGTAAGCATTTGAGATTCTACTTTTATTATTATTATTATTTTCCTTCGTGCTAGAAATTGGAAGTCAGCTGCAATCCCGGAGATGGTTGAAGCTGTTGGCGAGCTCCTCGAGGAAGGGACTGTCTGCAAGTCAGTAGGGGATTCATTCATTCAGTCGTATTTATTGAGCACTACTGTGTGCTGAGCACTGTACTATCCAGAACAGAGTTAGGGGGTGAGAGGTGGGAAAGGAACCACCAAAAGAGTCTAAAAAGGGGCAGCCGGAGCCATTTTCATGTTTTGTTTTTATTGTATTTGTTAAGCGCTTACTAAGTGCCAAGTGCTAGGGTAGACACAAATTAACCTGGCTGAACACAGTCTATGTCCCACATAATAATAATAGTAATTGTGGAATTAATAATAATATTAATAATAATGATGGCATTTGTTAAGCGCTTACTATGTGCCAAGCACTGTCCTAAGCACTGGGGGGGATACAAGGTAATCAGGCTGTCCCACGTGGGGCTCACAGTCTTCATCCCCATTTTACAGATGAGCGCTTAGCACAGCGCTCTGCACACAGTAAGCGCTCAATAAATACGACTGAATGAATGAATCCCCATTTTACAGATGAGGTCACTGAGGCACAGAGAAGTTAAGTCACACAGCTGACGAGGGGCGGAGCCGGGACTGGAACCCGTGACCTCTGACTCCCAAGCCCAGGCTTTTTCCACTGAGCCACGCTGCTTCTCTAGGTGCTCTCTATGCGCCGGGCACTGTACTAAGCGCTGCGGCGGACATAAGCAAATCAGGTTGGAAAGAGTCCCCGCCCCCCGTTCATTCATTCATTCAGTCGTATTTTTTGAGCGCTTACTGTGTGCAGAGCACTGTACTAAGCGCTTGGGAAGTCCAACAACATAGAGAGACGGTCCCTACCCAACAGTGGGCTCCCAGTCTAGAAGTCCCCACCCCGGGCACGTGGGACTCACGGCTTTAATCCCCATTTTACAGATGAGGGAACTGAGCCACAGAGACGTGAAGTGACTCGCCCCAGGTCCAGCGGTGGTGCCGGGATTAGAACCCAGGTCCCAGGCCCGGGCTCTACCCACGAGGCCGCGCGGCTTCTCTTTTAGCCTCGTTAACGAGGTTAGACGGCGTTTCCGGGAAGGGGCCCGGGGTACTAAGCAAGCGCTTAGTACAGTGCTCTGCACACAGTAAGCGCTCAATAAATACGATTGATGATGCTGTGGAGGATTAGGGTGGGGTCAGGTCCATCCGGTTTGGCAAGGAGGTTGTCAGTGACCGCGGAGAGAGGGGTCTCGGGGCGGACGGCGGGGTGGTCAACGGGGTGGTCTCCCCCTTTTAGACTGCGAGCCCACTGTTGGGTAGGGACTGTCTCTATGTGTTGCCAATTTGTACTTCCCAAGCGCTTAGTACAGTGCTCTGCACATAGTAAGCGCTCAATAAATACGATTGATTGATTGATTGATTGAAAGAGAAGAGGCGGCAGAGACGGGGGGAGCAGAGGATTCACCCGAGGGGTCCGGACGGGGGCAGGGAGATGGGTGGGCGGTGGGAAGGCTTCTGGAGGGGCAGGGGAGGGTGGGCGAAGGTAGAGGGGGAGGAGGAGGGCGGAAGGGATGCCATTCCCGGGAACGAGCCCGTACCTCTGCTTATACTTGAGGAAGAGTCGCTTCCAGTGGGCGGTCTCCTCCTTCGGGCTGGAGAAGTCCGGCGTCTCTTCGCTCTCCATGGTCACCTGGCCTGGAAGGGCGGCGGGGGCGGGCGGTCAGGGCGCGGGGGTCCCAGCCCCGCCCGGGGCCACCGTGGAGGAGGGGTCCCGGACCCCAGTGCCCGCGCGGGGAGGCTGGGTTGGCGCTGGCGGGGCCCGAGCCGGGACGCCCGCCCGCCAGAGGCCGCGGCCTGGGGCTGTGCCCCCCCAAAGTGGGACTTCCTTCCAAGGTGGCCACTGAGGCAGAGCCCCCTCCTCCCTCGCTCTCGTCTCCAGACGGGTGGAGCTGCCCGGGCTGCAGGATGTGCCGTCTTCCCGCAAGGCCTCGCTCGGAGGGCACCCGGGAGTGGGTCGGGGGGCGATGGGCAGCGGGCACAGAGGGCAGAGACCCCGTGGCCGGCGCAGGGCGGGACGGAGGCCTGCCCGCCCCCTCCCCAACAATCAGGCCGGTGGCCGCAGCCGGAAACATCCGACCGCCCCGGAATGAGGTCACTACGGAGCCCGTCGGAGCGACCGGAATGTGCCCGGCCGGTCGGGCCGGGCCGGTGGGTGAGTAGGTGGGCACCGCGGTGACGTGGCCCCGGGGGCATCTGGAGGAATGTCCCTGCTCGGGTTCCTAATCGGAGGGCGTGACGGGGAGACACCCATCCCATTTCCCTCCCTTCCCCCAATTCCCTTCCAGCGGCTTTGGAGTCGGAAGTCATGGGTTCAAATCCCGGCCCCGCCACTTGTCCGGCTGGGGGACTTGGGGCAAGTCACTTGACTTCTCCGGGCCTCAGTCCCCTCATCTGGAAAGTGGGGAGGAAGACTGGGAGCCCCCCGGGGGACAACCTGATCACCTTGGAACCTCCCCGGCGCTTAGAACAGTGCTTTGCACGTAGTAAGTGCGTAATAAATGCCATTATTATTATTATTGTAACCTCCCCAGCTTTTAGAACAGTGCTTTGCACATAGTAAGCGCTTAATAAACGCATTATTATTACTGTAACCTCCCCAGCGCTTAGAACAGTGCTTTGCACACAGTAAGCGCTTAATAAGTGCCTTTGTTGTTATGATTATTATTTCTCCTCTGGAGCCGGCCACGAGCTACATGATGCTCCCTGGAAACATGTCTCTGTGGCCCCCATAAATAATACTAATAATGATGGTATTTGTTAAGCGCTATGTGCGAAGCACTGTTCTAAGCGCTTAACACATTTATTTATTTATTTATTTATTTTATTTGTGCATATCTATTCTATTTATTTTATTTTGTTAGTATGTTTGGTTTTGTTCTCTGTCTCCCCCTTTTAGACTGTGAGCCCACTGTTGGGTAGGGACTGTCTCTATATGTTGCCAATTTGTACTTCCCAAGCGCTTAGTATAGTGCTCCGCACATAGTAAGCGCTCAATAAATACGATTGATGATGATGATAAGCACCATTGTAAGTGCTGAAGAGCCTTCCACCCCACCCTCGCCATCCTCACCAAGCATTTAGATGCCCCCAATTGGATGGAAGCTAAAATCAGTCAGTCGTATTTACTGAGCGCTTACTGTTTTTTTTTAAAATGGTATTTATTAAGCGTTTTATTTATTATGCGCCAGGCACTGTTGTAAGCACGGTTAGGAGCAATAATGATGGCATTTATAAAGCACTTACTATGTGCAAAGCACTGTTCTAAGCGCTGGGGAGGTGACAAGGTGATCAGGTTGTCCCCCGGGGGGCTCCCAGTCTTCACCCCCATTTGACAGATGATGTAACTGAGGCACAGAGAAGTGAAGTGACTTGCCCAAAGTCACACAGCTGACAGTTGGCGGAGCCGGGATTTGAACCCCTGACCTCTGCCTAATAAATGCCATTATTATTGTTATTATTATTAGCAGCGTGGCTCAGTGGAAAGAGCCCGGGCTTTGGAGTTAGAGGTCATGGGTTCAAATCCCTGCTCCGCCAGCTGTCAGCTGTGTGACTTTGGGCAAGTCACTTCACTTCTCTGTGCCTCAGTTACCTCATCTGTAAAGTGGAGATTAAAGCTGTGAGCCCCCTGTGGGACAATCTGATCACCCTGTAAGCTCCCCAGCGCTTAGAACAGTGCTTTGCACATAGGAAGCGCTTAACAAATACCATCATTATTATTATTATTATAATGATTGAACGAGTGTACTAAGCGCTGGGAGAGTCCAATATAAGAATAAACGGACACAGTCCCTGTCCACGGCGAGAGAGACATTCATATGAGGTTTCGGGGCCCTCCATGGTGGGGGTCCCTAACTCCCGGGCCTTCCGGACCAAACCCCGCCTTTCAGCCGAGAGGAATCTAGGCGGAAGTTGAGAAGAAGTGTGATTTAGTGGAAAGAGCCCGGGCTTGGGAGTCAGAGGTCGTGGGTTCTAATCCCGGCTCCGCCGCTTGTCTGCTGTGTGACCTTGGACAAGTCACTTCATCATCAGTCATCATCAGTCGTATTTATTGAGCGCTTACTATGTGCGGAGCGCTGGACTAAGCGCTTGGGAAGTACAAATTGGCAACATCTAGAGACAGCCCCTACCCAACAGTGGGCTCACAGTCTAAAAGGGGGAGACAGAGAACAAAACCAAACATACTAAAAAAATAAATAGAATAGATATGTACAAGTAAAATAAATGGAGTAATAAATATGTACAAACAGATATACATTTATACAGGTGCTGTGGGGAAGGGAAGGAGGTAAGATGGGGGGATGGAGAGGGGGACGAGGGGGAGAGATAGTAATAGTAATGATGGCATTTATTTAGCACTTACTATGTGCAAAGCACTGTTCTAAGCGCTGGGGAGGTTACAAGGTGATCAGGTTGTCCCACGGGGGGCTCACAGTCTTCATCCCCATTCTACAGATGAGGTAACTGAGGCACAGGGAAGTTAAGTGTCTTGCCCAAAGTCACACAGCTGACAATTGGCAGAGCTGGGATTCGAACCCATGACCTCTGACTCCAAAGCCCGTGCTCTTACCACTGAGCCAGACTGTCGGAGAGGAAGGAAGGACTTCAGTCCCCTCATCTGGAAAATGGGGATGAAGACTGTGAGCCCCGTGTGGGGCAACCGGATTACCCTGGATCTACCCCAGCGCTTAAAGCACATACGAAGCACTTAATACCATAATTATTATTATTATTAAACATTACAAATAACATTTTTCTCTTGAATAGGAGGACTCAAAAAAGCTCACAAGGGGAGAGAGTCTCTTTTACTGAGCCCCCTTTTTCCTCTCCTCCTCCCCATCCCCCCCGCCCTATCTCCTTCCCCTCCCCACAGCACCTATATATATGTTTGTACGGATTTATTGCTCTATTTATTTTACTTGTAAATATTTACTAGTCTATTAATTTTGTCAATGATGTGCATTTTGCTTTAATTCTTTTTGTTCTGATGTCTTGACACCTGTCCACATGTTTTGTTTTGTTGTCGGTCTCCCCCTTCTAGACCGTGAGCCCGTTGTCAGGTAGGGACCGTCCCTTTAGGTTGCCAAATTGCACTTCCCAAGCGCTTAGTACAGTGCTCTGCACACAGTAAGGGCTCGCCAACTGTCAGCTGTGTGACTTTGGGCAAGTCACTTCACTTCTCTGGGCCTCAGTTCCGTCATCTATAAAATGGGCATTAAAGACTGTGAGCCCCCCGTGGGACAACCTGATCACCTTGTAACCTCCCCAACGCTTACAACGGTGCTTGGCACATAGTAAGCGCTTAATAAATGCCATCATTATTATTACCCCAGCGCTTAGGACAATGCCAGCTCCGCCAACTGCCAGCTGTGTGACGTTGGGCGAGTCACTTAACTTCTCTGGGCCTCAGTGACCTCATCTGGAAAATGGGGATTAAAGACTGTGAGCCCCCCGTGGGACAACCTGATCACCTTGTAATCTCCCCAGTGCTTACAACGGTGCTTTGCACATAGTAAGCGCTTAATAATTGCCATCATTATTATTATTAGGACAATGCCGGCTCCACCAACAGTCAGCTGTGTGACTTTGGGTGAGTCACTTCACCCTCTGGGCCTCAGTGACCTCATCTGTCAAATGGGGATTAAAGACAGTGAGTCCCCGTGGGACAACCTGATCACCTTGTAACCTCCCCAGCACTTAGAACGGTGCTTTGCACATAGTAACCGCTTAACAAATGCCATCATTAGTATTATTATTAGGACAATGCCGACTCCGCCAACTGTCAGCTGTGTGACATTGGGCGAGTCACTTCACTTTAGAGAAGCGGCGTGGCTCAGTGGAAAGAGCCCGGGCTTTGGAGTCAGAGGTCATGGGTTCAAATCCCAGCTCCGCCACTTGTCAGCTGTGTGACTTTAGGTGAGTCACTTCACTCTCTGGGCCTCAGTTCCCTCATCTGTATAATGGGGATGAAGACTGTGAGCCCCCCATGGGACAACCTGATCAATCAATCGTATTTATTGAGCACTTACTGTGTGCAGAGCACTGTACTAGGCGCTTGGGAAGTACAAGGTTGGCAACATATAGAGACGGTCCCTACCCAACAGTGGGCTCACAGTCTAGAAGGATCACTTTGTAATAATAATAATAATAATGGCATTTATTAAGCACTTACTATGTGCAAAGCACTGTTCTAAGCGCTGGGGGGGATACAAGGTGATCAGGTTGTCCCACATGGGGCTCACAGTTTTAATCCCCATTTTGCAGATGAGGTAACTGAGGCCCAGAGAAGTGAAGTGCCTCACCCAAAGTCACCCAGCTGACAAGTGGCAGAGCTGGGATTAGAACCCATTACCACTGGCTCCCAAGTCCGTGCTCTTACCACTGAGCCATGCTGCATCCCCCCAGCGCTTGGAACAGTGCTTGGCACATAGTAAGCACTTAACAAATACCATTATTATTATTCTCTGGGCCTCAGTTCCCTCATCTGTCAAATGGGGATGAAGACTATGAGCCCCCCGTGGGACAACCTGATCAATCCATCAATCGTATTTATTGAGCGCTTACTGTGTGCAGAGCACTGGACTAAGCGCTTGGGAAGTCCAAGTTGGCAACATCTAGAGACGGCCCCTACCCAACAGTGGGCTCATAGTCTAGAAGTGGGAGACAGCCTGATCAATCAATCAATCGTATTTATTGAGCGCTTACTGTGTGCAGGGCACCGTACTAAGCGCTTGGGAAGTACAAGTTGGCAACATATAGAGACGGCCCCTACCCAACAGTGGGCTCACAGTCTAGAAGTGGGAGACAGCCTGATCAATCAATCAATCATATTTATTAAGCGCTTACTGTGTGCGGAGCACTGTACTAAGCGCTTGGGAAGTCCAAGTTGGCAACATCTAGAGATGGCCCCTCTCCAACAGTGGGCTCACAGTCTAGAAGGCTCACCTTGTATCCCCCCAGCGCTTAGAACAGTGCTTGGCCCATAGTAAGCGCTGAACAAATACCATTATTCTTCTTCTCTGGGCCTCAGTTCCCTCATCTGTCAAATGGGGATGAAGACTGTGAGCCCCATGTGGGACAACCTGATCACCTTGTATCCACCCCCAGCGCTTAGAACAGTGCTCTGCACATAGTAAGCGCTTAACAAATGCCATTATTATTATTATTATTATGGGGATGAAGACTGTGAGCCCCCCGTGGGACAACCTTATCAATCCATCAATCGTATTTATTGAGCGCTTACTGTGTGCAGAGCACTGTACTAAGCGCTTGGGAAGTCCAAGTTGGCAACATCTAGAGACGGTCCCTACCCAACAGTGGGCTCACCGTCTAAAAGGGGGAGACAGAGAACAAAACCAAACATACTAACAAAATAAAATAAATAGAATAGATATGTACAAGTAAAATAAATAGAGAAATAAATATGTACAAACATATATACAGGCGCTTAGTACAGTGCTCTGCACACAGTACGCGCTCAATAAATACGATTGATTGATTCTCTGGGCCTCAGTTCCCTCATCTGTCAAATGGGGATGAAGACTGGGAGCCCACCCCGTGGGATCACCTTGGAACCTCCTCAGCGCTTAGTACAGTGCTTGGCACCTAATCAATCAATCAATCGTATTAATTGAGCGCTTACTGTGTGCAGAGCACTGTACTAGGCGCTTGGGAAGTCCAAGTTGGCAATAAATAATAAATGTCGTTATGATGATGATGCCCACTCACTTCCTCCGTCCGTCCCGGCTTGTCCCTGAGGGGCAGGACCGGATCGGACCGGTTCGGACCGGTTCGGGCCGGACTAGGCCGCAGAAGCCTGAACCAAACAGGACCAGACCGGAAGTGGGGTGTCCGGGCGGGCCCTGAGGTAAAAGTGGGGGGCGGCGGACGGGCTCACCTGTCTGGGGTCAGCCGTTCATCTTCCCGGTCCGGCCCGGTTCGATCCGGTCCGATCCGGTTCGGTCCGGTCCGATCCACCGTCGCTGCTCCCGGCCGGCGACACGTCAAGCGCGGCGGGGGCGTGGCTCACTTTTGGGCCGCACGGGAGGGACAGCGCATGCGCACAAGCGACGGGCCGGGGAGGGGCGCGGCGAACGGAGCATGCGCGGAAGCGGGGACGGGGCCCACTCTGCCGCACGTCAGGAGGGGGCGCCAGGGATGCCGCATGCGCATAAGCGACGGGCGGCAGGTCCACTCTTGGACCGCCCGTGAGGGGAGAGCGCGCATGCGCGCAGGCGACGGGAGGGGTGGGGGGCCCCCCCGCTGGTGGCCGGAGCATGCGTAGAAGCGGGGGCCGGGCCCACTCTTGAGCCCCACGTCGGGGGGGGGCCGTGAGGGACGGCGCATGCGCAAAAGCGACGGGCCGGGAGGGGGCGGCGGTCGGAGCATGCGTAGAAGCTGGGGCCGCATAGTCAAGGGAGAGGAGATGCGAGGGATGGCGCATGCGCACAAGCGATGGGACGGGAGGGGGCGGTGACCGGAGCATGCGTAGAAGCGGGGGCCGCACAGTCAAGGGAGAGGGGACGCAGGGGATGGCGCATGCGCATAAGCGATGAGCCGGGAGGGGGCGGTGGCGTAGAATCGAGGGCCGGGCCCACTCTTCGTCCATACGTTAGGGAAAAAGGGGGGCGCGAGGGGTGACGCATCCGCACAAGCGACGGGCGGGGGGGGGGAGGGCGGTGGCCGAAGCATGCGTAGAAGCGAGGGCCGGGACCGCTCTTGGCCCACACGTCAGGGGAGAGCGGGGCGCGAAGGATGGCGCATGCGCACAAGCGACGGGAGGAGGGGCGCGGCGAACGGATCATGCGTAAAGGCAAGGGCGGGTCCCACTCTGCCGCACATGGGGGGGGGAGGGAGGGATGGCGCATGCGCAAAGGCGACGGGAGGGGAGGGGCCGTCGGTGGCCGGAGCATGCGTAGAAGCAGTGAAGCGTAGAGAAGCAGTGTGGCTCAGTGGAAAGAGCCCGGGCTTTGGAGTCAGAGGTTGTGGGTTCAAATCCCAGCTCCGCCAATTGCCAGCTGTGTGACTTTGGGCAAGTCACTTAACTTCTCTGGGTCTCAGTTACCTTATCTGCAAAATGGGGATTAAGACTGTGAGGCCCCTGTGGTACAACCTGATTGCCTTGTAACCTCCCCAGTGCTTAGAACAGTGCTTTGCACATAGTAAGCGCTTAATAAATGCCATTATAAAAAAAGCGGCGGCCGGGCCCACTCTTGAGCCGCACGTCGGGAGGAGGGGGGGGGGGGGCGCCGTGAGGGACAGCGCATGCGCACAAGCGAAGGGCGCGGAGGGGGCGGTGGCCGGAGCATGCGTAGAAGCGAGGGCCGGGCCCACACTTGGCCCGTACGTCAGAGGAGAGGGGGTAGCGAGGGGGAGCGCATGCGCACAAGCGATGGGCCGGGAGGGGGCGGTGGCCGGAGCATGCGTAGAAGCGGGGGCGGGGCCCACTGCCGCACGTCGGGAAGGGGGTGAGCGCAGAGGGATAGCGCATGCGCACAAGCGACGGGAGGTGGGGGGGGCGCGGCTTTTGGAGCATGCGTAGAAGGGGATGTAGGTCCCACTGACACCCGCCAGGGGTCGCGGGGCTGAGCATGCGTACAGGCGTCGGGCGTGAGGCAGGGAGGGTCTGGAGCATGCGCAGAGGCGGGGGTGGGGCTGATTCTGTGACGTCACAGGGAAGGGGAGGAATAGTAGTAGTAGTAATAATAATAATAATAATAATAGTGGTATTTATTAAGCACTTACTATGTGCAAAGCACTGTTCTAAGTGCTGGGGATTACAAGTGATCAGGTTGTCCCATGAGGGGCTCACAGTCTTCATTCCCATTTTACAGATGAGGTAACAGAGGCCCAGAGAAGTTAAGTGAGTTGCCCAAAGTCACACAGCTGACAATTGGCAGAGCCAGGATTTGAACCCATGACCTCTGACTCCAAAGCCCGTGCTCTTTCCACTGAGCCATGCTGCTTCTAATAATGATGGTAATAATAATAATGGCATTTATTAAGCGCTTCCTATGTGCAAAGCACTGTTCTAAACGCTGGGGAGGTTACAAGGTGATCAGGTTGTCCCACAGCGGGCTCACAGTCTTCATCCCCATTTTACAGATGAGGTCACTGAGGCCCAGAGAAGTGAAGTGACTTGCCCAAAGTCACCCAGCTGACAGCTGGCGGAGCCGGGATTTGAACCCATGACTCTTGACTCCAAAACCCGGGCTCTTTCCACTGAGCCGCAATGTTCAGTTGTATTTATTGAGCGCTTGTTGTGTGCCAACCCCTGTTCTGAGCACTGGGATAAATACAAGGCAATCACGTTGTCCTACGTGGGGCTCAAAGTCTTTATCCCCATTTTACAGATGAAGGAACTGAGGCCCAGAGAAGTGAAGTGGCTTGCCCAAGGTCATACAGCTGATAAGTGGCGGAGCTGGGATTATTCATTCATTCATTCATTGATTCAATCGTATTTAATAATAATAATAATAATGGCATTTATTAAGAGCTTACTATGTGCAGAGCACTGTTCTAAGCGCTGGGGGTGATACAAGGTGATCAGGTTGCCCCACGTGGGGCTCACAATCTTAATCCCCATTTTACAGATGAGGTAACTGAGGCTCAGAGAAGTTAAGTGACTTGCCCAAGGTCACACAGCAGTCATGTGGCGGAGCTGAGATTCGAACCCATGACCTCTGACTCCAAAGCCCGTGCTCTTTCCACTGAGCCACACTGCTTCTCTAATCTATTAGTCTAGTGCATTTATTACCCTATTTATTTTACTTGTACGTATTTCGCTCTATTGAGCGCTTACTGTGTGCAGAGCATTGTACTAAGTGCTTGGGAAGTACAAGTTGTCGACATATAGAGACGGTCCCTACCCAACACCTTATTTACATATTTACTACTTTATTTATTTTATTATTTTGTTAACGATGTGCATCGAATGATGGCATTTATTAAGCGCTTGCCATGTGCAAAGCACTGTTCTAAGCGCTGGGGAGGTTACAAGGTGTTCAGGTTGTCCCACGGGGGGCTCACAGTCTTAATTCCCATTTTACAGATGAGGTAACTGAGGCCCAGAGAAGTGAAGTGACTCGCCCAGTCACACAGCTGACAAGTGGCCGAGGCGGGATCTGAACCCACGACCTCTGACTCCAAAGACCGTGCTCTTTCCACTGACCCGTGCTGCTTCTCATAATAATTGTTGCCAACTTGTACTTCTCAAGCGCTTAGTACAGTGCTCTGCACATGGTAAACACTCAATAAATACGATTGAATGAATGAATAAATAATAATAGTATTTCTTAAGCGCTTACTATGTGCCAAGTACTGTTCTAAGCGCTGAGGGAGATACAAGGCTATCAGGTTGTCCCACGTGGGGCTCACAGTTTTAATCCCCATTTTACAGGTGAGGTCACAGGTGCAGAGAAGTGAAGTGACTTGCCCAAAGTCACACAGCTGAGCCCGTTCATTCATTCACTCGTATTTATTGAGAGCTTACAGTGTGCAGAACACTGTACTACTACTACTAATAATAATAATAATGGCATTTATTAAGCGCTTACTATGTGCCAAGCACTGTTCTGAGTGCTGGGAAGGTTACAGAGTGATCAGGTTGTCCCACAGGGGGCTCACAGTCTTAATCCCCATTTTAGAGATGAGGTCACTGAGGCCCAGAGAAGTGAAGTGACTCGCCCAAAGTCACACAGCTGGCATTTGGCAGAGTGGGATTCGAACCCATGATCCCTGACTCCAAAACCCTTGCCCTTTACCACTGAGCCACGCTGTTTATTGAGTGCTTATGGTGTGCAGAGCACTGTACTAAGCGCTGAGCCCGTTGTTGGGGAGGGATCGTCTCTGTTGCCGACTTGTACTTCCCAAGCGCTTAGTACAGTGCTGTGCACTCCATAAGCGCTCAATAAATATGATTGAATGAAAGACTGAGCCCCCTCCTTCCTCTCCCCCTCCTCCCCGCCTTACCTCCTTCTCCTCCCCACAGCACCTGTATATATGTTTGTACGGATTTATTATTCTATTTATTTATTTATTTTATTTGTACATATTCTATTTATTTTATTTTGTTAATATGTTTTGTTTTATTCTCTGTCTCCCCCTTCTAGACGGTGAGCCCACTGTTGGGTAGGGACCGTCTCTACATGTTGCCAACTTGGACTTCCCAAGCGCTTAGTACAGTGCTCTGCACACACTAAGCGCTCAATAAATACGATTGAATGAATGAATGAATGAATGAATGAATGACAGCGGCGGAGGAAGGCGGGGTTCGGAGCATGCGCAGAGGCCGGGCCGATTCTGCGACCTACGAGAGGGGAGGAATGCGGGGTACTGAGCATGCGCAGAGGCGGAGGCGGGACCGAGCGTGTGACGTTATGGGGAGGGGAGAGAGGCTGGGTCCGGAGCATGCGCAGAGGCGGGAGCGAGTCTGTGACGTCATGGGGAGGGGAGAGAGGCGGGGTCCGGAGCATGCGTCTTGACGGCCGGTGGGAGGGGAGGAGGGGTAGCCGGCGCATGCGCAGAAGCGTAGGGCGGGGTCCTGAGCATGCGTAGGGACGGATGGGGGCGTGGCCTATTCGGACCCACGGGAGGGTAGCAGCCGTAGAGGGGGCGGGGCGTGCGTCATGACGTAAGGGAAGGCTCAACACGGTGGCGTCACCCGATCAGGTGCGCATGCGCGGGACCTGTAAGGGGGCGGGGCCTCCTGTCCTGACTCCTTGGGCACGTGCGTTTGCGCCTGCGCGGAGGGCCAGGACTTGATCACGCATACTACGCTTAAGGCTATTTATTGACCGTCTTCAAGGGGGAGACTTGTAGGAAGGGGTTAAACTTACAGGGTGTAGGAAGGCTTGTCTCTTGTCCCATCTTTAGAGGAAGTGTGGCCTAATGGGTAATAATAATAATAGTATTTGTTAAGCACTTACCATCTTTAGAGGTAATGTGTCCTAATGGGTGATAATAATGATAATGGTATTTGTTAAGCGCTTACTATGGGCAAAGCACTGTTCTAAGCGCTGGGGGGAATACAAGGTGATCAGGTTGTCCCTTGGGGAGCTCAGAGTCTTAATCCCCCATTTTACAGATGAGGGAACTGAGGCCCAGAGAAGTTAAGTAGAACATGGGCCTGGATTCTAATCCCAGCCCTTTTTTCACGGAATTTAATAATAATGTTAATGTTGGTATTTGTTGAGCGTTTACTATGTGCCAAGCACTGTTGTAGGCGCCAGGGTAGCTACAGCGTGATCAGGTTGTCCCATGTGGGGCTCACAGTCTTCATCCCCATAATAATAATGGCATTTATTAAGCACTTACTATGTGCAAAGCAGTGTTCTAAACGCTGGGGAGGTTACAGGGTGATCAGGTTGTCCCACGGGGGGCTCACAGTCTTCACCCCCATTTTACAGATGAGGGAATTGAGGCCCAGAAAAGTGAAGTGACTCACCCAAAGCCACCCAGCTGGCAAGTGTCAGAGCTGGGATTTGAACCCATGACCTCTGACTCCAAAGCCCGGGCTCTTTCCACTGACCCACGCTGCTTCTCTAATGGGCAGAACATGGGCCTTGATTCTATTCCCAGCCCTTTTTTATGGAATTTAATAATAATGTTAATGTTGGTATTTGTTAAACCCTTACTATGTGCCAAGCACCGTTGTAGACGCTGGGGTAGATACAGGGTGATCCGACTCCAAAGCCCGGGCTCTTCCCATCATCATCAATCGTATTTATTGAGCGCTTACTATGTGCAGAGCACTGTACTAAGCGCTTGGGAAGTACAAATTGGCAACATATAGAGACAGTCCCTACCCAACAGTGGGCTCACAGTCTAAAAGCCCACATTGTGCTCTTTGCACATAGTAAGCGCTTAACAAATGCCATCATCATTATTATTATTATTATTATTATTATTTCCAGTGAGCCACGCTGCACTGAAGTTCTCCGGGCTTCAGTTTCCTCATCTGTAAAAGGGGGGACGGGGACCGTGTCCATCCTCATTAGCTTGTGTCTACCCCAGCGCTTAGTACAGTGCTTGGCACATAGTAGACGCCCAGAGAAGTGGCGCTGCCCCAAGTCCAGATGGTTTGCCCCCGGAGGCGTCCAACTGCAGAGGGGACACCATACCCGATGATGTCCCCTCATAGATGTCCGGGCGTGGTGGGGACACTCTGCTGAAACCAACAACCCTGCCCTCCACACTTGGACGACCGAGAAGATTCTTCCACGGGATCCCCAAGGTGCCGTTGTCATGGGCCTCGTTTTCATAAAATAATAATAATAATAATTGTGGTATTTGTTAAGCGCTTACTATGTGCCAGGCACTGTTCTAAGCGCCAGGGTGGATGCAAGCAAATCGGGTTGAGCGGACTCTCTCTCCCATGTGGGGCTCACCGTCTCCGTCCCCATTTTACTGATGAGGTAACTGAGGCTCAGAGAAGTTAAGTCACCTGCCCAAGGCCACACAGCAGACGTGGTGGAGCCAGAATTCATTCATAATGATACTCTATTTTATTAATGATGTGCATATAGCTATAATTCTATTTATTTTGACGCCTGTCTACATGTTTTGTTGCCTGTCTCCCCCTTCTAGACCACAAGCCTGTTGTTGGGTAGGGATTGTCTCTCTCTGTTGCCCAATTGTACTTTCCAAGCGCTTAGTACAGTGCTCTGCGCACAATAAGTGCTCAATGAATACGACAATGAATGCTCCTCCGGAAGAGACTTCTGGGGGAACGAAACGAATGATAATAATGATAATATTCATCCAATCGTATTTATTTATTTATTTATTTATTTATTTATTTAGAGAAGCAGCGTGGCTCAGTGGAAAGAGCCCGGGCTTTGAAGTCAGAGGTCATGGGTTCAAATCCCGGCTCTGCCAATTGTCAGCTGTGGGACTTTGGGCAAGTCACTTCCCTTCTCTGGGCCTCAGTTCCCTCATCTGGAAAATGGGGATGAAGGCTGTGAGTCCCCCGTGGGACAACCTCATCACCTTGTAACCTCCCCAGCGCTTAGAACAGTGCTTTGTACATAGCGCTTAATAAATGCCATCATTATTATTATTATTTATTGAGGGCTTCCCACGTGCAGAGCACTGTACTAGGCACTTAGGACAGGACAATACACAATAAACAAGACCCATTCCCTGCCCCCAAGGAGCTGACAGTCTAGAGGGAGACGGACACGAATAGAAATAAATAAGTGACGGCCCCGGACGTAAGTGCTGTGGGGCTGCACTCTCACGATGTGCGTTTGTCGTTGTATTGTCCTCTCCCAAGCGCTTAGTATAGTGCTTTGCACCAAGTAAGCGCTTCATAAATACGATGGAATGGATGAATGGGTGAATGCAGAGCACTGTACGAAGCACTTGGGAGAGGAGAGTCGAACAATATAAGAAACACGAAGCGTTTGTTTCCCTGACAGTGAGGAAGGCCTTTCTTCAGTCTACTACATTCGCTCCTGCTGTTATAATAATAATAATAATAATAATAATAGTGAAGGTATTTGTTAAGCGCTTACTAGGTGCCAAGCACTGTTCAAAGCGCTGATATCTAGCCGTGATTGCTCCTCATCGGTCCCACGTGCGGAGGGGGATATGGGATTAGCTTGTCAATATCATAATAATAATGATGGCGTTTATTAAGCGCTTACTATGTGCAAAGCACTGTTCTAAGCGCCGGGGAGGTTACAAGGTGATCGGGTTGTCCCACGGGGGGCTCACAGTCTTCATCCCCATTTCCCAGATGAGGTAACAGAGGAAGTGAAGTGACTCGCCCAAGGTCACCCAGCAGACAAGCGGTGGAGCCGGAATTAGAACCCACGACCTTCTGATTCCCAGGCCTGGGCTCCAGCCACTAGGCCACGCTGCTTCTCTGCACGAATTGTAATAATAATAATAATAATAATAATAATAATAATAATGACATTTATTAAGCGCTTACTATGTGCCAAGCGCTGTTCTAAGCACTGGGGAGGTTACAAGGCGATCAGGTTGTCCCCCAGGGGGCTCACAGTCTTCATCCCCATTTTCCAGCTGAAGGAACTGAGGCCCAGAGAAGTGAAGTGACTTGCCCAAAGCCACACAGCTGACAACTGGCAGAGCTGGGATTCGAACCCCCGACTCCAAAGCCTGTGCTCTTTCCACTGAGCCCCGCTGCTTCTCTATGCACTAATTGTACTTTCCAAGCGCTTAGCACCGTGAGCCTGCTGTCGGGTAGGGACCGTCTCTCTATGTTGCCAACTTGGACTACCCAAGCGCTTAGTACAGTGCTCTGCACACAGTAAGCGCTCAATAAATACGATTGATTGATTGATTGATTAGCGCCATGCTCTGCACAGGGTAAGCGCTCAATAGAGACGATTGAATGAACGAATGGATGCACCCCGGGGCTCAGTACAGTGGCTGGCCCGTAGTAAGCGCCTACCATCATTTTGTTTTTTCGACTTTCCCAAATGCTTAGCTCCTGAATAGAAAGCGAAAGCTCAACCTGTCCTACTGAGAGCTCACCTCCTCCAGGAGACCTTCCCAGATTGAGCCCCCTTTTTCCTCTCCTCCTCCTCCCCTCCTTCCCCTCCCCACAGCCCCTGTATATATGTTTGCACAGATTTATTACTCTATTTATTTGACTGGCACATATTCACTATTTATGTTGTTAATGATGTGCATCTAGCTTTATTTCTATTTATCATCATCATCAATCGTATTTATTGAGCGCTTACTATGTGCAGAGCACTGGACTAAGCGCTTGGGAAGTACAAATTGGCTACATATAGAGACAGTCCCTACCCAACATTGGGCTCACAGTCTAAAAATTTATTCTGATTCATTCGTTCATCCAATCGTATTTATTAAAAATAATGGCATTTCTTAAGCGCTTACTATGTGCAAAGCACTGTTCTAAGCGCTGGGGAGGTTACAAGGGGATCGGGTTGTCCCACGGGGGGCTCGCAGTCTTAATCCTACTGAGGATTAAGTAGGACTAATAGGATTAGGATTAATCCTAATTAGGATTAGTAGGATTGATAGGATTAAGGATTAATCCTACTGAGGCCCTACTGAGAGCTCACCTCCTCCAGGAGGCCTTCCCAGACTAAGCCCCTTCCTTCCTCTCCCCCTCTCCATCCCCCTGTCTTACCTCCTTCCCTTCCCCACAGCACCTGTATATATGGATATATGTTTGTAAAGATTTATTACTCTATTTATTTATCTTGTACATATCTATTCTATTTATTTTATTTTGTTAGTATGTTTGGTTTTGTTCTCTGTCTCCCCATTTAAGACTGTGAGCCCGCTGTTGGGTAGGGACTGTCTTTATATGTTGCCGACTTGTACTTCCCAAGCACTTAGTCCAGTGCTCTGCACACAGTAAGCGCTCAATAAATACGATTGATTGATTGATTAATCCCCATTTTACAGATGAGGTAACTGAGGCCCAGTGAAGTGACTTGCCCAAAGTCACACAGCTGACAATTGACAGAGCCGGGATTTGAACCCATGACCTCCGGCTCCAAAGCCCGGGCTCTTTTCCATTTATTGAGCGCTTACTGTGTGCAGAGCACTGGACTAAGCGCTTGGGAAGTCCAAGTCGTCAACATCTAGAGACGGTCCCTACCCGACAACGGGCTCCTGGTCTAGAAGGGGGAGACAGACAACAAAAGAAACTATATTAATAAAATAAAATAAATAGAATAGTAAATATGATGACTTGACACCTATCCTCATAATAAATAATAATAATAATGGCATTTATTAAGCGCTTACTATGTGCAAAGCACTGTTCTAAGTGCTGGGGGGATACAAGGTGATCCCATGTGGGGCTCACAGTCATAACCCCCATTTTACAGGTGAGGTAACTGAGGCTCCGAGACAGACAACAAAACAAAACATATTACAAAATAAAATGAATAGAATAAATATGTACAATCAATCGTATTTATTGAGCGCTTACTGTGTGCAGTACCAAGCGCTTAGTACAGTGCTCTGCACACAGTAAGCGCTCAATAAATACGATTGATTGATATAGAGACAGTCCCTACCCCACAGCGGGCTCACAGTCTAGAAGGGGGAGACAGCGAACAAAACCAAACGTATTAGCAAAATAAAATAAATAGAATAGATATGTACAAGCAAACTAATAGAGTAATAAATCTGTACGAACATATCCATATATACAGGTGTTGTGGGGAAGGGAAGGAGGTAAGACGGTGGGGGGGATGGAGAGGGGGACAAATACGTAGTGCTCTGCACACAGTAAGCGCCCAATAAATATGATTGAATGAATCAATCAATCGTATTTATTGAGCGCTTACTGTGTGCAGAGCACTGTACTAAGCGCTTAGCACTGTACTAAGCGCTTAGCCCTGTGCTAGTGCTACTGAATGAATGACTGAACACTAATAATAATGATGGCATTTATTAAGCCAAAATAAAGTCAGCCAAAGTGACACAGCTGACAATTGGCTGTGAGCCCCCTGATTGACTGAATAATAATAATAATAATGGCATTTATTAAGCGCTTACTATGTGCAAAGCACTATTCTAAGCGCTGGGGAGGTTACAAGTTGATCAGCTTGTCCCTCGGGGGGCCTCACAGTCTTCATCCCCATTTTACAGATGAGGTCACTGAGGCCCAGGGAAGTGAAGTGGCTTGCCCAAAGTCACCCAGCTGACAAGTGGCAGAGCCGGGATTTGAACCCTTGCCCTCTGACTCCAATAATAATAATAATAGTAATAATGATGATAATAATAATAATAATAATAATAATGGCATTTATTACACACTTACTATGTGCAAAGCACCGTTCTAAGCGCTGGGGAGCTTACAAGTTGATCAGGTTGTCCCTCGGGGGGCTCCCAGTCTTCATCCCCATTTTACAGATGAGGTCACTGAGGCCCAGAGAAGTGAAGTGTCTTGCCCAAATGAATGACCCTGTCCCAAACCAAATTCCTCAACTCCTCCTGCTCCTCCCCAAACTCTTCCCTCCCTGTTGACAACACCACTGGCTTCCCCACCCGAGCGTCCAGAGTGTCATCTTCCTCCCACTCTCGGTTCCCCCCTAAATCCCGCCGGTTTTTCCTCCACGTTACTTCCCGGATCCTCCCTTTCCCACACTCACCCCGCTGACTCAACCCCTGTCACCTCCACATCAGTGGGGACTGCCACCTCCTTTTTTTTTTTTCCCCCATGGCACTGAAGTGTTCACTACGTGCCACCACCAGGCACTGTACTGAGCGTTGGAGGTAATAATGATGGCATCTATTAAGCACTTACTATGTGCAGAGCGCTGTTCTAAGCACTGGGCAGGTTCCAAGGTGATCAGGTGGTCCCACGGGGGGCTCCCACTCTTAATCCCCACTTTCCAGATGAGGGAACTGAGGCCCAGCGAAGTGACTTGCCCAAAGTCACCCAGCTGACAACTGGGGGAGCCGGGATTTGAACCCATGAGCTGTGACCTTGTAACCTCCCCCTCCTTCCCCTCTCCATCCCCCCCCCCCCCCCCCCCCCCCCCCCCCGCCTTACCTCCTTCCCTTCCCCACAGCACCGGGATATATGTTTGTACAGATTTATTACTCTATTTACTCTATCTATTTATTACTCTATTCTATTTATTACTCTATATATAAATTTATCTATTTATTACTCTATTTATTATTCTATTTATTTATTTACTCTATTACTCTTTTTGTTACTCTATCTATTACTCTATTTATTCTATTTATTACTCTATAAATTTATCTATTTATTACTCTATTTATTATTCTATTTATTTATTTACTCTATTACTCTATTACTCTTTTTATTACTCTATTTATTTATTTAATTTATCTATTTATTACTCTATCATTCTATTTATTTATTTACTCTATTACTCTATTACTCTTTTTATTACTCTATTTAATTTATCTATTTATTACTCTTATTATTCTATTTATTTATTTATTACTCTATTACTCTATTTATTACTCTTTTTATTACTCTTTTTATTACTCTGTCTATTTATTTAATTTATCTATTTATTACTCTATTATTCTATTTATTTATTTACTCTATTACTCTATTTATTACTCTTTTTATTACTCTATTTATTTAATTTATCTATTTATTACTCTATTTATTATTCTATTTATTTACTTTATTACTCTGTCACTCTTTTTATTACTCTATTTAATTTATTTATTACTCTTATTATTCTATTTATTTATTTATTTACTCTATTACTCTTTTTATTACTCTTTTTATTACTCTGTCTATTTATTTAATTTATTTATTACTCTATTATTCTATTTATTTATTTACTCTATTACTCTATTTATTACTCTTTTTATTACTCTATTTATTTAATTTATCTATTTATTACTCTATTTATTATTCTATTTATTTATTTACTCTATTACTCTATGTATTACTCTTTTTATTACTCTATTTATTTATTTAATTTATCTATTTATTACTCTATTACTCTATTTACTCTATTACTCTTTCTATTACTCTATTTATTTACTTAATTTATCTATTTATTACTCTATTGATTATTCTATTTATTTATTTACTCTATTACTCTTTTTATTACTCTATTTTACTTGTACATATTACTCTATTTATTACTCTATTTATTACTCTATTTTACTTGCACATATCTATTCTATTTATTTCATTTTGTTAATATACGTTTGGTTTTGTCCTCCGCCTCCCCCTTCTAGACCGCGAGCCCGCTGTCGGGGAGGGACCGGCTCTCGGTGTTGCCAGCTTGGACTTCCCAAGCGCTTAGTCCAGTGCTCTCGGCACACAGTAAGCGCTCGATGGATTGATTGATGGATGGATTTATTTATTTATTTATTTATTTTACTTGTACATTTCTATCCTACTTATTTTATTTTGTTGGTATGTTTGGTTCTGTTCTCTGTCTCCCCCTTTTAGACTGTGAGCCCACTGTTGGGTAGGGACTGTCTCTATGTGATGCCAATTTGTACTTCCCAAGCGCTTAGTCCAGTGCTCTGCACATAGTAAGCGCTCAATAAATACGATTGATTGATTGATTGATTGATTGGATTGATCAGTCGACTGACTCCAAAGCCCGGGCTCCTTCCACCGAGCCACGCTGCTTCTCAATCAATCAATCAAGCGTATTTATTGAGCGCTTACTGGGTGCAGAGCACCGTTCTAAGCGCTTGGGAAGTCCAAGTTGGCAACATAGAGGGACGGTCCCTACCCAACGGCGGGCTCCCGGTCTCCCGCCGGACTAGGCCGGAAAACGAGGGAAGCGAGGCCGCGGCCGGATCTGTCTTCCGCCACCTGCCCTCCGTGCCCTTCCCGCCCGCCGGCCCCGGGCCCGGGAGCCGCCCTGGGCCGCACCCCAAACGGGTTGGTCGGCATTCAGTCCCCGGAGCCGCGTCACGGGCGCGGGCAGAGGCGGTGCGATGGGGCCGGACGGGCCCACACCGACTCCATCACCACCGTCACGGCCATGGTCACCTCCGCCACCGCCCCCCGGAAGCCCCCCAGGCCCACCCTGGACACCCCCTGACCCCAGGGCCGCATCCACCGCCAGCCCCGGGCCCCGGTGAGTGCCAGTCTCGGCGGGCGAGGGCTGGAGGGTGGCAGGGCGGGGTTTAGGGGAGGACGGGGCTCGGCAGCGATCAGAGATCCCAAAGATACCCAGAGCCAGGAACGCCCAGTGACCGTGGGCAAGTCACTTCACTCCTCTGGGCCTCAGTGACCTCATCTGGAAAATGGGGGTGAAGACTGGAGCCCCCCGGGGGACGACCTGATCACCTTGTAACCTCCCCAGCACAGCTTCACACGTAGACCGTGAGCCCACTGTTGGGTAGGGACCGTCTCTATATGTTGCCAACTTGGACTCCCCAAGCGCTTAGTACAGTGCTCTGCACACAGTAAGCGCTCAATAAATACGATTGGTGATAGACCGTGAGCCCGCTGTTGTGTAGGGACCGTCTCTATATGTTGCCAACTTGGACTTCCCAAGCGCTTAGCACAGTGCTGTGCACACAGGAAGCGCTCAATAAATACGATTGATAATAGACCGTGAGCCCGCTCTTGGGTCGGGACCGTCTCTATATGTTGCCAACTTGGACTTCCCAAGCGCTTAGTACAGTGCTCTGCACACAGTAAGCGCTCAATAAATACGATTGATGATAGACCGTGAGCCCGCTGTTGGGTCGGGACCGTCTCTATATGTTGCCAACTTGGACTTCCCAAGCGCTTAGCGCAGTGCTCTGCACACAGTAAGTGCTCAAGAAATACAATTGATGATAGACCGTGAGCCGGCTGTTGGGTTGGGACTGTCCCTATATGTTGCCAATTTGGACTTCCCAAGCGCTTAGTACAGTGCTCTGCACACAGTAAGCGCTCAATAAATACGACTGATGATAGACCGTGAGCCCGCCGTTGGGTCGGGACTGTCTCCGTGTGTTGCCGACTTGGACTCCCCAAGCGCTTAGCGCAGTGCTCCGCACACAGTAAGCGCTCCATCGATACGATTGATTGATTGATTGATTAATAACTGCCATCGTCATCCCCGTTTGACAGAAGAGGTCACCGCGGCCTGCGGAAGCGAAATGGCTGGCCCGAGTTCACCCGGCAGGCACGCGGGGGAGCCGGGATTAGAACCTGGGTCCTCCTCCTGAGTCCCGGGCCGCAGCCGCCGAGGGAGAAGCAGCGTCTCGGCATCCTTCCGATCTATCGAACGCTTCTTCACGGAAAGGCAGCGTGTCGGCGTCCTATTTATTGAGCGCCTGGGGCCTCCGTCCGGTCGCCTCCATGTCGGAGGGCGAGAAGGACGGCGGAGGGGGCGAGTGCCCCGTGTGCTACGAGAAGCTCCGCGACCTGGAAGGGGCCGGCCGGACGCTGAGCTGCGGCCACGTCTTCTGCCACGACTGCCTGGTGAAGTACCTGCTGGCCCGCCGGGCCGAGGCCCACGTCCCCCAGACCTTGGTCTGCCCCGTCTGCCGCTACGTCACCTTCCTGAGCAGACGCGGCCCCCGCCGGCCCCCGGACCCGGCCCGCGGCCTCCAGACCCTGGTGGTCCCCCCGCCGGCCCCCGCCCCGCCGGCCCCGGGCGATGCCACCTGCCCGGCCCGGCGGCCTCCGCCGGCGGCGGGCCTGGCCCGGGAGCCCCAAGTCTTCACCATCAGCACCAGCGGGATGCCCCTGGCCCCGGACGCGGGCCCGCCGACCCCTCTCCACGCGGCCTCCTCCTCCTCCTCCTCGGGCCTCCGCCTGCCCCGCTGCCGCTCGCCCATGCTGCTCCTCGTGGTCCTCGTGGCTGTAGTGGCCGGCCTGGTGGCCATTCTGCCCTGGATCCTCCTGGCCCGGCGGCGGGCCTGAGCCACGCGCCGTTGTCCGGACGCCGCCCGGCCTTCGACCTTCTTTTAGACTGTGAGCCCACTGTTGGGTAGGGACCGTCTCTATATGTTGCCAATTTGGACTTCCCAAGCGCTTAGTACAGTGCTCCGCACATAGTAAGCGCTCAGTCAATACGATTGATTGATCGATTGATTGATCTCCACCTTGACTTGAGGGACGTGGGGGGCGCGGGAAGAGGTGGGAAGAGGCCGGAGGGCAAGGCGGAAGCAGGTCCTTCTGCCCTGCCCATTCCCGCCCTTCCCCGTGCCCTGCTCACCTGGGCACCCATCATTGCCCAGACCTGGCAATCAATCAATCAATCAATCAATCGTATTTATTGAGCGCTTACTGTGTGCAGAGCACTGGACTAAGCGCTTGGGAAGTCCAAGTTGGCAACATATAGAGACAGTCCCTACCCAACAGCAGGTTCTCCCTCTCCCCTTCCCCGCAACGAACAATGGGAGTCTGGGGGAGAGGGGTGGGTATCTTGGGGGGTGAGGAGCAGCGTGGCTCAGTGGAAAGAGCCCGGGATTTGGAGTCAGAGGTCCTGGGTTCAAATCCCGGCCCCCCCAGTTGTCAGCTGGGTGACTTTGGGCGAGTCACTTCACTTCTCTCCGCCTCATTTGCCTCATCTGGAAAATGGGGATTAAGACCGTGAGCCCCCGTGGGACAACCTGATCACCTTGTACTTAGGACAGTGCTTTGCACATGGTAAGTGCTTAATAAATGCCATTATTAGTCTTTTAGACTGTGAACCCACTGTTGGGTAGGGACCGTCTCTCTATGTTGCCAACTTGTACTTCCCAAGCGCTTAGTACAGTGCTCTGCACACAGTAAGCACTCAATCAATATGATTGATTGATTGATTGGAGCAGCAGTGTGGCTCAGTGGAAAGAGCCCGGGCTTTGGAGTCAGAAGTCAGGGTTCAAATCCCGGCTCCCCCACTTGTCAGCTGTGTGACTTTGGGCAAGTCACTTAACTTCTCTGGGCCTCAGTTACCTCATCTGGAAAATGGGGATTAAGACTGTGAGCCCCACGTGGGACAGCCTGATCACCTTGTATCCCCCCAGTGCTTAGAACAGTGCTTTGCACATAGTAAGCGCTTAATAAATGCCATCATTATTATTATTATTAAGGGGTGGGCGGAGAGGCCGGGGGGCCGCAGAGCAGGGCTGGACCACAGGCCCGGGACCCTAGAAGGCCGTGGCTTCTGATCCCGGCTCTGCCGCTTGGCCGTTGTGTGGGCAAGTCACTTAAATCCTCTGGGCCTCAGTTCCCTCATCCGTCAAATGGGGATGAAGACTGTGAGCCCCACGGGGGACAACCTGACCACCTTGTGTCCACCCCAGCGCTTAGAACAGTGCATCGTTATTCTCCGTGCCTCAGTGACCTCGTCTGTAAAACGGGGATGAGGACTGTGAGCCCCCCGTGGGACAACCTGGTCACCTTGTAACCTCCCCCGTGCTTAGAACGGTGCTTTGCACATAGTAAGCGCTTAATAAATGCCATCATTATTATTATTATCATTACCTCATCTGTAAAATGGATGGAGACTGTGTCCAGACTCCATTTGGTGGCTTCGTACCGCGCTCGGCACCTAGTGAGCGCTTAACAAATTCCACAATAATAATAATTATTATTATTATTATTAACCCCAGAGGAACCAGGCTGGTTCCCCTCCTCGCACTCCACCCACAGCCCGGCCTCGCCCTGCCCCAACCGCTCATTACAGCCCGGCCCCGGCGTCCCACCCCCAGCTTCAGAAGGACCGTCCCTCCCGCAGGGCATTCATTCATTCAATCGTATTTATTGAGCGCTTACGGTGTGCAGAGCACTGTACTAAGCGCTTGGGAAGTCCAAGTTGGCAACATACAGAGACAGTCCCTACCCAGTAGCGGGCTCACAGTCTAGAAGGGGGAGACAGACAACAAAACAAAACATATTAACAAAATAAAATAAATAGAATAAATATGTACAAGTAAAATAAATAAATATTCATTCATTCAATTGTATTTATTGAGCGCTTACGGTGTGCAGAGCACTGTACTAAGCGCTTGGGAAGTCCAAGTTGGCAACATATAGAGACGGTCCCTACCCAATAGCGGGCTCACAGTCTAGAAGGGGGAGACAGACAACAAAACAAAACATATTAACAAAATAAAATGCATAGAATAAATATGTACAAGTAAAATAAATAAATATTCATCCATTCAATCGTATTTATTGAGCGCTTACGGTGTGCAGAGCACTGTACTAAGCGCTTGGGAAGTCCAAGTTGGCAACATATAAAGACGGTCCCTACCCACCAGCGGGCTCACAGTCTAGAAGGGGGAGACAGACAACAAAACAAAACATATTAACAAAATATGTACAAGTAAAATAAATAAATATTCATTCATTCAATCGTATTTATTGAGCGCTTACGGTCTGCAGAGCACTGTACTAAGCGCTTGGGAAGTCCAAGTTGGCAACATATAGAGACGGTCCCTACCCAATAGCGGGCTCACAGTCTAGAAGGGGGAGACAGACAACAAAACAAAACATATTAACAAAATAAAATGCATAGAATAAATATGTACAAGTAAAATAAATAAATATTCATTCATTCAATCGTATTTATTGAGCACTTACGGTGTGCAGAGCACTGTACTAAGCGCTTGGGAAGTACAAGTTGGCAGCATATAGAGACGGTCCCTACCCAACAGCGGGCTCACAGGCAGTGGCAGTCCACCCAAGAGGACACTGAAGGTCGTCGAGGGCAACTCCATAATAATAGTGGCATTTATTATATTATAATAATGGCATTTATTAAGCGCTTACTATGTGCAAAGCACTGTTCTAAGCACTGAGAAGGTTACAAGGTGATCAGGTTGTCCCACGGGGGGCTCACAGTCTTAATCTCCATTTTAAAGATGAGGGAACTGAGGCCCAGAGAAGTGAAGCGACTTGCCCAAAGTCACCCAGCTGACAAGCGGCGGAGCCGGGATTTGAACCCACGACCTCGGACTCCAAAGCCCGGGCTCTTTCCACTGAGCCACGCTGCTTCTCTATCTCCATCTCCCTCCAGCTCCGCGCCCCTCCGCGGGTTAAATCCCCCGGTCACGTCAACCCACTACCTCTCCGCGCCATCGTGTACTTATCCGCGTCCCGTGTACATACGTTGCTTCAACTGTACATTCAATTATTTATTCAACTGTTTCCTCTCCGCGCCATCGTGTACTTATCCGCGTCCCGTGTACATATGTTGCTTCAACTGTACATTCAATTATTTATTCAACTGTTTCCTCCAGGCGCGGCAAAAAAGCCGCGTGGCCTTGGGAGTCCAAGGACGTGGGTTCTAATCCCGGCCCCGCCGCTTGTCCGCTGGGTGACTTGGACAAGTCGCTTCGCTTCTCTGGGCCTCAGTTCCCTCACCTGTAAAATGGGGATGAAGACTGTGAGCCCCCCGTGGGACAACCTCATCGCCTTGTAACCTCCCCGGCGCTTAGAACGGTGCTTTGCGCATAGCAAGTGCTTAATAAATGCCATTATTATTATTATTATTATTCCACGGTACTCTCCTTCGGCGCCCAGTATGGTGCTCTGTGCCCGGGAGGTGTTCAATAAATGCCACCGTTGATGACGACGATTGTGGTGGTGACGGGCGAGGAGCGCGGAGACGGTGATGGCGAAGCTCTCGGTGAAGTTGCCGTGATGGCGGAGACGAGATCGGAGATCGCGGGAGGGGGGACGATTTTGGTGATGATATTGGTAATATCCAAGCGCTTAGAACAGCGCTCTGCGCACAGTAGGCGCTCAATAAATACGATTGAGTGAGTGGTAATGGTGGTGGTGATGTCCGTGGTGACAGTATTAGGGTTGGAGATGATATTGAGGAAGAGCCCAGGCTTGGGAGTCGCGGGTTGTGGGTTCTAATCCCGCCTCCGCCGCATATCAGCTGTGCGACTTGGGGCAAGTCGCGTCACTTCTCTGGGCCTCGGTTACCTCATCAGTAAAAGGGGGATCAATAATAATAATAATTGTTATAATGACGATATTTGTTAAGCGCTTACTATGGGTCGAGCACTGGGGGAAATACGAGGTTTTCCCAGGTGGGACTCACGATCTTCATCCCCATTTTCCAGATGAGGGAACGGAGGCCCAGAGACGTGAAGGGACTCGCCCAAGGTCACAGAGCAGACAGGTGGCAGAGCCGGGAAGACTGTGGGACAATGTGATGACTTTGTATCTCCCTCAGCGCTTAGGACAGTGCGTGGCGCGTAGTAAGTGCTTAACCAGTGCCACCGTTATTATTATATTGGTAATTATGGTCGTGGTGATGGGGGTGACCATGAGGTTGGTGATGATATTGGTAAAGATGGTTTGGATGGTGTTGATGATATCGGGTAAGCGCTTAGTACAGTGCTCGGCACACAGCACTCAATAAATACGATTGAATGAATGAATGAATGGTGTTGATGGTCGTGATCGGGAAGCAGCGTGGCTCGGTGGAAAGAGCCTGGGCTTTGGAGTCAGGGGTCAAGGGTTCGAATCCCAGCTCTGCCACATGTCTCCTGTGTGACCTTGGGCAACGCACTTCACTTCTCTGAACCTCAGTGCCCTCATCTGGAAAATGGGGGTGAAGATTGTGAGCCCCCCGTGGGGCCACCTGATCACCTCGTAGCCTCCCCAGCGTTTGGAACAGTGCTTTGCACATAGTAAGCGCTTAATAAATGCCATCGTTATTATTAATGGTGGCGATGATGGTGGCAGAGTAGACTCCGCGGCTCTCTGTCCAGGCCTCTGTCCGGCCCGGTGACGGGGATGGGCTCCCTCCGAGATCGGCCCTGGGCGGGAGGTCCATCAAGTATCAGACGGCGGCCTCTGGCCTCCCCGCGTCTCTGAAGGCCTCCCCGCTTCCCTGGGGCGGCCTCGGCTGCAGCAGGCCGGACTGTGGTTAGACCTAAGAAAGGACTCCCCGACGAGGAGCGTGGAAAGCAGTAGGATCCCAATCAATCAATCAATCAATCGTATTTATTGAGCGCTTACTGTGTGCAGAGCACTGTACTAAGCACTTCGGAAGTACAAGTTGAGCCTTTCTGCCCGTGGCCAACGGGCGAGTGACCAGTAAGTCGTGTAGGCGGGGGTCAACTGAGCCCCCTTTTTCCTCTCCTCCTCCCCATCCCTCCCGCCCTACCTCCTTCCCCTCCCCACAGCCCCTGTATATATATATTTGTACAGATTTATTACTCTATTTATTTGACTTGTACATATTTACTATATTTATTTTGTTAATGCTGTGCATTTAGCTTTAATTCTATTTGTTCTGACGACTTGACACCCATCCACATGTTTTGTTTTGTTGTCCGTCTCCCCCTTCTAGGCCGTGAGCCCGTTGTCGGGTAGGGACCGTCCCTCTATGTTGCCAACTTGGACCTCCCAAGCGCTTAGTACAGTGCTCCGCGCACAGTAAGCGCTCAGTAAATACGATTGAATGAATGAATGTCCCAGTTTGGGAAGGGGGGGATGGTCCTGAGAAAAGTAGATTTTTTTTTTCCCCACTCGGAAAAGGCTGCTGGGATATTGGTTTGGTTTGGTTTTTGGTTTTCTAGAGAAGCAGCGTGGCTCAGTGGAAAGAGCCCCGGCTTGGGAGGCAGAGGTCGTGGGTTCGAATCCCTGCCCCGCCACTTGTTGGTTGGGTGACTTTGGGCAAGTCACTTTACTTCTCTGGGCCTCAGTTCCCTCATCTGGAAAATGGGGATGAAGCGCGTGAGCCCCCCGTGGGACAACCTGATCACCATGTATCCTCCCCAGCGCTTAGAACAGTGCACATAGTCAGCGCTTAATAAATGCCATTATTATTATTATTTGGGCAAGTCACTTCACTTCTCCGGGCCTCAGTTCCCTCATCTGTCAAATGGGGATGAAGACTGGGAGCCCCAAGTGGGACAACCTGATCACCATGTATCCTCCCCAGCGCTTAGAACAGTGCACGTAGTCAGTGCTTAATAAATGCCATTATTATTATTATTTAGGCAAGTCACTTCACTTCTCCGGGCCTCAGTTCCCTCATCTGTCAAATGGGGATGAAGACTGGGAGCCCCACGTGGGACAACCTGATGACCTTGTATAAGCCCAGTGCTTTGAACAGTGCATGTAGTAAGCGCTTAACAAATGCCATCGTAGTTATTATTATTATTATTATTATTATTATTATTATTATTAGGGGTCTGGGGGGGCTTTATAGGAGAGAATCCGAACAATCCAGACCCAATCAAAGTAAGTCAGCAGCGCGGGCGGCAATGAAAACCTTGGACAAGATCAGAAAAGGAGCCGCAGGGAGAGGATGCTGACAGGCAGCAGGGCCTAGAGGAAAATAATAATAATAATAATAATGGCATTTATTAAGTGCTTACTATGTGCAAAGCACTGTTCTAAGCGCAGGGGAGGTTACAAGATGATCAGGTTGTCCCTCAGGGGGCTCCCAGTCTTCATCCCCATTTGACAAATGAGATAACTGAGGCCCAGAGAAGTGAAGTGACCTCCCCAAAGTCACACAGCTGACAATCGGCAGAGCTGGGATTTGAACCCAAGTGAAGCAGAGAAGCAGCGTGGCCCAGTGGGAAGAACCTGGGCTTGGGAGTCGGAGGTCATGGGTTCGAATGCCGGCTCCGCCACGTGTCTGCTATGTGATCTTGGGCAAGTCGCTTCGCTTCTCTGAGCCTCGGTTCCCTCATCTGTAAACTGGGGATGAGGACTGTGAGCCCCACGTGGGATAACCTGATCACCTTGTATCCCCCCAGCGCTTAGAACAGTGCTTTGCACATAGTAAGCACTTAACAAATGCCATCATCATTATTATTATTATTAATCATCATCATCATCAATCGTATTTATTGAGCACTTACTGTGTGCAGAGCACTGTACTAAGCGCTTGGGAAGTACAAGTTGGCAACATATAGAGGCAGTCCCTACCCAACAGTGGGCTCACAGTCTAAACATGAAATAGAATAATTAATTAATGAAATAATTAATATTATAATGAAATAATGAAATAGAATAATAAATATATACAAATGTACAGCAGTGCTGTGGAGCGGGGAAGGGAGGGAGTGGGGACGATGGGGGGGATCAGTGTGGGAAGGCCTCCTGGAGGAGGTGAGCTCTCAGTAGGGCCTTGAAGGGAGGAAGAGAGCTAGTTTGGCGGATGTGAGGAGGGAGGCCATTCCGGGCCAGAGGGAGGACGTGGGCCGGGGGTCGACGGTGGGACAGCCCGGTCTCACCTCAGCAACATCGCCAAGATCCGCCCTTTCCTCTCCATCCAAACCGCTACCCTGCTGGTTCAATCTCTCATCCTGTCCCGCCTGGATGACTGCATCGGCCTCCTCTCCGATCTCCCATCCTCCTGTCTCTCCCCACTTCAGTCTAGACTTCACACCGCTGCCCGGATTATCTTTGTCCAGAAACGCTCTGGGCATGCTACGCCCCTCCTCAAAAATCTCCAGTGGCTACCAGTCAACCTACACATCAGGCCAAAACTCCTCACCCTGGGCTTCCAGGCTGTCCATCCCCTGGCCCCCTCCTCCCTCTCCTCCCTTCTCCCCTTCTCCATCGCAGCCCGCACCCTCCGCTCCTCTGCCACCACTCACCTCCTCACCGGGCCTGGTCCTCGCCCGTCCCGCCGTCGACCCCCGGCCCCCGTCCTCCCCCTGGCCCGGAATGCCCCCAATCCCTCCGCACATCCATCAAGCTCACTCTCTTCCCCCTTCAAAGCCCTACTGAGCGCTCACCTCCTCCAAGAGGCCTTCCCACACTGAGCCCCCTTTTTCCTCACCTCCTCCCCATCCCCCCCCGCCCTACCTCCTTCCCCTCCCCACAGCCCCTGGATATATGTTTGTACAGATTTATTACTCTATTTGACTTGTTGTATAGATGTTTGTTTGTGTTTATTACTCTACTTATTTTACTTGTACATATCTATTCTATTTATTTTATTTTGTTAATGTGTTTGGTTTTGTTCTCTGTCTCCCCCTTCTAGACTGTGAGCCCGCTGTTGGGTAGGGACCGTCTCTAGATGTTGCCAACTTGGACTTCCCAAGCGCTTAGTACAGTGCTCTGCACACCGTAAGCACTCAATAAATATGATTGATTGTACATACTTACTATTCTATTCATTTTATTTTGTTAATATGTTTGGTTTTGTTCTCCGTCTCCCCCTTCTAGACTGTGAGCCTGGTGCTGGGTAGGGACCGTCTCTATATGTTGCCAACTTGTACTTCCCAAGCGCTTAGTACAGTGCTGTGCACACAGTAAGCACTCAATGCGTGGCTCAGTGGCAAGAGCCCGGGCTTTGGAGTCAGAGGTCATGGGTTCAAACCCCGGCTCCGCAACTGTCAGCTGTGCGACTTTGGGCAAGTCACTTAATAATAATAATAATAATAATAATGGCATTTGTTAAGCGCTTACTATGTGCAAAGCACCGTTCTAAGCACTGGGGGGGGGGGGGGATACAAGGTGATCAGGTTGTCCCGCGTGGGGCTCACAGTCATCATCCCCATTTTACAGACGAGGTAACTGAGGCTCCGAGAAATGAAGTGACTTGCCCAAGGTCACACAGCAGACATGTGGCGGAGCCGGGATTCGAACCCACGATCTCTGACTCCATTCATTCATTCAATTGTATTTATTGAGCGCTCACTGTGTGCAGAGCACTGTACTAAGCGCTTGGGAAGTCCAAGTCGGCAACATCTAGAGACGGTCCCTACCCAACAGCAGGCTCACAGTCTAGAAGGGGGAGACAGACAACAAAACAAAACATATAAACCAAACAAAATAAATAGAATATGTACAAGTAAAATAGAGTAATAAACTAATAATAATAGTAGTAATAGTAATAAATAGTAATAGTAGTTATAGTAATAAATAATAATAGAGAAGCAGCGTGGCTCAGTGGAAAGAGCCCGGGCTTTGGAGTCAGAGGTCATGGGTTCAAATCTTGGCTCTGCCACTTGTCAGCTGGGTGACTTTGGGCAAGTCACTTCACTTCTCCGGGCCTCAGTTACCTCATCTGTAAAAGGGGGATGAAGACTGTGAGCCCCCCATGGGACAACCTGATCACCTTGTAACCTCCCCAGCGCTTAGAACAGTGCTTGGGACATAGTAAGCGCTTAATAAATGCCATCATCATTATTATTATTATTATCAACATGTACAAATAGGCTCTTTCCACTGAGCCACGCTGCTTCTCTAACTTCTCTGTGCCTCAGTGACCTCATCTGTAAAATGGGGATCAAGACTGTGAGCCCACTGGAGGACGGCCTGATCATCATCATCAATCGTATTTATTGAGCGCTTACTATGTGCAGAGCACTGTACTAAGCGCTTGGGAAGTACAAATTGTCAACATATAGAGACAGTCCCTACCCAACATTGGGCTCACAGTCTAAAACGGGGAGTCAGAGAACAAAACCAAAGATACTAACAAAATAAAATAAATAGAATAGATATGTACAAGTAAAATAAATAAATAAATAGAGTAATAAATATGTACAAACATATATACATATATGCAGGTATATATGATCCCCTTGTAACCTCCCCAGTGCTTAGAACAGTGCTTTGCACAGAGTAAGCGCTTAATAAATGCCATTATAAAAAATATGATGGAATGACTAAATGAATGACAGGTGAAAATGATTTGATGTTCCTTCCCCCCCCCTCCTCCGTCTCCCCGCTTATTCCCAGGACTTTCCGGGTGGGCGGAGGAAAGGGAGCCAGCCGTCTCCTTCATTCCAAAACCAGGCTCCAGCAGAGATGCAATTAAGCGATAATGAGCCCGAAGCCAATATTTCCGGCTTAATAACCCGCGGCTGGCAAGGGAGAGCCATCGAGGCCGGAGATTTGAGATTCCCGTGCGTCTGGGGGTGTCCGTGTGTAGTAGGGGGGAAAAGGGGGACATGCCTAGCCTGCTGAACCTTAATAACCAACCAATCAATCAAATAGTATCTATTGAGCGCTCACTGTGTGACTCCCCAGGTGGGGCAACCTGATTACCTTGTACCCACCTTGCGCTTAGAACAGTGCTTGGCACATAGTAAGCACTTAATGCCCTTATTAGGGCCTCCAGGAGGCCTTCCCAGACTGAGCCCCTTCCTTCCTCTCCCCCTCGTCCCCCTCTCCATCCCCCCATCTTACCTCCTTCCCTTCCCCACAGCACCTGTATATATTTATATATGTTTGTACATATTTTTTTTACTCTATTTATTTATTTATTTATTTTATTTGTACATATCTATTCTATTTATTTTATTTTGTTAGTATGTTTGGTTTTGTTCTCTGTCTCCCCCTTTTAGACTGTGAGCCCACTGTTGGTTAGGGACTGTCTCTAGATGTTGCCAATTTGTACTTCCCAAGCACTTAGTACAGTGCTCTGCACATAGTAAGCGCTCAATAAATACGATTGATGATGATGATGATGATGATTATTATTATTATTATTATTAAAACAGTGCTTGGCACATAGTAAGCACTTAAATACCATTATTATTTAGAGCGATGCAGAAGGGAGTGGGAGGAGAGGAGGGCTTAGGGAAGACTTCTTGGAATGGGACTGTTTATTGCTGTATTGTAGTCTCCAGGGGAATAGTGCAGCGCCCAGTATATATGTATATATGTTTGTACATATTTATTACTCTATTTATTTTACTTGTACATATCTATTCTATTTATTTTATCTTGTTAGTATGCTTGGTTTTGTTCTCTGTCTCCCCCTTCTAGACTGTGAGCCCACTGTTGCGTAGGGACTGTCTCTATATGTTGCCAACTTGGACTTCCCAAGCGCTTAGTACAGTGCTCTGCACACAGTAAGCGCTCAATAAATACAGCTGATTGATTGATTGACTCTGGGCAGGTCACTTAACTTCTCTGTGCCTCAGTGACCTCATCTGTACTAAGGGGATAATAATAATAATGATGATGGCATTTATTAAGCACTGACTATGTCAGTGACCTCATCTGTAAAATGGGGATGAGAATAATAATGATGGCATTTATACTCGGTGCCAAGCACTGTTCTAAGTGCTGGGGAGGTTACAAGGTGACAATAATAATAATAATGGCATTTATTAAGCGCTTACTATGTGCAAAGCACTGCTGTAAGCGCTGTGGAGGTTACAAGGTGATGAGGTTGTCCCACGGTGGGGGGGGGCTCCCAGTCTTCATCCCCCTTTTACAGATGAGGGAACTGAGGCCCAGAGAAGTGAAGCGACTTGCTCAAAGTCCCATAGCTGACAATTGGCAGAGCCGGGATTTGAACCCATGACCTCTGACGCCAAAGCCCGGGCTCTTTCCACTGAGCCACGCTGCTGCTCTAAATAAATAAATAAATAAATGCGATTGAATGAATATTATCATTATTATCGTTTGGTTAGTTCCCCCAGAAGTCTCTTCGGGAGGAGCATTCATTCAGTCATATTTATTGAGCGCTTACTGTGTGCAGAGCACTGTACTAAGCGCTTGGAAAGTACAATTGGGCAACAGATAGAGACAGTCCCTACCCAACAGCAGGCTCACGGTCTAGAAGGGGGAGATGGACAACAGAACATGTAGACAGGTGTCAAAACTGTCAAAATAAATAGAATTATAGTTATATAATAATAATAATAATGGCATTTATTAAGCGCTTACTATGTGCAAAGCACTGTTCTAAACGCTGGGGAGTTCACAAAGTGATATATGCACATCTAATAAAATAGAGTAGTAAATCTGTACAAATATATATATATATATATAAGAGAAGCAGCGTGGGGCAGTGGAAAGAGCTCGGGCTTTGGGGTCAGGGGTCATGGGTTCAAATCCCGGCTCCACCAGTTGTCAGCTGTGTGACTTTGGGCAAGTCACTTCACTTCTCGGCGCCTCAGTTACCGCATGTGTAAAATGGGGATGAAGACTGTGAGCCCCCGCATGGGACAATCTGATCACCTTGTAACCTCCCCAGCGCTTAGTATAGTGCTTTGCACATAGTATGGTTGTACATGTTTATTACTCTATTTATTTATTTATTTATTTTACTTGTACATATCTATCCTATTTATTTTATTTTGTTAGTATGTTTGGTTTTGTTCTCTGTCTCCCCCTTTTAGACTGTGAGCCCACTGTTGGGTAGGGACCGTCTCTATATGTTGCCAATTTGTACTTCCCAAGCGCTTAGTACAGTGCTCTGCACATAGTAAGCGCTCAATAAATACGATTGATGATGATGATGATGATGATAGTAAGCGCTTAAGAAATGCCATCATTATTATTATTATTATTATTACAGGGGCTGTGGAGAGGGGATGGAGGTACGGTGATGGGGGGAGTGGGGAGGAGGAGAGGAAAAAGGGGGCTGAGTGTGGGAAGGCCTCTTGGAGGAGGTGAGCTCTCAGGAGGGGTTTGAAGGGAGGAAGAGAGCTAGTTTGGCGGATGTTTGGAGGGATTGGGGGCATTCCGGGCCAGGGGGAGGACGTGGGCCGGGGGTCGACGGCGGGACGGGCGAGGACGAGGCCTAACGGTGAGAAGGTTAGTGGTGGCAGAGGAGCGGAGGGTGCGGGCTGGGCTGCAGAAGGACAGAAGGGAGGTGAAGGAGGAGGGGGCCAGGGGATGGATGGACAGCCTGGAAGCCCAGGGTGAGGAGTTTTGGCCTGATGCGTAGGTTGACTGGTAGCCACTGGTGATTTTTGAGGAGGGGAGTAACATCATCATCATCATCATCAATCGTATTTATTGAGCGCTTACTATGTGCAGAGCACTGTACTAAGCGCTTGGGAAGTACAAATCGGCAACATATAGAGACAGTCCCTACCCAACAGTGGGCTCACAGTCTAAAAGGGGGAGACAGAGAACAAAACCAAACATACTAACAAAATAAAATAAGTAGAATAGATATGTACAAATAAATTAAATAAATAAATAAATAGAGTAAAAAAAGTATGTACAAACATATATACATATATACAGGTGCTGTGGGGAAGGGAGGGAGGTAAGATGGGGGGATGGAGGGGGGACGAGCGGGAGAGGAAGGAAGGGGCTCAGTCTGGGAAGGCCTCCTGGAGGAGGTGAGCTCTCAGCAGGGCCTTGAAGGGAGGAAGAGAGCTAGCTTGGCGAATGGGCAGAGGGAGGGCATTCCAGGCCCGGGGGATGACGTGGGCCGGGGGTCAATGGCGGGAAAGGCGAGAGCGAGGTACGGTGAGGAGATTAGCGGCGGAGGAGCGGAGGGTGCGGGCTGGGCTGGAGAAGGACAGAAGGGAGGTGAGGTAGGAGGGGGCCAGGGGAGGGACAGCCTGGAAGCCCAGGGTGAGGAGTTTCTGCCTGATGCGCAGATTGATTGGTAGCCACTGGAGATTTTTGAGGAGGGGAGTGATATGCCCAGAGCGTTTCTGGACAAAGATAATCCGGGCAGCAGCATGAAGTATGGATTGAAGTGGAGAGAGACACGAGGATGGGGGATCGGAGAGGAGGCTGGTGCAGTAGTCCAGACGGGATAGGATGAGAGCTTGAATGAGCAGGGTAGTGGTATGGATGGAGAGGAAAGGGCGGATCGTGGCAATGTTGCGGAGCTGAGACCGGCAGGTTTTGGTCACGGCTTGGATGTGAGGGGTGAATGAGAGAGCGGAGTCGAGGATGACACCGAGGTTGCGGGCTTGTGAGATGGGAAGGATGGTAGTGCCGTCAACAGAGATGGGAAAGTCAGGGAGAGGATGCCCAGAGCCTTTCTGCACAAATATGATCCGGGCAGCAGCGTGAAGAATAGACTGAAGCCGGGAGAGACGGGAGGATGGCAGATCAGAGAGGAGGCCGCTGAGCAGACCAGAGTGGCGGCAGCATTAGCAGAGCGGCAGAGTCAGCAGGCGGGCACTGCCCGGCCCAGCCATTCATTCATTCAATCGTATTTATTGAGCGCTTACTGTGTGCAGAGCACTGGACTAAGCGCTTGGGAAGTCCAAGTTGGCAACATATAGAGACAGTCCCTACCCAAAAGACATGCACCGGGGCCTGGGGTCCTTGTCTGACACCCCAAAACCCACAACAGTACACACAGTAGCGCACAAAAGCAGCCCACACAGCAGCACAAAGCATTCATTCAATTGTATTTATTGAACGCTTACTGTGTGCAGAACACTGGACTAAGCGCTTGGGAAGTCCACGTTGGCAACATATAGGGATGGTCCCTACCCAAAAGACATGCACAGGGGCCTGGGGTCCTTGTCTGACACCCCGAAACCCACAACAGTACACACAGTAGCGCACAACAGCAGCCCACACGGCAGCACAAAGCATTCATTCAAACGTATTTATTGAGCGCTTACTGTGTGCAGAGCACTGGACTAAGCGCTTGGAAAGTCCACGTTGGCAACATATAGTGACGGTCCCTACCCAAAAGACATGCACCGGGGCCTGGGGTCCTTGTCTGACACCCCGAAACCCACAACAGTACACACAGTAGCGCACAACAGCAGCCCACACGGCGGCACAAAGCATTCATTCAATTGTATTTATTGAGCACTTACTGTGTGCAGAGCACTGTACTAAGCGCTTGGGAAGTACAAGTTGGCAACATAAAAGCACACGGACACACACGCAGTTGCCCTTAGTTGCGTCTCTCTCTGGCTCTGCCCCTCCCCATCCTCATCTTTCCCTCCCCTGCCACCCCATCCTCCCCAGAGACTCGGGCTCGAACAGCGGATGAGCAATCCAAAACAATTTGAGTCGGCGCTGCCAGGGGCCGGGCAGTGTACTGAGCGCCGGGGTGTGCTACCAGGCCCTCATGGACTCCCACAGGCCCGGGGAAGGAGGGCCAGGGTAGGCCCAATGATGACAATGGCATTTATTAAGTGCTTCCTATGTGCAAAGCACTGTTCTAAGGAGAAGAAGAATCGAATAATGGCATTTATTAAGCGCTTACTATGTGCAAAGCACTGTTCTAAGCCCTGAGGAGGTTACAAGGTGATCAGGGTGTCCCACAGGGGGCTCACAGTCAATCCCCATTTTACAGATGAGGCGACTGAGGCCCAGAGAAGCGAAGTGACTTGCCCAAAGCCACACAGCTGACAATTGGCCAAGCCGGGATTTGAACCCATGACCTCTGACTCCAAAGCCCGGGCTCTTTTCCACTGAGCCATGCTGCTTCTAAGCGCTGGGGAGGTTACAAGGTGATCAGGTTGTCCCGCGGGGGGCTCACAGTCTTCATCCCCATTTTACAGATGAGGTCACTGAGGCAACTGGCCCAATCCCGGTCTGCTCTGCCTCTCCCCACTCCAGTCCGGGAAAGGGGGTGGAGTAGCTGGGAAAAGAGCAGCATTCCTAGTGGTTAGAGCTTGGGATTCAGAGGGTCGTGGGTTCTAATCCCGGCTCTGCCCCTTGTCTGCCGTGGGACCTTGGGTGAGTCGCTTCTCTTAAGGAGCAGCGTGGCTCAGTGGAAAGAGCCCGGGCTTTGGAGTCAAAGGTCATGGGTTCAAATCCCGGCTCTGGCAGTTGTCAGCTGTGTGACTTTGGGCAAGTCAATTCACTTCTCTGGGCCTCAGTTACCTCATCTGTAAAATGGGGATGAAGACTGTGAGCCCCCCGTGGGACAACCTCATCACCTTGTAACCTTCTCAGCGTTTAGAACAGTGCTTTGCATGTAGTAAGCGCTTAATAAATTCCATTATTATTATTATTATTTTATTATTGTTCTCGGGGCCTCAGTGACCTCATCTGTAAAATGGGGATTCAGACGCGGGACAGGGATTTTTGTCCAACCCGATTTTCCTGTATCCACCCCAGCACTTAGTACAGTGTCTAGCATGTACTAAGGATGTAACAGAGCCCCCTTTTTGGGCATTTGTTAAGTGGTTACTATGTGCAAAGCACTGTTCTAAGCACTGGGGAGGTTACCAGGTGATCAGGTTGTCCCACGGGGGGCTCACAGTCTTAATCCCCATTTTACAGATGAGGGAACTGAGGCCCAGAGAAGTGAAATGACTTGCCCAAGGTCACACAGCTGACAATTGAAGGGCCGGGATTTGAACCCATGACCTCTGACTCCAAAGCCCGGGCTCTTTCCACTGAGCCACGCTGCTTCTTTTTCCTCTCCTCCTCCCCATCCCCCCCCACCTCCTTCCCCTCCCCACAGCACCTGTAGATATGCTTGTACAGATTTTTTACTCTATTTATTTTACTTGTACGTATTTACTATTCTATTTATTTTGTTAATGATGTGCATCTGGCTTTACTTCTATTTATTCTGATGACTTGACACCTGTCCACATGTTTTGTTTTGTTGTTCGACTTGTACTTCCCAAGCGCTTAGTACAGTGCTCTGCACACAGTAAGCGCTCAATAAATACGATTGAATGAGTGAATGAATGAACAAAGAGAAGCGAGAAGCAGAATGGCTCAGTGGAAAGAGCCCGGGCTTGGGAGTCAGAGGTCGTGGGTTCGAATCCCGGCCCCGCCACTTGTCAGCTGGGTGACTTTGGGCAAGTGGAGAAGCAGCGGGGCTCAGTGGAAAGAGCGCGGGCTTTGGAGTCAGAGGTCATGGGTTCAAATCCCGGCTCTGCCAATTGTCAGCTGGGTGACTCTGGGCAAGTCACTTCACTTCTCCATGCCTCAGTTACCTCATCTGTAAAATGCAGATTAAGCCTGCGAGCCCCATGTGGGACAATCTGATCACCTTGTAAACTCCCCAGCGCTTAGAACAGTGCTTTGCACTTAGTAAGCGCTTAATAAATGCCATCATTATTAGTATTATTCTCTGGGCCTCAGTTCCCTCATCTGGAAAATGGGGATGAAGACTGTGAGCCCCATGTGAGGCAAACTGATCACCTTGTATCCTCCCCAGTGCTTAGAACAGTGCTTGGCATATAGTAAGCGCTTAACAAATGTCATCATTATTATTAAATGCCACAGTTATTATTATTATTATTATTATTATCATTATTATTATTATTATTATTATTAGTAAGAATAGGGGCTGAGGAGAAGGAGGCCGTTGGGATGGAGCTCTCTCCTCAGAGCTGAATGCCCAACCCTCAGGCACTGTCCCAAAGGGGTCTCCCTGACCTTTGCCCCCAGGAGAAAAAGGGAGGGGGGCAACTCTGTCTCAATCAATCAATCAATCAATTGTATTTATTGAGCGCTTACTATGTGCAGAGCACTGTACTAAGCGCTTGGGAAGTACAAGTTGGCAACAGCAGAGAAGGGGGGGCGGCATTTGGGTGGACTGTAACCTCTGACCTTTCTTCTCCCCTCCCTCCACCCTGGATAAGACCCCCTTTTTTCCCCAAAGTCCAGTAGGCTGAGCAGGCCAGGAAGCAGCGTGGCTCAGTGGAAAGAGCCCGGGCTTTGGAGTCAGAGGTCATGGGTTCAAATCCCGGCTCCGCCAATTGCCAGCTGGGTGACTCTGGGCGAGTCACTTGACTTCCCTGGGCCTCAGTGACCTCATCTGGAAAATGGGGATGAAGACTGGGAGCCCCCCGTGGGACAACCTGATCACCTTGTAACCTCTCCAGTGCTTAGAACAGTGCTTTGCGCATAGTAAGTGCTTAATAAATGCTATTATTATTATTATTATTACTTAGAAACAGTGCTTTGTGCATAGTAAGCGCTTAATAAATGCTATCATTGTTATTATTATTACTTAGAACAGTGCTTTGTGCATAGTAAGCCCTTAATAAATGCCATTATCTGGAAAATGGGGATGAAGACTGGGAGCCCCAAGTGGGACAACCTGATCACCTTTCATTCATTCATTCAATCGTATTTATTGAGCGCTTACTGTGTGCAGAGCACTGTACTAAGCGCTTGGACAGTACAAGTTGGTAACATATAGAGATGGTCCCTACCCAACAGCGGGCTCACAGTCTAGAAGGGGGAGATAGACAACAAAACAAATCGCCTTGTAACCTCCCCAGTGTTTAAATCAGTGCTTGGCATATAGTAAGCGCTTAATAAATGCCATTATTATTATTATTATTATTATTATTATCCGGTCCGGAATAAATGCCATCATCATTATTATTATTATCCGGTCGGGTCAGCGAGGGCCAGACTCACAGCTTCTTCCGGGATGATGAGCTAATGGGTGGGCACTGGTTTGGTTGTGATGAGCAAAAATGCCAGGATGAGTAAGCAGCATAAGCGCTGAATTTCCCGTCAAGACGTGATTATAATAATAATAATCATGGGATCTGTCCGGTGCTTACTATGGGCCGGGCACCTTACTAAGCGCCGGGCTGAATACAGGCAAATTGCGTTGGACCCGGGCCCTGTCTCCCGTGGGGCTCACGGTCTTCATCCCCATTTTACAGATGAGGTAAGCGAGGCAGAGAAGTTAGGTGACTTGCCCAAGGTCACGCAGCAGTCGGTCGTATTGATCGAGCGCTTATTGTGTGCAGAGCACTGTACTAAGCGCTTGGGAGTGTACAGTGCAACAATGAAAAAAGTCCCCTGCATTCAGTGTTTAGAGGGGGAGACGGACAGTGATAGAAATAAATAAATGTTAGATAACGGACATAAGCGCAGTGGGGCTGCAAGAAGTGGATGAATAATAATAATAATAATAATGATGGCATTTATTAAGTGCTTACTATGTGCAAAGCACTGTTCTAAGCGCTGGGGAGGTTGCAAGGTGATCAGGTTATCCCACGGGGGGCTCACGGTCTTCATCCCCATTTTACAGATGAGGTAACTGAGGCACAGAGAAGTTAAGTGACATGCCCAAAGTCACACAGCTGACAAGTGGCGGAGTAGGGATTTGAACCCATGACCTCTGACTCCAAAGCCTGGGCTCTTTCCACTGAGTCATACTGCTTCTCTAATAAAGGGAGGAAATAAAGGGAGATAGTCGGGGCTGCGCAGAAGGGAGTTGTAGAAAAGGTAATAATAATAATTCTGGTATTTGTTAAGCACTTACTAATGTGCCAAGCATTCATTCATTCATTCATTCAATCGTATTTATTGAGCACTTACTGTGTGCAGAGCACTGTACTAAGCGCTTGGGAAGTGCAAGTTGGCAACATATAGAGACGGTCCCTACCCAACAGCGGGCTCACAGCGCTGGGGTAGATACAAGGTGATCAGGTTGTCCCACGTGGGGCTCACAGTCTTAATCCCCATTTGACAGAGGAGGGAACTGAGGCACAGAGAAGTGAAGTGACTTGCCCAAGGTCACACAGCAGACAAGTGGCAAGCCGGGATTAGAACCCACGACCTTTGGCTCCCAAGCCCGGGCTCTTTCAACTAAGGAGGGCTTAGTCAGGGAATGGGCCTTCAGTAATCAATCAATCGTATTTATTGAGCGCTTACTGTGTGGAGAGCACTGTACTAAGCGCTTGGGAAGTACAAGTTGGCAACATATAGAGACAGTCCCTACCCAAGAGTGGGCTCGCAGTCTAAAAGTAAGGCTTCGAAGCAGAGAAGAGTCATTGTCTGTGGGATACGTGGCAGAGCCGGGCTGAGAATAATAATAATTTTGGTATTTGTTAAGCGCTTACTTTGTGCAAAGCACTGTTCTAAGCGCTGGGGAGGATCCAAGGTGATCAGGTTGTCCCATGTGAGGCTCACAATCTTAATTCCCTTGTTCCAGATGAGGTCACTGAGGCCCAGAGAGTGAAGTGTATATATATATATGTATATATATTTGTACGTATTTATTACTCTATTTATTTGTTTATTTTATTTGTACATATTTATTCTAATTATTTTATTTTGTTAATATGTTTTGTTCTGTTCTCTGTCTCCCCCTTCTAGACTATGAGCCCGCTGTTGGGTAGGGACCGCCTCTCTATGTTGCCCACTTGGACTTCCCAAGCGCTTAGTCCAGTGCTCTGCACACAGTAAGCGCTCAATAAATACGATTGAATGAATGAATATGTTTGTACATATTTATTATGCTATTTATTGACTTGTACGTATTTATTCTATTAATTTTATTTTGTTAATATGTTTTGTTGTCTGTCTCCCCCTTCTAGAGTGTGAGCCCGCTGTTGGATAGGGGCCGCCTCTATACGGACTAAGGTCCAGTGCTCTGCACACAGTAAGCGCTCAATAAATACGATTGAATGACTGACTGAATGAAGTGGCTTGCCCCAAGTCACCCAGCTGACAAGCGGCGGAGCCGGGATTTGAACCCACGACCTCGGCTCTACCCACTAGGCCGCCTCTTGAGGGCAAACCCTGTCCTCCAGGAGTTTGCACATCTGAAAGGAGCCAGGCCCAGGATCAGCCCCTCCTCTGGACTTTAATCTCGTTAAGTGGAAGGGAACATATCTGTTTATTGTTCTTTATTGTTTATTAGAGAAGCAGCATGGCTCAGTGGAAAGAGCCCGGGCTTTGGAGTCAGAGGTCATGGGTTCGAATCCCCGGCTCCACCACAAATCTGCTGTGTGACCTCGGGGAAGTCACTTAACTTCTCTGAGCCTCAGTTCCCTCATCTGTAAAAATGGGGATGAAGACTGTGAGCCCCACGTGGGACAACTTGATCATCATCATCAATCGTATTTATCGAGCGCTTACTATGTGCAGAGCACTGTACTAAGCGCTTGGGAAGTACAAATTGGCAACATATCGAGACAGTCCCTACCCAACAGTGGGCTCACAGTCTAAAACTTGATCACATTGTATCCCCCCCCAGCGCTTAGAACGGTGCTTTGCACATAGTAAGCGCTTAACAAATGCCATTATTATTATTATTATTATTATTATTATTATTATTATTATTATTATTATTATTGTTGTTGTTGTTGTCCTCTCCCAAGCGCTTCGTACAGCCTCCCGCGCACAGTGAGCGCTCAAAAAGTACCGATGAATGAGTGAATTGCGTCAAAAATGCAGGACCGTGAGGAGGAAGGCGAGGACGGGAAGAGGGAGAGGTGAGAGAAGCAGTGCTTTAATGGGAGAGGACGTAAATCGATATGGACGGAACCGCTCTGGGTGGCCGGGAATACTTAAGTGCTGGGAGGATGTGTCTGGGGAGAAGAGAATCATCAGGAAAACCTCCCAGCAGAGCCGGGATTTCCCGAAAGCCGTAAAGATGGGAAAGGCTTTTGTTCTGTACACATAATAATAATAATAATTGCATTTATTAAGCACTTACTACGTGCAAAGCACTGTTCTAAGTGCCGGGGAGGTTACAAGGTGATCGGGTTCTCCCATGTGGGACTCACAGTCTTCATCCCCATTTTCCAGATGGGGTCACTGAGGCCCGGAGAAGTGAAGTGACTTGCCCAAAGTCACCCAGTTGGCGGAGCTGGGATTTGAACCCACGACCTCTGACTCCCGAGCCCGGGCTCTGGAGAAGCAGCGTGGCTTAGTGGAAAGAGCCCGGGCTTTGGAGTCAGAGGTCAGGGGTTCGAGTCCCGGCTCCGCCACATGTCTGTTGTGTGACCTTGGGCGAGTCACTTCACTTCTCAGAGCCTCAGTTCCCTCATCTGTAAAATGGGGATGATGACTGTAAGCCCCCAGTGGGACAACCTGATCACCTTGTATCCCCCGCAGCGCTAAGAACAGTGCTTTGCACATAGTAAGCGCTTAACAAATGCCATCATTATTATTATTATTTCCACTGAGCCATGCTGCTTGTCTCTAAGCCACACTGCACGTCTTTCTATCATCAATCGTATTTATTGAGCGCTTACTGTGTGCAGAGCACTGTACTAAGCGCTTGGGAAGTACAAATTGGCAACATATAGAGACAGTCCCTACCCAACAGTGGGCTCACAGTCTACACCTCAGAAACCTTACTAAGCGCTTACTATGCGCCAAGCACTGTTCTAAGCATTGGGGTAATAATAATAATGATGGCATTCCTTAAGCGCTTACTATGTGCAAAGCACTGTTCTAAGCGCCGGAGTTGAAACAAGGTAATCAGGTTGTCCCTCATGGGGCTCCCAGACTTCATCCCCATTTGACAGATGAGGGAACTGAGGCCCTCAGTTCCCATGTCCCATGGGGGGCTCACAGTCTTCATCCCCATTTTAATTAGTGATGGCATTTATTAAGCGCTTACTATGTGCAAAGCACTGTTCTAAGTGCTGGGGAGGTTACAAGGTGATCAGGGTGTCCCATACAGGGCTCACAGTCTTCATCCCCATTTTACAGCTGAGGTCACTGAGGCCCAGAGAAGTGAAGTGACTGGCCCAAAGTCACACAGCTGATAAGCGGCGGAGCCGGGATTTGAACCCACGACCACTGACTCCAAAGCCCGGGCTCTTTCCACTGAGCCACGCTGCTTGTCTTTAAGCCCCGCTGCACGTCTTTCTACACCTCAGAAACCTCCGAGGGAGGTTGCCCGTCCCTCCCAAGCACTGGCCTTTGGCTTTAAGAGAAGCAGCGTGGCTCAGTGGAAAGAGCCCGGGCTTTGGAGTCGGAGGTCATGGGTTCAAATTCCAGCTCTGCCAACTGCCAGCTGCGTGACTTTGGGCAAGTCACTTCTCTGGGCCTCAGTTCCCTCATCTGTCAAATGGGGTTAAGACTGTGAGCCCCCCGTGGGACAAACCTGATCACCTTGTCACCTCCCCAGCGCTTAGAACAGTACTTTGCACATAGTAGGTGCTTAATAAATGCCATTATTATTATTATTATTTAAGGAACCACCCACTACTTAGAGAAGCATCATGGCCTAGGGGATCCAGGGCCTAGAACAGTGCTTGGCACATAGTAAGAGCTTAATGAATACCATCATTTTTATAGAGCCCCACGTGGTACACCCTGATCACCTTGTAACCTCCCCAGCGCTTAGAACAGTGCTTTGTACATAGTAAGCGCTTAATAAATGCCATTATTATTATTATTATTATTATTATTATTGTTGTTGTTGTTATTAGTATTATTATTATTATTATTATTATTATAGAGCCCGGGCCTGGCTTCTAGTCCCGGCTCCGTCGCTTGTCTGCCCTATGACCCTGGGCAAGTCGCTTAATTTGTCTGTGCCTCAGTTGCCTCATCTGTAAAATGGAAATTAAGACTGTGAGCCCTGTTTGGGACAGGGACTGTGTCCAACCCGATTCCCTTGTATCTACTCCAGTGCTTAGTACAGTGCCGGGCACATAGTAAGTGCTTAGCAAATACCGCCATCATTATTATTTATTTTACTTGTACGTATTTACTATTCTATTTATTTTGTTAATGATGTGCATCTAGCTTTATCTCTATTTATTCCGATGACTTGACACCCGTCCACGTTTTGTTTTGTTGTGTTTCCCATCTTCTAGACTGTGAGCCCATTGTTGGGTAGGGACCGTCTCTCTATGTTGCCAACTTGTACTTAGTCCAGCACTTAGTACAGTGCTCTGCACACAGTAAGCGCTAAAACAGTGCTTTGCACATAGTAAGCGCTTAATAAATGCCATTATTATTATTATTATTAATAAATACGATTGAATGAATGAATGAATTTATTTTACTTGTCCATATTTACTATTCTATTTATTTTGTTAACGATGTGCATCTAGCTTTATCTCTATTTATTCCGATGACTTGACACCCAACCACATGTTTTGTTTTGTTGTGTCTCCCCGTCTCTATAGGTTGCCGACTTGTACTTTCCAAGCGCTTAGTCCAGTGCTCTGCACACAGTAAGCGCTCAATAAATACGAATGAATGAATGAATTTATTTTTCTTGTGCATATTTACTATTCTATTTATTTTGTTAATGATGTGCATCTAGCTTTATCTCTATTTATTCCGATGACTTGACACCCATCCACATGTTTTGTTTTGTTGTGTCTCCCCCTTCTAGACTGTGAGCCCGTTGTTGGGTAGGGACCGTCTCTCTATGTTGCCGACTTGTACTTCCCAAGCGCTTAGTCCAGTGCTCTGCACACAGTAAGCGCTCAATAAATACGATTGAATGAATGAATGAATTTATTTTACTTGTCCGTATTTACTATTCTATTTATTTTGTTAACGATGTGCATCTACCTTTATCTGTATTTATTCTGATGACTTGACACCCATCCACATGTTTTGTTTTGTTGTGTCTCCCCCTTCTAGACTGTGAGCCCGCTGTTGGGTAGGGACTGTCTCTATATGTTGCCGACTTGGACTTCCCAAGCGCTTAGTACAGTGCTGTGCACACAGTAAGCGCTCAATAAATACGAATGAATGAATATTATTATTATTACTACTTATCCACTCCCTTCTCTCAGCAGCCCCCAGCTTGTTCTCTCCATTCCTCCCAAGTTCTCCTTTTCACTGTGCCGCGTTCTTGACTCTCAGTCAGCCAGTCAATCGGATTTATTGAGCGTTTATTCATTCAGTTGTATTTATTGAGCGCTTACTAGGTGCAAAGCACTGTACTAAGGGCTTGGGAGAGGACAATACAACAGCAAACAGACACATTCCCCGCCCACGAGGAGATTATAGTGTAGAGGGGGAGAAAGACAGAGAAGCAGCGTGGCTCAGTGGAAAGAGCATGGGCTTGGGAGTCCGAGGTCATGGGTTCAAATCCCGGCTCTGCCGGTTGTCAGCTGTGTGACCTTGGGCCAGTCACTTCACTTCTCTGGGCCTCAGTGACCTCATCTGGAAAATGGGGATGAAGACTGTGAGCCCCACGTGAGACAACCTGATCACCTTGTAACCTCCCCAGCGCTTAGAACAGTGCTTGGCACATAGTAAGCGCTTAACAAATGCCATCATTATTATCATTATGAATAGAAATCGATAAGTGAGGGATGTGGACGTAAGCGGTGTGAGGCGGGGGCGAATAATAATAATAATGACGGCATATATGTTTGTACGCATTTATTACTCTATTTATTGATTTATTTTCCTTGTACATATTTATTCTATTCATTTTATTTTGTTAATATGTTTGTTTTTGTTCTCTGTCCCCCCCTTCTCGACCGTGAGCCCGCTGTCGGGCGGGGACCGTCTCCAGTTGTCGCCAACTTGGACTTCCCAAGCGCTTAGTCCAGTGCTCCGCACGCGGGAAGCGCTCAATAAATCCGATTGAACGGATGAATCAAAGTACAAGTCGGCCACACGTAGAGACGGTCCCAATCAATCAATCAATCAGTCGATCGTATTTTCTCCTATGAGGAGAAAGGGCATGGTGGGTCAGAGGCCGGCGGCGAGATCGAGGGATAGAGAGCAGGTTGGCACCAGTAAGTTGGCAAACACAGCACGGGCACAACTTGCCAGCCTTCTCCGGAGGCCGCCAGCCCCTCCGGCCGGGCGAGCAGGAGGCGGGAGGGCCGGGAGGATGAGTGGGAGGCGCGTGCGGCCTAGTTGGTAGACCTTGGGCCCTTGGAGTCGCCAGGCCATGGGTTCGAATTCCGGCTCCGCCGCCTGGCTGCTCCGTGGCCTTGGGCAGGTCGCTTCGCTTCTCTGGCCCTCCGTTCTCTCGCCTCTGTAAAATGGGGATTAAGATCGTTAGCCCCGCGGAATGATAATGATGATGGTATTTGGTAAGCGCTTGCTAGGGCCGAGCGCTGTTCTAAGCGCTTAATCATGGTATTTGTTATTAGTATTATTATTATTATTATTAGCCCTCCAACCAGGGTGTGGTGAGGGGCGATGCGTGTATGATATGGGCAGAAAGGGGGGTGGTCCAGGTGTGCCATGGGCGCCTAGGGGGGTGGTCGTGGTGTGTATATATGTATATATGTTTGTACATATTTATTACTCTATTTATTTTACTTGTCCATATCTATTCTATTTATTTTATTTGGTTAGTATGTTTGGTTTTTTGTTCTCTGTCTCCCCCTTTTAGACTGTGAGCCCATTGTTGGGTAGGGACTGCCTCTATATGTTGCCAACTTGGACTTCCCAAGCGCTTAGTACAGTGCTCTGCACACAGGAAGCGCTCAGTAAATACGATTGATTGATTGATTGATTGATTGACGGCACACCGAGCCCTGTTCTAAGCGCCTGAGGCACTTCTCTGCGCCTCAGTTCCCTCATCTGTAAAATGGGGATTAAGACTGTAGATATAAGGGAATCAGGTTGTCCCTGATTCCCCCAGCCCCCCCGTAATAATGATAACAATGATGGCATCTGGTAAGCGCTTACTATGTGCCAAGTATATATATATTGCTATATTAGTATATATATATACTAATTATATACTAATATATATACTAAGTATATATATTGCTATATTAGCCCCCCCGTAATAATGATAACAATGATGGCATCTGGTAAGCGCTTACTATGTGCCAAGTGTATATATATTGCTATATATATATATATATTAGTATATATATTGCTATATCATTATTATAATAATGATGGTAACTGTTCTAAGCGCCTGGATAGATACGAGGGAATCAGGTTGTCCCTGATTCCCCCAGTCCCCCCAGTAATAATCATCATCATCATCAATCGTATTTATTGAGCGCTTACTGTGTGCAGAGCACTGTACTAAGCGCTTGGGAAGTACAAGTTGGCAACATATAGAGATATAATAATAACAATGATGGCATCTGGTAAGCGCTTACTATGTGCCAAGCACTGTTCTAAGCGCCTGGATAGATACAAGAGAATCAGGTTGTCCCTGATTCCCCCAGCCCCCCCGTAATAATAATAACAATGATGGCATCTGTTAAGCGCTTACTATGTGCCAAGCACTGTTCTAAGCGCCTGGGTAGATACAAGGGAATCAGGTTGTCCCTGATTCCCCCAGCCCCCCCCAGTAATAATAATCATCATCATCAATCGTATTTATTGAGCGCTTACTGTGTGCAGAGCACTGTACTAAGCGCTTGGGAAGTACAAGTTGGCAACATATAGAGATATAATAATAACAATGATGGCATCTGTTAAGCGCTTACTATGTGCCAAGCACTGTTCTAAGCGCCTGGGTAGATACAAGGGAATCAGGTTGTCCCTGATTCCCCCAGCCCCCCCGTAATAATAATAACAATGATGGCATCTGTTAAGCGCTTACTATGTGCCAAGCACTGTTCTAAGCGCCTGGGTAGATACAAGGGAATCAGGTTGTCCCTGATTCCCCCAGCCCCCCAGTAATAATAATCATCATCATCAATCGTATTTATTGAGCGCTTACTGTGTGCAGAGCACTGTACTAAGCGCTTGGGAAGTACAAGTTGGCAACATATAGAGATATAATAATAACAATGATGGCATCTGTTAAGCGCTTACTATGTGCCAAGCACTGTTCTAAGCGCCTGGGTAGATACAAGGGAATCAGGTTGTCCCTGATTCCCCCAGCCCCCCCCAGTAATAATAATAACAACAATGATGGCATCTGTTAAGCGTTTACTATAATAATAATAATAATAATGATGGCATTTATTAAGCGCTTACTATGTGCAAAGCACTGTTCTGAGCGCTGGGAATGTTACAAAGTGATCAGGTTGTCCCACAGGGGGCTCACAGTCTTAATCCCCATTTTACAGATGAGGTAACTGAGGCCCAGAAAAGTGAAGTGACTTGCCCAAAGTCACACAGCTGACAATTGGCAGAGCCGGGATTTGAACCCATGACCTCTGACTCCAAAGCCCGGGCTCTTTCCACTGAGCCACGCTGCTTCTCTATGTGCCAACTTACTTGGCTTACTGTGTGCCAAACACTGTTCTAAGCGCTGGGGTAGATACAAGGTGATCAGGTTGTCCCATGTGGAGCTCTCAGGCTTCATCCCCATTTTCCAGATGAGGGAACTGAGGCCCAGATATGTATATATAATAATAATAATGATGGCATTTATTAAGCACTTACTATGTGCCAAGCACTGTTCTAAGCGCTGGGGAGGTTACAAGGTGATCAGGTTGTCCCACGGGGGGCTCACGGTCTTCATCCCCATTTTCCAGATGAGGGAACTGAGGCCCAGAGAAGTGAAGTGACTTGCCCAAAGTCACACAGCTGACAAGCGGCGGAGTCGGGATTTGACCTGACTTCTAGACTGTGAGCCCGCTGTCATGTAGGGACCGTCTCTATGTGTTGCCGACTTGGACTTCCCAAGCGCTTAGTACAGTGCTCTGCACACAGTAAGCGCTCGATAAATACGATTGATGACGATGATGATGATGATGACAGTGCTGACAAGCGACGGAGTTGGGATTTGACCCGACTTCTAGACTGTGAGCCCGCTGTCGGTTAGGGACCATCTCTATGTGTTGCCGACTTGGACTTCCCAAGTGCTTAGTACAGTGCTCTGCACACAGTAAGCGCTCAATAAATACGATTGATGATGATGAATAAATACGATTGATGATGATGATGATGATGACACTGCTGACAAGCGGCGGAGTCGGGATTTGACCCGACTTCTAGACTGTGAGCCCGCTGTTGGGTAGGGACCATCTCTATGTGTTGCCGACTTGGACTTCCCAAGCGCTTAGTACAGTGCTCTGCACCCAGTCAGCGCTCAATAAATACGATTGATTGATTGACCCACGACCTCTGAATCCAAAGCCCGAGCTCTTCCCACTGCGCCACGCCGCTTCTCTTAGTATATATATTGCTATATCATTATTATAGTAATGATGGTAATTGTTAAGCGCTTACTATGTGTTCTAAGCGCTGAGGAGGTTACAAGGTGATCAGGTTGTCCCACGGGGGGCTCACGGTCTTCATCCCCATTTTCCAGATGAGGGAACTGAGGCCCAGAGAAGTGAAGTGACTCACCCAAAGTCACACGGCTGACAAGCGGCGGAGTTGGGATTCGGACCCGACTTCTAGACTGTGAGCCCGCTGTCAGGTAGGGACTGTCTCTATGTGTTGCCGACTTGGACTTCCCAAGCGCTTAGTACAGTGCTCTGCACACAGTCAGCGCTCAATAAAAACGATTGATGATGATGATGACATTGCTGACAAGCGGCGGAGTCGGGATTTGACCCGACTTCTAGACTGAGCCCGCTGTTGGGTAGGGACCGTCTCTATGTGTTGCCGACGTACTTCCCAAACTCTCAGTACAGTGCTCTGCACACAGTCAGCGCTCATCATCATCACCATCAATCGCATATATTAATGATAAATTAATAAATTTAATAATTGAAATCAAATAAATAAATAAATAGATAGATAAATTATTTAATAAATACGCTCGATAAATACGCTCAATACGCTCAATAAATTATTTAATAAATACACTCAATAAATACGCTCAATAAATACGACTGATTGATTGACCCACAACCTCTGAATCCAAAGCATAAATACGCTCAATAAATACGACTGATTGATTGACCCACAACCTCTGAATCCAAAGCCCGAGCTCTTTCCACTGCGCCACGCCGCTTCTCTTGGTGTACATATTGCTATATCATTATTATAATAATGATGGTAATTGTTAAGCGCTTATTTGGTGCCAAGCGCTGTTCTAAGCGCTGACCGTACTGAGCGTTTGGGAGAGGGCAATAGAATCAGATGACTGACACAAACTCAGCTCCAAACCCCCTGCCCAGGAGGCCGCGCCCGGCGGGGACTCGACCTCCCCACTCACCCGCTCCCGGACAGGAGAGCCGCTCACCGGTCCGGCCAGTCCGGGCCCACCTGGAGGCTGAGCGTGTACCACAGTGTCCAGGCCAGTACACTGAAGGCCAGCAGCAAGGCGCCGCTGTAGATGAAGAAATCCCAGCTCGGGAGGCGGGCACAGATGCCCAGGAGCAGCAGGGCCAGTCCGGCCAGGTCCAGCAGCAGGGCCACCAGGAGAAAGAGGGCACAGCGTCCGGCCGCCGGCATCGTGGCCCCGCTGCGGTCAAGGGCGTCCGCTAGCCCTCCGTCCCTGCTCCGAGTGTCGACGGGGCAGGCCGCGGGCCAGGATCCGGGCGTTCCCGGGCCATTTCACGGCTCAGGAATGCCGCCGGCAGGCCCCGTCCGGGCTGGACCAGTCCGCCTGGGGCCCGGAAGAGGGAACTGAGGCCTGAGAAGTGAAGTGACTGGTCAAAGGTCACACGGCAGGCAAGTGGCGGAGCGGCTTTGCCGAGGTAAGCCCGTCTCCTTTTAGACTGTGAGCCCACTGTCTTTTAGACTGTGAGCCCACTGTTGGGTAGGGACTGTCTCGATATGTTGCCAACTTGTACAGTGCTCTGCACATAGTAAGCGCTCAATAAATACGATTGATTGATTGATTGATCTCCGGATTGTCCGCTCCCTGTGGACGGGGAGTGGGCCTGGTTGATTGTTTTATTAATAACTTGCTAATCAATCAATCAATCAGTCGTATTTATTGACTGTGAGCCCACTGTTGGGTAGGGGCTGTCTCTAGATGTTGCCAGCTTGGACTTCCCAAGCGCTTAGGACAGTGCTCTGCACATAGTAAGCGCTCAGTAAATATGATTGATGGTGATGGTGATTGAGCGCTTACTGTGTGCAGAGCACTGGGCTAAGCGCTTGGGAAGTCCAAGTTGGCCACACAGAGAGACGGTCCCGACCCGACGGCGGGCTCGCAGTCTAGGAGGGGGAGACGGAGAACAAAAGCAAACATACTAACAAAATAAAATCAATCAATCAGTCATATTTATTGAGCGCTTACTGTGTGCAGAGCACTGGACTAAGCGCTTGGGAAGTCCAAGTTGGCAACACAGAGAGACGGTCCCGACCCGACGGCGGGCTCACAGTCTAGAAGGGGGAGACAGAGAACAAAACCAAACATACTAACAAAATAAAATCAATCAATCGGTCGTATTTATTGAGCACTTACTGTGTGCAGAGCACTGGACTAAGCGCTTGGGAAGTCCAAGTTGGCAATATATAGAGAAGGTCCCGACCCGATTGTGGGCTCACAGTCTAGGAGGGGGAGACGGAGAACAAAACCAAACATACTAACAAAATAAAGTAAATAGAATAGATATGTACAAGTAAGATAAATAAATAGAGTAATAAATATGTACAAGCGTATAGACATATATACAGGTGCTGTGGGGAAGGGAAGGAATGTTAAGCGCTTACTATGTTCCAAGATCACTGCTCTAAGCGCTGGTGTAGATAAAAGGTCAGTCATTCATTTAATCATCTTTACAGTAATAGAGAAGCAGCGTGGCTCAGTGGAAAGAGCCCGGGCTTTGGAGTCAGAGGTCATGGGTTCAAATCCCAGCTCCGCCAATTGTCTTCTAGACTGTGAGCCCGCTGTTGGGTAGGGACCGTCTCTATATGTTGCCAACTTGCGCTTCCCAAGCGCTTAGAACAGTGCTCTGCACACAGTAAGCGCTCAATAAATATGATTGAATGAATGAATGAATGAATGTCAGCTGTGTGACTTTGGGCATGTCACCACTTCTCTGTACCTCAGTTATCTCATCTGTCAAATGGGGATTAAGACTGTGAGCCCCCCGTGGGGCAACCTGATCACCTTGTAACCTCCCCAGCGCTTAGAACAGTGCTTTGCACATAGTAAGTGCTTAATAAATGCCATTATTATTAGTAGTAGTAGTAATTCTAGACTGTGAGCCCTTTGTTGGGTAAGGACTGTCTCTGTTGCCAACTTGTACTTCCCAAGCGCTAAGTGCTCTGCACACAGTAAGCGCTCAATAAATACGATTGAATGAATGAATAATAATAATGGTGGCATTTGTTAAGCGCTTACTACGTGCGAAGCACTGTTCTAAGCTCCGGGGGTGATACAAGGTGATCAGATTGTCCCACGTAGGACTCACAGTCTTCATCCCCATTTTACAGAGGAGGTCACTGAGGTTCAGAGAAGTTAAGTGACTCGCCCATGGTCACACAGCAGACAAGTGGCAGAGCCGGGATAATAATAATGATAGTATTTGTTAAGCGCTTACTATGTGCAAAGCACTGTTCTAAGGGCTGGGGGGATACAAGGTGATCAGGTTGTCCCACATGGGGCTCACAGTCTTCATCCCCATTTTCCAGATGAGGGAACTGAGGCCCAGAGAAGTTAAGCGACTCGCCCAAAGTCACGCAGCTGACAAGTGGCGGAGTCGGGATTTGAACCCATGACCTCAGACTCCAAAGCCCGGGCTCTTTCCACTGAGCCACGCTGCTTCTCTAAGCGCTTACCGTGTGCAGAGCACTGTACTAAGCGCTTGAATCAAGTCGGACACAGTCCCCGTCCCCCATGGGGCTCCCAGTCTGATATTGTCCTCTCCCAAGCGCTTAGTACTGTGCTCTGCTCACAGTAAGCGCTCAGTAAATATGATTGAATTGAATTGAGTTTCCACTGGTTCCTGGTAATAATAATGATAATAATAATGATGATGATTGTGGTGTCTGTTAAGCGCTTACTACGTGCCGGGCACTGTTCTAAGTGCTGGGGTAAATCAATCCAAGATAATCAGGTTGGACACAGTCTCTGTCCCACATAGGTCTCACACTCTTATCCCCCTTTTACAGATGAGGGAACTGAGGCCCAGTGAAGTGGCTTGCCCAAGGTCCCAAGGTAATAATAATAATAATGATGGCATTTATGAAGCGCTTACTAAGTACAAAGCACTGTTCTAAGCGCTGGGGAGGTTACAAGGTGATCAGGTTGTCTCATGTGGGGCTCACAGTCTTATCCCCCATTTTACAGATGAGGTAACTGAGGCCCAGTGAAGTGACTTGCCCAAGGTCCCAGGGTAATAATAATAATAATAATAATGATGGCATTTATTAAGCACTTACTATGTGCAAAGCACTGTTCTAAGCGCTGGGGAGGTTACAAGGTGATCAGGTTGTCTCACGTGGGGTTCACAGTCTTATCCCCCATTTTACAGATGAGGTAACTGAGGCCCAGTGAAGTGACTTGCCCAAGGTCCCAGGGTAATAATAATAATAATAATGATGGCATTTATTAAGCACTTACTATGTGCAAAGCACTGTTCTAAGCGCTGGGGAGGTTACAAGGTGATCAGGTTGTCTCATGTGGGGCTCACAGTCTTAACCCCCATTTTACAGATGAGGGAACTGAGGCCCAGTGAAGTGACTTGCCCAAGGTCCCAGGGTAATAATAATAATAATAATGATGGCATTTATTAAGCACTTACTATGTGCAAAGCACTGTTCTAAGCGCAGGGGAGGTTACAAGGCGATCAGGTTGTCTCATGTGGGGCTCACAGTCTTATCCCCCATTTTACAGATGAGGTAACTGAGGCACAGAGAAGTTAAGTGGCTTGCCTAAAGTCACACAGCTGACAATTGGCAGAGCCGGGATTTGAACCCATGAACTCTGACTCCAAAGCCCAGGCTCTTCGCAGTGTGGCTCAGTGGAAAGAGCCCGGGCTTGGGTGTCCGAGGTCGTGGGTTCTAATCCCCACTTCACTGCTTGTCTGCTGTGTGCCTTTGGGCAAGTCACTTCACTTCCCTGGGCCTCAGTGACCTCGTCTGTAAAACGGGGATTAAGACTGTGAGCCCCCGCGTGGGCCAACCTGATTACCCTGTATCTCCCCCAGTGCTTAGAACAGTGCTTGGCACATAGTAAGCTCTTAGCAAATACCATCATTATTATTATTAATCCCCATTTTGCAGGTGAGGGACCTGAGGCCCAGAGAAGTGAAGTGACTTGCCCGAGGTCACACAGCTCTTATGTCCGAATCCGTAATTTATTTTCAGGTCTGGCTCCCCAGCGAGGCTAGAAACTCCTTTTAGGAGGGGAACGTTTCGACCAACTCTGTTATGTCGTGCTCTCCTATTTCATTTGGTCGTATTTATTGAGCGCTTAATGTGTGCAGAGCATTCATTCATTCATTCATTTGTATTTATTGAGCACTTACTGTGTGCAGAGCACTGTACTAAGCGCTTGGGAAGTACAAGTTGGCAACATACAGAGATGGTCCCTACCCAACAGTGGGCTCACAGTCTAGAAGGGGGAGAAAGCACTGTTCTAAGCGAAGGGGAGATTACAAGGTGATCAGGTTGTCCCACGGGGGGCTCACAGTCCTGATCCCCATTTTACAGATGAGGGAACTGAGGCCCAGAGCACTGTCCTACGCGCTTTGGAGAGGCCTCCAAGAGGCCTTCCCAGACTGAGCCCCCTTTTTCCTCTCCTCCTCCCCATCCCCCCCGCCCTCCCTCCTTCCCCTCTCCACAGCACTTGTAATAATAATAATAATAATAATGATGGCATTTATTAAGCACTTATTATGTGCAAAGCACTGTTCTAAGCGCTGGGGAGGTAACAAGGTGATGAGGTTGTCCCACGGGGGGGGCTCACAGTCTTCATCCCCCTTTTCCAGATGAGGTCACTGAGGCCCAGAGAAGTGAAGTGACTTGCCCAAAGTCACCCAGCTGACAAGTGGCAGAGCCGGGATTTGAACCCGTGACCTCCGACTCCAAAGCCCGGGCTCTTTCCACTGAGCCACGCTGCTTCTCTGCATATATATAAAAATGTATAATAATATAATATATCTATATATTATATTATAATAATTATTACAATGATTATACAATCATAATTATATAATTATAAATACATAATTAGATAAAATTATATGATTAACATGTGATTATTATATAGTGATTATTATAGGATGATATAAACATTATATATTTATTATATTATAAATATAATATATTTATATATAAATATATAGTATATATAAATATAATATATTTATATATAAATATATAGTATATATATATTTGTGCAGATGTATTGCTCTATATTACTTGTTCATATTTACTATTCTATTTATTTTGTTAATGATGTGCATCTAGCTTTAATTCTATTTGCTCTGACGACTTGACACCCGTCCACATGTTCTGTTTTGTCATCCGTCTCCCCCTTCTAGACCGTGAGCCCGTTGTCGGGTAGGGACCGTCCCTATCTGTGGCCGACTTGGACTTCCCAAGCGCTTAGCCCAGTGCTCTGCACACAGTAAGCGCTCAATAAATACGATTGAATGAACGAATGAATCTAGAGCGTGAAGAGGGCGCAGAATTCTCAAGTATGGGGTGGGAGTGGTGGTCGACTGTAGTGGGAGGCCTAGAGGGGTGGGGATTAATAATAGTAATAATAATAATAATAATGATGATGTTACTTGTAAAGTGCTACTGCTATCAATCAATTGTATTTATTGAGCGCTTACTGTGTGCAGAGCACTGTACTAAGCTCTACTACTACTAGAGAAGCGGCGTGGCTCAGTGGAAAGAGCCTGGGCTCTGGAGTGCTCTGCACACAGTAAGCGCTCAATAAATACGATTGATTGATTGATTGATTGGAGTCAGAGGTCATGGGTTCATATCCTAGTGCCGCCAATTGTCAGCTGGGTGACTTTGGGCAAGTCACTTCACTTCTCTGGGCCTCAGTTCCCCCATCCGTAAAATGGGGATGAAGACTGTGAGCCCCACGTGGGACAACCTGATCACCTTGTATCCCCCCAGCGCTTAGAACACTGCTTTGCACGTAGTAAGCGCTTATCAAATACCATCAAAAAAAGAAGTATGGGGTGGGAGTGGTGGTCTACTGTAGTGGGAGACTTAGAGGGATGGGGAATAATAATAGTAATTAATAATAATGATAATATTACTTGTAAAGTGCTACTACTACTACTACTAGAGAAGCAGCGTGGCTCAGTGGAAAGAGCCCGGGCTTGGGAGTCAGAGGTCATGGGTTCTAATCCCGGCTCCGCCGCTTGTCAGCTGGGTGACTTTGGCCAAGTCACTTCACTTCTCTGGGCCTCAGTTACCTCCTCTGTAAAATGGGGATTAAGACGGTGAGCCCCACGTGGGACAACCTGATCACCTTGTATCCTCCCCAGCGATTAGAACAGTGCTTTGCACATAGTAAGCGCTTAACAAATACCATCAAAAAAAAAAGTATGGGGTGGGAGTGGTGGTCTATTGTAGTGGGAGGCCTAGAGGGATGGGGAATAATAATAGTAATAATAATAATAATAATGTTACTTGTAAAGTGCTACTACTACTACTAGAGAAGCAGCGTGGCTCAGTGGAAAGAGCCCGGGCTTTGGAGTTGGAGGTCATGGGTTTGAATCCCGGCTCCGCCGCTTGTCAGCTGGGTGACTTTGGCCAAGTCACTTCACTTCTCTGGGCCTCAGTTACCTCCTCTGTAAAATGGGTGTAAAATTAAGACGGTGAGCCCCACATGGGACAACCTGATCACCTTGTATCCTCCCCAGCGCTTAGAACAGTGCTTTGCACATAGTAAGCGCTTAACAAATGGCATCATTATTACTATTATTACTACATCAGTGGTATTTATTGAGCGCTTACTGTGTGCAGAGCACTGTACTAAGCGCTTGGGAGGTACAAGTTGGCAACATATAGAGACAGTCCCTACCCAATAGTGGGCTCACAGTCTAAAAACATGCCACGCTTTGTTCCAAGCACTAAGGGAGATACAATTTAATCAGGTTGGATGCGGTCCCTGTCCCACGTGGGGTTCACACTCATCCCCATTTTACGGATCAGGTAACCGAGGCCCAGAGACGTGAAGTGACTTGCCCAAGGCCACACAGCAGACAGGTGGCGGAGCTGGGATTAGATCCCACTTCCTTCTTCCTCCCGGGGGAAGGAAGTGGAGATGGAGAGTGGGCGGGATGGGGGAGCTAAACCAGAGGGAAAATCATGGAGCGGCCGGCGGGGGGGGGATCCAGTCCTGATCCCAACAGGAATTCTGGGATATGGGAGGAGGCAGTCCCTGCCGGTTACCTGGAACCCCCTAGGACACATTGTCAGTGCTCGATAAATACAATTCATTCATTCAATTGTATATATTGAGCGCTTACAATCAATTGATTAGAGAAGCAGTATGGCTCAGTGGAAAAGAGCCCGGGCTTTGGAGTCAGAGGTCATGGGTTCAAATCCTGGCTCCGCCAATTTTTTTTATAGCATTTATTAAGTGCTTACTGTGTGCAAAGCACTGTTCTAAGCGCTGGGGAGGTTACAAGGTGATCAGGTTGTCCCACGGAGGGCTCACAGTCTTCATCCCCATTTTACAGATGAGGGAACTGAGGCACAGAGAAGTGAAGTGACTTGCCCAAAGTCACACAGCTGGCAATTGGCAGAGCCGGGATTTGAACCCATGACCTCTGACTCCGAAGCCCGGGCTCTTTCCACTGAGCCACGCTGCTTCTCTAATCAATTGATTGTAAGCGGTCAATATATACAATTGAATGAATGAACTGTATTTATCGAGCGCTGACAATGACAATTGTCAGCTGTGTGACTTTGGGCAGGTCACTTCACTTCTCTGTGCCCCAGTTGCCTTATCTATAAAATGGGGATGAAGACTGTGAGCCCTCTGTGGGACAACCTGATCACCTTGTAACCTCCCCAGCGCTTAGAACCGTGCTTTGCACGTAGCAAGCGCTTAATAAATGCCGTTATTACAAATTGAGGTCATGGGTTCTAATCCCGGCTCCGCCACTTGCAGCTGTGTGACTTTGGGCAAGTCGCTTCACTTCTCTGGGCCTCAGCCCCCCCATCTGTAAAACGGAGAGGAAGACTGTGAGCCCCACGTGGGATTACCTTGTATCCCCCCAGCGCTTAGAACAATTTTTGGCACATAGTAAGCGCTTAACGAATGCCAACATTATTATTATTCGATCAATCGTATTTATTGAGCGCTTACTGTGTGCAGAGCACCGTACTAAGCGCTCCTCCAGGCAGAGCCAGGACTCCATTTCCTCATTTGCTCTTCCACCGGGATGCCACCTGAGCAGCGTGGGCCTGGATGGGAGAGGGGAGAGACTTTCGGGGGCTGCGGGGGAGAGAAGAAACCGACAGAGAGCTATTTTTTGATTCCCTCGAAATGAGTTTTTAATTTTGAACGCGTCTTATACAGCAGGTACAGATGCGCTGGGTTAAATAGAGTTGAGCGGGCACCGCACTGGGCGTTGGGGCCCTCCCTCCTGGGCTTCGGGAGCCAGACTGGATTTCGGGGGGCGGCCCGACGAGAACAGGGGCCCATTCCCCCTCTGCCCCACCGAGGAGGGGGCCTGGGAGGGACTCCCCTCCCTCTCCGGAGCCCAGCCGACCGGGTTATAGACCGCCGAGGAAGATGGCAGGGCCAGGAATGATAATAATGATAACTGCGGTCGCTGTTAAGCGCTTACTATGTGCCAGGCACCGTACTGAGCGCTGGGGTGAATGCAAGACAGCGGGTCGGGCGCGGTCCCTGTCCCAAGGGGGCTTCTCTTGGGGCCAGGGAAGGTGTTATCCGTTGAGGGGCTAGTTCTCGGGATACCCCCTTGCCCTCCTCCGGAAGATGGGCTCATCTGGAAGATGAGCCGAGGCTACTTGGGGGTCGCCAGCCCGCTGCCCTCAGCTGGGGGGTAACTCGGGAGCCGGTTTCGTGGCCAGGGGCGAGGCGTGCGAGGGGTCTTTGGTGTTTGGGCACCTTTGGTGAGGGGTGGTGGGCAGGTGGAAGCGTCCGGACGGGTCACCTTGGCCGTCCGCGGCCCAGGAAGGAGGAGGAAGGGGGGCATTTTGGCTGCCCCTCCCAGGGGGTCTTCGTTCCGGCGTCTGCGCTTCGACTTCCTTTCTGGCTTGGGCCTTGGGGTCACTCTGGCCGCCCATCTCGCCCCTGCCCGCCCCAGCTCTGGCGAGAGGACTGCCGGAGCCATCGGGGTGGGCCCACTTGTGCCCGCGGTCAGGGGCAAGCCGGCTCCAGGGAGGCACGGGGGTGGTCTGTGGTTAATCGATCAATCAATCAATCGTATTTATTGAGCGCTTACTATGTGCAGAGCACTGTACTAAGCGCTTGGGAAGTACAAATTGGCAACACATAGAGACAGTCCCTACCCAACAGTGGGCTCACAGTCTAAAAGGGGTTGTACATATTTATTTATGGTTGTACATATTTATTACTCTATTTATTTATCTTACTTGTACATTTCTATCCTATTTATTTTATTTTGTTGGTATGTTTGGTTCTGTTCTCCGTCTCCCCCTTTTCGACTGTGAGCCCGCTGCGGGGTAGGGACTGTCTCTATGTGTTGCCAATTTGTACTTCCCAGGCGCTTAGTACGGTGCTCTGCACATAGTAAGCGCTCAATAAATACGATCGATTGATTGATTGATTGTTGGTATGTTTGGTTCCGTTCTCCGTCTCCCCCTTTTCGACTGTGAGCCCGCTGCGGGGTAGGGACTGTCTCTATGTGTGGCCAATTTGTACTTCCCAGGCGCTTAGTGCGGTGCTCTGCACATAGTAAGCGCTCAATAAATACGATTGATTGATTGATTGATTGTTGGTATGTTTGGTTCCGTTCTCCGTCTCCCCCTTTTCGACTGTGAGCCCGCTGCGGGGTAGGGACTGTCTCTATGTGTTGCCAATTTGTACTTCCCAGGCGCTTAGGGCAGTGCTCTGCACATAGTAAGCGCTCAATAAATACGACCGATTGATTGATTGATTGATTGTTGGTATGTTTGGTTCCGTTCTCCGTCTCCCCCTTTTCGACTGTGAGCCCGCTGCGGGGTAGGGACTGTCTCTATGTGTTGCCAATTTGTACTTCCCAGGCGCTTAGTGCGGTGCTCTGCACATAGTAAGCGCTCGATAAATACGATTGATTGATCGATCGGTCGTCCGAGCCCGCGCCCGCTCTCCCGTCGCCCCGGACCGGCCCGGCACCGAAGAGAGCGGCCGGGGGGCACCGCAAGCGGCCCCCCGCGCCTCAGCGGTTGAGGAAGAAGGCCTTGAGGCTCTGGAAGAAGACGGACTTCTGCCGCTGCTTCTGCTTCTTCTTGACAATGGGCACCCAGACCAGGCCGCAGACGAGCAGCATGAGGCCCACGGAGAGGAAGGCCGGCCCGCTCAGCCGGAAGCCCTTCTCCTGCTCGGCGGGCAGCTGCAGGGCGTAGGCCAGGGCGGTGAGGACGATGCCCAGCAGCAGCACGGCGCTGCCCACGGACACGACCGCGATGGGCTTGCGGTAGATCTCCCAGTTGCTCCTGGGAGCGGTGGTCCACACCGACCCGCTGCGGGAGCTGGGGCACAGGGAGCTGGCCGTCTGGCTGGCCAGCAGGTCTTTGGACTCCGGGGACTTCTCGTCGGCCTCCGGGATCTGGGGCGGGGACGCCATGCTCCGGCCTCCCTGCGAACGATAAGGGAATTTGTTAGGCGCTTACTATGTGCCAGGTACCCTATTACGCGCTGGGGTGGATACAGGAAGCGGCAGCGGGGCTCAGCGGAAAGAGCCCGGGCTACGGAGTCCGAGGTCATGGGCTCAAATCCGTGTGACTTTGGGCAAGTCGTAAGCGCGCTCAATAAATACGATTGATTGATTTTACTTGTACCTATCTAGTCTACTTATTTTATTTTGTTAGTACGTTTGGTTTTGTTCTCCGTCTCCCCCTTTTAGACTGTGAGCCCGCTATTGGGTAGGGACCGTCCCGAGATGTTGCCAACTTGGACTTCCCAAGCGCTTAGTACAGTGCTCGGCACACAGTAGGCACTCAATAAATACAATTGATTGATTTATTACTCTGCTTATTTTACTTGTACATATCTATTCTATTCATTTTATTTTGTTAGTATGTTTGGTTTTGTTCTCCGTCTCCCCCTTTTAGACTGTGAGACGGTTTGTGGGGTAGGGACCGTCTCTATATGTTGCCAACTTGGACTTCCCAAGCGCTTAGTACAGTGCTCTGCACACAGTAAGCGCTCAATAAATACGATTGATTGATTGATTTCACTTCTCTGGGCCTCAGTTCCCTCATCTGGAAAATGGGGGTGAAGACTGGGAGCCCCAAGTGGGACAACCTGATCACCCTGTAGCTACGCCACTTGTCAGCTGGGTGACTTTGGGCAAGTCATTTAACTTCTCTGTGCCTCAGTTACCTCATCTGTCAAATGGGGATTAAAACTGTGAGCCCCCCGTGGGACAACCCGATCACCTTGTAACCTCCCCAGCGCTTAGAACAGTGCTTTGCACATAGTAAGCGCTTAATAAATGCCATTATTATTATTACCCCAATGCTTAGAACAGTGCTCTAACAGCTGCCAACTTGTACTTCCCAAGCGCTTAGTACAGTGCTCTGCACACAGTAAGCGCTCAATAAATACAATTGATGATGATGCTTGGCACATAGTAAGCGCTTAACAAATCCCATCATTATTATTAATGTTATGTTGCTTCTCTAAGCAATAATAATGTTGGTATTTGTTAAGCGCTGACTATGTGCCAAGCACTGTCCTAGGCACTGGGGGAGATACAAGGTCATCAGGTTGTCCCACGTGGGGCTCACAGTCTTCATCCCCATTTTCCAGATGAGGTAGCTGAGGCCCAGAGAAATGAAGTGAGTTGCCCAAAGTCACACAGCTGACAAGTGGCGGAGCCGGGATTAGAACCCATGACCCCTGACTCCAAAGCCTGGGCTCTTTCCACTGAGCCACGCTGCTTCTCAAAAGATAATCAATAAATGTGCATTCCATTGTATTTATTGAGCACTTACAGAGTGCAATGCGCTGTACTAAGTGCTTGGGAGAGTACATTTAATAATAATAATAATAATGATGGTGTTTGTTAAGCACTTACTATGTGCAAAGCCCTCTTCTAAGCGCTGGGGAGGTTATAAGGTGATCAGGTTGTCCCACGGGGGGCTCACAGTTTTAGTCCCCATTCTACAGATGAGGTCACTGAGGCCCAGAGAAGTGAAGTGACTTGCCCAAAGTCACACAGCCGACAATTGGCGGAGCCGGGATTTGAACCCATGACCTCTGACTCCAAAGCCCGCACTCTTTCCACGGAGCCACGCTGCTTCTCTAAATTTAGAGGCTAGAGCCCAGGCCTTGGAGTCAGGAGGTCATTGGTTCCAATCCCGCCTCCGCCATGCATCTGCCGTGTGACCTTGGGTAAGTCACTTCACTTCTCTGTGCCTCAGTTCCCTCATCTGCAAAATGGGGATGAAGACTGTGAGCCCCACGTGGGACAACCTGATCACCTTGTATCCATCCCAGCGCTCAGAACAGTGCTCGGCACGTAGTAAGCACTTGATAAATACCATCATTGTTACTTTTTTTCCTCTGGGACCCAGCTACCTCACCTGTAAAATGGGCATGAGACTGTGAGCCCCACGTCGGACAGGCATTGTGTTGAACCCGATTTGCTTGTAATAATTATAATACTACTACTAATGGCATTTATTAAGCGCTTAATCTGTGCAAAGCACTGTTCTAGGCACTGGGGAGGTTACAAGGTGAACAGGTTGTCCCACGTGGGCTCACGGTCTTCATCCCCATTTTCCAGATGAGATCACTGAGGCCCAGAGAAGTGAAGTGACTTGCCCACAGCTGACCAGCGGCGGAGCAAGGATTTGAACCCACGACCACTGACTCCAAAGCCCGGGCTCTTTCCACTGAGCCACGCTACTTCTCTAGTAAGTGCTTAACAAATTAATATATAATTAAAATATTATAATTAATATATATAATATATAATATAATTAATATATTGTAATTAATATAATTAAATTATTATTATAATTATTGTTATTATTATTATTATTCTCCGGGCCTCAGTTACCCAGCTGGGGGTCTGCATCACCTCTGTGGGCTGGACTGGGACTGTGCACGCAGCCTGGCTCCTGTGCCAGGGGATGAGGGGAGTGGTCCTCCTGGGCTAACTGGGCCACGGAGCTCGGCCCCTCACCAGAAAATAATAATAATAATAATAATAATAATAATAATAATAATAATGGCATTTGTTAAGCGCTTACTATGTGCAAAGCACTGTTCTAAGCGCTGGGGGGGATACAAGGTGAGCAGGTTGTCCCACGTGGGGTTCACAGTCTTCATCCGCATTTTACAGATGAGGGAACTGAGGCTCTGAGAAGTTGTGACTTGCCCAAGGTCACACAGCAGACATGTGGCGGAGCCGGGATTCGAACCCATGACCTCTGACTCCAAAGCCCGGGCTCTTTCCACTGAGCCGTGCTGCTTCTACATGCTTCTACAATGGAAGTTAAGGGTTGGGGGGTGCGGTTGGCAGCGCTCGTGGGCACCGATTCCTCCCCAGGGACCCATTCGGGAGAAGCAACGTGGCTCAGTGGAAAGAGCCCGGGCTTTGGAGTCAGAGGTCGTGGGTTCAAATCCCGGCTCCGCCAATTGTCAGCTGTGTGACTTTGGGCAAGTCGCTTCACTTCCCTGAGCCTCAGTGACCTCATCCGGAAAACGGGGATGAAGACCGTGAGCCCCACGTGGGACAACCTGATCGCCTTGTATCCCCCAGCGCTTAAAACAGTGCTTGGCACATAGTAAGCGCTTAACAAATGCCATTATTATTATTATTATCATTATTATTATTATTATTATTATTAGCCCTCCAACCAGGGCGTGGTGAGGGGCGATGCGTGTATGGTATGGGCAGAAAGGGGGGTGGTCCAGGTGTGCCATGGGTGGCTGGGGGGGTTGGTCGTGGTGTGTATATATGTATATATGTTTGTACATATTTATTACTCTATTTATTTATTTTACTTGTACATATCTATTCTATTTATTTTATTTTGTTAGTATGTTTGGTTTTGTTCTCTGTCTCCCCCCTTTTAGACTGTGAGCCCGCTGTTGGGTAGGGACTGTCTCTCTATGTTGCCAACTTGGACTTCCCAAGCGCTTAGTCCAGTGCTCTGCACACACTCTGCAAAGCACTATTCTAAGCGCCGGGGAGATTACAAGGTGATCAGGTTGTCCCACGGGGGGCTCACAGTCTTAATCCCCATTTTACAGATGAGGTCACTGAGGCACAGAGAAGTTCAGTGACACCCAGCTGACAATTGGCAGAGCAGGGATTTGAACCCATGACCTCCGACTCCAAAGCCCGGGCTCTTTCCCCCGAGCCACGCTGCTTCCTTAGATGGGGCTCACAGTCTTCATTTCCATTTTACAGGTGAGGCAACTGAGGCACCGACAAATTCAGCGGCTTGCCCAGGGTCATAGGGCAGACAAGCGACGGGGCTGGGAGTAGAAGCCAGGCCCGGGCTCTGTTATAATAATAATAGTAAGCGCTCAATAAATATGATTGAGTGAATGAATGAAAAGGGGGATAGTGGTGTGTGTGTGTATCCCCGGCTTGTGACCCCTGAATAGGGGGGGAGGCCCACGGCCTCCAGGGTCCTGTAGGGGAGGGTCCCATGGGGGGCCACTCCAGAGGCGCAGACAGGAGCCGGGCCCGGGCCGGGCTATTTTGGGAGCGGGGGCCGGAGATAAGGGGTGTTGGCAGGGGATGGGGTGGGATGAATCCAGCCAGAGGGGCCGAGGGAGGGGGATTCGGCCCCTAAATCCCCCTCCCCGGAGGACGCCGGGGCCTGCGGCCTCCAAATGCCCTTCTGCTTTCATCATCATCATCATCAATCGTATTCATTGAGCGCTTACTGTGTGCAGAGCACCGTACTGAGCGCTTGGGAAGTCCAAGTTGGCAACATACAATTATTATTTCCTAATAATAACAATGATGATGGTATTTGATAAGCGCTTACTCCGTGCCAAGCGCCGTTCTAAGCGCCGGGGAGAGACAAGGTGATGAGGTTGCCCCCCCTCGTGAGGCTCCCAGTCTTCCTCCCCATTTGACAGATGAGGGAACTGAGGCCCAGAGAAGTGAAGCGACTTGCCCAAAGGCACCCAGCTGACCATTGGGATTGGAACCCATGACCTGTGACGACAAAGCCCGGGCTCTTTCCGCTGGGCCACGCTGCTTCTCTGCCTCCGGTTTCATGGGAGGAACGCACACGTGTGCACGCGTGTCCCTGTGTGTCTAGGCATGTACAGTTGTCAGCTGTGTGACTTTGGGCAAGTCACTTAACTTCTCTGTGCCTCAGTTACCTCATCTGTAAATACTGTGAGGCCCCCGGTGGGACAACCTGATCACCTTGTAATTTCCCCAGTGCTTAGAACAGTGCTTTGCACATAGTAAGCGCTTAATAAATGCCATTATTATTATTATCATTATTATTATTATTACACCTGGGTGTATGAACATGTGTTTCCCCCCTGTAGACTGTAAGCCTGGCGTGGTCAAGGTATGTGGGTGTTTACTATTGGATTGTACTCTCCCGAGCGCTTAGTTCAATGCTCTGCACACAGTAAGCGCTCAGTAAATAATACGAATAAATGAATGACCGTGTGGTCCTTCCTTGGGTGTCTGGCAAAGACAGGAAAAGCTGCCCGGAGGTTTAAACCAATTTCCCCAGGTCTGGCCCCCCCCACCCCCACCCTCCTGCCCCGGGTGCGAACCCGTCTCGCCGAGGCGTCTCGCCCTGCCCCTGTGGGCCTCGGCTCTCCCCTCTAATCTCCAATTCTCCCCTCTCCATCCCACATCCCGGATTCTCCCCTCTCCATCGTACTCCTCTGACTCTCTTTTCTCCAGCCCCAATTCTCCCCTCTCCATCCCACATCCAGGATTCTCCCTTCTCCACCCCTGATTCTTCCCTCTCCATCCCACTTCTCTGACTCTTTCTCCAGCCCCGATTCTCCCCTCTCCATCCGACTCCTCTGACTCTTTCTCCAGCCCCGATTCTCCCCTCTCCATCCCACTCCTCTGACTCTCTTTTCTCCAGTCCCGATTCTCCCCTCTCCATCCCACATCCCGGATTCTCCCTTCTCCAGCCCCGATTCCCCCCTCTCCATCCCACATCCCGTATTCTCCCTTCTCCAGCCCCGATTCTCCCCTCTCCATCCCACATCCTGGATTCTCCCTCCTCCAGCCCCGATTCCCCCTTCTCCATCCCACATCCTGGATTCTCCCTTTTCCATCCCCGATTCTCCCCTCTCCATCCACACCCCTGACTCTCCCTTCTCCAGCCCCGCCTCTCCCCTCTTCATCCCACATCCTGGCTCCTTCCCCGACTCTCCCTTCTCCATCCCTGCTCTCTCTCCCTCCAGCCCACACCCGACTCTCCCCTTTCCGTCTCTGACTGTCCTCTCCCCATCCCACATCTCTCTGTCCTCTCTATCTCTGACTCTCCTTTCTCCATCCCTGACTCTCCCCTCTCTATCTCTCTCTCTCTTTTGTCACCCCACATCTCTGACTCTTCCCTCTCTATCTCTGACTCTCCCCTACCCTGACTCTCCTTTCTCCATCCCCAACTCCCTTTCTCCATCCCACATCTCTAACTCTTCCTTCTCCATCCCTGACTGTCCCCTCTCTCTCTGACTCTCCCCTACCTCTGACTCTCCTTTCTCCACCCCACCTCTCTGACTCCTTTCTCCATCCCCGACTCCCCCTTTCTCCATCCCACATCTCTGCCTCTCCCTTCTCCCTCCCTGACTCTCCCCTTTCCATCCCACATGTCTGACTCTCCCTTCTCCCTCCCTGACTGTCCCCTTTCCATCCCTGCCTCTTTCTCTCTCCATCTCACATCTCTGACAGTCCCCTCTCTCTCTGGCTCTCCCCTACCTCTGACTCTCCCTTCCCCATCCCTGACTGTCCCCTAGCACTTAGAACAGTGCTTTGCACGTAGTAAGCGCTTAATGAATACCAAAATTGTTATTATTATTACTATATCCCTGACTCTTTCTCTCTCCATCCCACATCTCCAACTGTCCCATCTCTCTCTGACTCTCCCCTATCTCTGACTCTCCTTTCTCCACCCCACATCTCTGCCTCTCCCTTCTCCCTCCCTGACTCTCCCCTCTCCATCCCACATCTCTGCCTCTCCCTTCTCCCTCCCTGACTCTCCCTTTCTCCATCCCACATCTCTGACTCTCCCTTCTCCCTCCCTGACCGTCCCCTCTCCACCCCACATCTCCGCCTCTCCCTTCTCCCTCCCTGACCGTCCCCTCTCCCCCCCACATCTCTGCCTCTCCCTTCTCCCTCCCTGACCGCCCCCTCTGCCCCCCACATCTCTGACTGTCCCCTTCCCATCCTGCGTCTTTCTCTCTCCGTCCCACCTCTCCGACTGCCCCCTCTGTCTCTGACTGTCCCCTACCTCTGACTCTCCTTTCTCCATGGACCCCACCTCTCTGACTCTCCCCGTCCATCCCCCCCTCTCCGACTCTCTCCCTTCTCCCTCCCCGACTCTCCCCTCTCCATCCCACATCTGTGACTCCGCTTTCTCCACCTCCCCGACTCTCCCCTCTCCATCCCACAGCTCCCGACTGTCCCCTCCCCATCCCACCTCGGTGACTGCCCCTTCTCTCTCACCTGGGACCCCCCGCCCGTCCTCGGGAGGGGGGTGTCGGGGGGGACCCCCTCCCCTCCCCTGCCCTCCCCTCCCCTGCCCTCCTCCTCCTCCTCCTCCTCCTCCTCCGGGCGGCCCCCCGGGGGTTACTCACGGGATTGGGGCGGGAGGGGGGGTGGAGGGGCCCGGTGCCCCTGGGCTCTCCGGCGGAGCCGCCGCCCGCTGCAGCCGCCGCTCCGACCGGGGCGGGGACCGCTAGGGGGCGGGACCGATGGTGGGAAGAGCCAAGGGGGCCTGACCAGCAGGGGGCGCGGTCGGGGCGGGGAGAACGGTGGGGGCGGGACCGGCAGGGGGCGTGGCCGGGGCGGGACCAACAGGGGGCGTAGTCGGCGGGGGGGGCCGCGGGGGCGTGGCCTGGAGGGGCGTGGTCAGGGGTGCGGAGGGGTGCGAGGGCGTGACCGGTAGGGGGCGTGGTCCGGGGGGCGGGAAGAGGCGCGGGGGCGGGACCAATGGGGGCGCGGAGCGTGACCAGTAGGGGGCGTGGTCGGACGGTGGGAAGAGGCGCGGGGGCGTGACCAATAGGGGGCGTGGCGGGGGCGCGACCAATAAGGGGAGCGGGGCGTGACCAACAGGGGGCGCGGTCAGAACGATGGGAGCGGGACCAATGGGGGGCGTGGGCAGGGGTGGGAACGGGCGCGGGGGCGGGACCAATAGGGGGCGTGGTCGGGGGGAAGAGACAAGGGGGCGTGGCCAGGAGGGGCGTGGTCAGGGTCTGGTAAGGGCGCGAGGGCGTGACCAATAGGGGGCGGGAAGAGCCGGGGGCGTGGTCGGGGCGGGGAGAACGAAGGGGACGTGGCCAGTGGGTGGGAAGACGCGTGGGGGAGTGACCAACCGGGGGCGCGGTCGGGGCGGGGAGAATGATGGGGGCGGGAGCAATAGGGGGCGTGGCCTAGGGCTGGGAAGGGGCGCGAGGGCGAGATGAATAGGGGGCGTGGTCGGGGGCGGGAAGAGCCATGGGGGCGTGACCAATAGGCCAATAGGGGGCGCGGGGGCCTGACCAATAGGGGGCGTGGTCGGGGCGGGAAGAGCCATGGCGGCGTGACCAATCGGGGGCGTGAAGAGGCGCGGGGGCATGACCAATAGGGGGCGTTGTGAGGCCGGGGAGAAGGATGGGGGCGTCGCGAGGGGGTGGGAAGGGACGCGGCGGCGTGACCAACAGGGGGCGCGGTCGGGGCGGGGAGAACGATGGGGGCGGGACCAACAGGGGGAGGGGCGTGGTCAGGGGGTGGGAAGGGGCTTGAGGGCGTGACCAATGGGGGGCGTGGTCCGGGGGCGGGAAGAGCCGGGGGCGTGACCAATAGGGGGCGTGGTCCGGGGGGCGGGAAGAGCCAGGGGTCGTGACCAACGGGGCGTGGTCGGGCCGGGGACAGCGATGGGGGCGGGACCAATAGGGGGCACGGGCAAGGGGTGGGACCAATAGGGGGCGTAGTCTGGGGGAAGAACCAAGGGGGCGTGACCAATAGGGGCGTGGTCCGGGGGGTGGAATGGGGCGCGAGGGCGTGACCAAACGGGGGCGTGGTCAGGGACGGGAGGTGACGGGGGCGTGGCCACGGGGGGAAGAGGCGCGGGGGCGTGACCGATGGGGGCGTGGTCGGGGGCGGGAAGCGCCAGGGGGCGTGACCTATAGGGGGCGTGGTCACGGGGCGGGAAGAGCCAGGGGGCCTGACCAATAGGGGGCATGGTCGGGGCGGGGAGCACGATGGGGGCGTGGCCGTGACGAGGGGAGGGAAGGGGCGGGGGCGTGACCAATGGGGGCGTGGTCGGGCGAGGAGAACGATGGGAACGTCGACAGGAGGGGGCGTGGTCGGGGGGTGGGAAGGGCGGGAGCGGGACCAATAGGGGGCGTGGTCGGTGACGGGAAGAGCCGGGGGCGTGGTCGGTGGGGGCGTGGTCGGGGAGAGCGCGATGGGGCGTGGCCAGAAGTGGGAAGGGAAGCGAGGGCGTGACCAATAGGGGGCGTGGCCGGGGCGGGGAGAGCAATGGGATAGTGGCCAGGAGGGGGCGTGGTCAGGGGGTGGGAAGAGGCGCGGGGGCGTAACCACTAGGGGGCGTGGTCGGGAGGCGGGAAGAGGCGCGATCAACAGGGGGCGTGGTCGGGGGGTTGGGAACGTCACGGGGGCGTGGTCAGGGGGTGGGAAGGGGCATGGGGGCCTGACCGATAGGGGGCGTGGTCCGGGGGGCGGGAAGAGCCAGGGGGTGTGACCTATAGGGGGCGCGGGGGCGTGGTCAATAGGGGGCGTGGCGATTGGTGGGAAGGGCCGAGGGGGCGTGGCCAGTAGGCGTGGATGGGGGCGGGGAAAGCCATGGGGACGTGGCCGGGGGGGCCTCAGTTACCTCATCTGTAAAATGGGGATTAATAATAATAGTAATAATAATAATGGCATTTGTTAAGCGCTTACTCTGTGCAAAGCACTGTTCTAAGCAAAGTGACGAGGTTGTCCCACGGGGGGGGGCTCACAGTCTTAATCCCCGTTTTACAGATGAGGCAACTGAGGCCCAGAGAAGTGAAGTGACTTGCCCAAAGTCACCCAGCTCACAAATGGCAGAGCTGGGATTCGAACCCATGACCTCTGACTCCAAAGCCCGGGCTCTTTCCACCGGGCCACGCCGCTTCTCTGGGAAGGAGCAGCAGATGAAGACTGTGAACCCCACGTGGGACAACTGAAAACCTTGTAATTCCCCCCGCCCAGCGCTTAGAACGGCGCTTTGCACATAGTAAGCGCTTAATACATTTCATTTTCATTTAATCGTATTTATTGAGCCCTTACTGTGTGCAGAGCACTGGACTAAGCGCTTGGGAAGTACAAGTTCATTCATTCATTCAATCGTATTTATTGAGCGCCTACTGCGTGCAGAGCACTGGACTAAGCGCTTGGGAAGTACAAGTTCATTCATTCATTCAATCGTATTTATTGAGCGCTTACTGCGTGCAGAGCACTGGACTAAGCGCTTGGGAAGTACAAGTTCATTCATTCATTCAATCGTATTTATTGAGCGCCTAGTGTGTGCAGAGCACTGGACTAAGCGCTTGGGAAATACAAGTTCATTCATTCATTCAATCGTATTTATTGAGCGCTTACTGCGTGCAGAGCACTGGACTAAGCGCTTGGGAAGTACAAGTTCATTCATTCATTCAATCGTATTTATTGAGCGCTTACTGCGTGCAGAGCACTGGACTAAGCGCTTGGGAAATACAAGTTCATTCATTCATTCAATCGTATTTACTGAGCGCTTACTGTGTGCAGAGCACTGGACTAAGCGCTTGGGAAGTCCAAGTTGGCAACATCTAGAGACGGTCCCTACCCAACAGTGGGCTCACAGGCTAGAAGACTAGTAAATAAATGCCATCATTATTATTATTATTATGTGAGGGAGCATCATGATTATTATGATAATTATTATGATTATGATATTACTATGCACTATATCATTATATATCATATATAATATAATACTATATATAATGCTAATACATTATGCTATATATAATAATATATTATTACGTATTATTATATAATATAATACTATGTTATATTAATATATGTAATATATCATATTAATTACAATATAGTAATAGAATATATAATATATCATATTGATTATAACATATTAATATTATATAATGTGATATATGATATATTTGTTATATGATAATATAATATTATTATATGACAAATAATATATTATTATACAATATATAATAATATAATACATAAAATTTAATACATCATTATATATAATAATAATATATTATTATATGTGATGATATGATATTATTACATGCTTGTGATTATTATTATGATAATAATGATTATTATTATTCTCCCCCTTCTAGACCGTGAGCCCACTGTCGGGTAGGGACCGTCTCTCTATGTTGCCAACTTGTCCTTCCCAAGCGCTTAGTCCAGTGCTCTGCACACAGGAAGCGCTCAATAAATACGATGGAATGAATGAATGAATGACGGGGCCAACGCCGCCGTCGCGGACTACCACTCCCGGCAGCCCTTGCGAAAGAAAAAGTCCTGCTCGAATCCCTCCGCCCCTGCATTTTTAATATCTTCGCTGCCCTTCTTCCCCCCCCCCCCCCACCCGACCCCGGGATGACATTCCTGTTCTTGGAGATTGGGAGATTAGGAGAAGAAGAAAAGATGGAGGAGATGAGGTGAGGGAAAAAGGGGCGGACTTTTTTCCCTGAGGGAGGAGCGGCGGAAGGATACGGCGGCGAGCGACGCTGTTGCTAAGCGACCGGGTTTTTCGCGCGCTTTGCCGCGGAGGACTGTGGGTAATTCCCGGGCCGGTTGCCGGGGATGCTGGAGGGTCCGGGTACCGCCGGCGGGGAGGGGGATGGGGAGGGGGATGGAGAGGGGCCCCCGTCCCCCCGGGAGGTCCTGCAGGCCTTGTGCCACGAGCTGAAGCTGGACAACAGCCGCGCGGCCGAAGCCGTGGAGGACTTCACCGCCATCCGGGCCACCTACAGTCTGGAGGTCAGGGGGGACGGGAGGGACGGACCATCCCCATCCCCTGGCGGGGGGGGGGGGGGGACCGATGGGCGGGTCCATCTTCATCCCCATCCCCTGTAGGGGGGGGGGACCGATGGGCGGGTCCATCTTCATCCCCATCCCCTGTAGGGGGGGACCGATGGGCGGGTCCATCTTCAACCCCATCCCCTGTAGGGGGGGGGGGGACCGATGGGCGGGTCCATCTTCATCCCCATCCCCTGTAGGGGGGGGACCGATGGGCGGGTCCATCTTCATCCCCATCCCCTGTGGGGGGGGGGGGAACGATGGGCGGGTCCATCTTCATCCCCATCCCCTGTAGGGGGGGGACTGATGGGCGGGTCCATCTTCATCCCCATCCCCTGTGGGGGGGGGGGACCGATGGGCGGTGCCATCTTCATCCCCGTCCCCTGTAGGGGGGGGACCGATGGGCGGGTCCATCTTCATCCCCATCCCCTGTGGGGGGGGGACGGACCGATGGGCGGGTCCATCTTCATCCCCATCCCCTGTGGGGGGGGGACCGATGGGCGGGTCCATCTTCATCCCCATCCCCTGTGGGGGGGGGGGGACCGATGGGCGGTGCCATCTTCATCCCCATCCCCTGTAGGGGGGGGACCGATGGGCGGGTCCATCTTCATCCCCATCCCCTGTAGGGGGGGGACCGATGGGCGGGTCCATCTTCATCCCCATCCCCTGTGGCGGGGGGGGGACCGATGGGCGGGTCCATCTTCATCCCCATCCCCTGTGGCGGGGGGGGACCGATGGGCGGGTCCATCTTCATCCCCATCCCCTGTGGCGGGGGGGGGGGGGGGGACACCGATGGGCGGGTCCATCTTCATCCCCATCCCCTGTAGGGGGGGGGGACCGATGGGCGGGTCAATCAATCAATCAATCGTATTTATTGAGCGCTTACTACGTGCAGAGTACTGTACTAAGCGCTTGGGAAGTACAAATTGGCAACACATAGAGACAGTCCCTACCCAACAGTGGGCTCACAGTCTAAAAGGGGGAGACGGAGAACAGAACCAAACATACCAACAAAATAAAATAAATAGGATAGAAATGTACAAGTAAAATAAATAAATAAATAAATAAATAAATAGAGTAATAAATATGTACAACCATATATACATATATACAGGGTCCATCTTCATCCCCATCCCCTGTAGGGGGGGAACGATGGGCGGGTCCATCTTCATCCCCATCCCCTGTAAGGGGGGGGGGGACCGATGGGCGGGTCCATCTTCATCCCCGTCCCCTGTAGGGGGGGGACCGATGGGCGGGTCCATCTTCATCCCCATCCCCTGTAGGGGGGGGACCGATGGGCGGGTCCATCTTCATCCCCATCCTCTGTGGGGGGGGGACCTATGGGCGGTTCCATCTTCATCCCTATCCCCTGTAGGGGGGGGGACCGATGGGCGGGTCCATCTTCAACCCCATCCCCTGTAGGGGGGGGGGACCGATGGGCGGGTCCATCTTCATCCCCGTCCCCTGTAGGGGGGGGGGGGGACCGATGGGCGGGTCCATCTTCATCCCCATCCCCTGTATTGGGGGGGACCGATGGGCGGGTCCATCTTCATCCCCATCCCCTGTGGGGGGGGGGAACGATGGGCGGGTCCATCTTCATCCCCATCCCCTGTGGCGGGGGGGGACCGATGGGCGGGTCCATCTTCATCCCCATCCCCTGTAGGGGGGGGGGGGGGACCGATGGGCGGGTCCATCTTCATCCCCATCCCCTGACGGGGGGGGGACCGATGGGCGGGTCCATCTTCATCCCCATCCCCTGTAGTGGGGGGGACCGATGGGCGGGTCCATCTTCATCCCCATCCCCTGTGGGGGGGGGGGGGAACGATGGGCGGGTCCATCTTCATCCCCATCCCCTGTGGCGGGGGGGACCGATGGGCGGGTCCATCTTCATCCCCATCCCCTGTAGGGGGGGGGGGACCGATGGGCGGGTCCATCTTCATCCCCATCCCCCTGACGGGGGGGGACCGATGGGCGGGTCCATCTTCATCCCCATCCCCTGACGGGGGTGGGTGGGGACCGATGGGCGGGTCCATCTTCATCCCCATCCCCTGTAGGGGGGGGGGACCGATGGGCGGGTCCATCTTCATCCCCATCCCCTGTAGGGGGGGGGGACCGATGGGCGGGTCCATCTTCATCCCCATCCCCTGTAGGGGGGGGACCGATGGGCGGGTCCATCTTCATCCCCATCCCCTGTGGGGGGGGGGGAACGATGGGCGGGTCCATCTTCATCCCCATCCCCTGTAGGGGGGGGGGACCGATGGGCGGGTCCATCTTCATCCCCATCCCCTGTGGGGGGGGGGGGAACGATGGGCGGGTCCATCTTCATCCCCATCCCCTGTAGGGGGGGGGACCGATGGGCGGGTCCATCTTCATCCCCATCCCCTGTGGCGGGGGGGGACCGATGGGCGGGTCCATCTTCATCCCCATCCCCTGTGGGGGGGGGGACCGATGGGCGGGTCCATCTTCATCCCCATCCCCTGTGGCGGGGGGGACCGCTGGGCGGGTCCATCTTCATCCCCATCCCCTGTAGGGGGGGGGGGACCGATGGGCGGGTCCATCTTCATCCCCATCCCCTGTGGCGGGGGACACCGATGGGCGGGTCCATCTTCATCCCCATCCCCTGTAGGGGGGGGGACCGATGGGCGGGTCAATCAATCAATCAATCGTATTTATTGAGCGCTTACTACGTGCAGAGTACTGTACTAAGCGCTTGGGAAGTACAAATTGGCAACACATAGAGACAGTCCCTACCCAACAGTGGGCTCACAGTCTAAAAGGGGGAGACGGAGAACAGAACCAAACATACCAACAAAATAAAATAAATAGGATAGAAATGTACAAGTAAAATAAATAAATAAATAAATAAATAAATAGAGTAATAAATATGTACAACCATATATACATATATACAGGGTCCATCTTCATCCCCATCCCCTGTAGGGGGGGAACGATGGGCGGGTCCATCTTCATCCCCATCCCCTGTAAGGGGGGGGGGGGACCGATGGGCGGGTCCATCTTCATCCCCGTCCCCTGTAGGGGGGGGACCGATGGGCGGGTCCATCTTCATCCCCGTCCCCCGTAGGGGGGGACGGGAAGGGACCAATGGGAGGTTCCATCTCCATCCCCTAGCGGGGGGGACGGGAGGCCCTACTGAGAGCTCACCTCCTCCAGGAGGCCTTCCCAGACTGAGCCCCTTCTTTCCTCTCCTCCTCGTCCCCCTCTCCATCCCCCCATCTTACCTCCTTCCCTTCCCCACAGCACCTGTATAGATGTATATATGTTTGTACATATTTTTTTACTCTATTTATTTATTTATTTATTTTACTTGTACATATTGATCCTATTTATTTTATTTTGTTAGTATGTTTGGTTTTGTTCTCCGTCTCCCCCTTTTAGACTGTGAGCCCACTGTTGGGTAGGGACTGTCTCTATATGTTGCCAATTTGTACTTCCCAAGCGCTTAGTACAGTGCTCTGCACGTAGTAAGCGCTCAATAAATACGATTGATGATGATGATGATGGGGGGGGGACCGATGGGCGGGTCCATCTTCATCCCCGTCCCCTGTAGGGGGGGACGGGAGGGGACCAATGGGAGGTTCCATCTCCATCTCCATCCCCTGGCAGGGGGGGACGGGAGGCCCTGCTGAGAGCTCACCTCCTCCAGGAGGCCTTCCCAGACTGAGCCCCTTCCTTCCTCTCCCCCCGTCTCCCTCTCCATCCCCCCCATCTTACCTCCTTCCCTTCCCCACTGCACCTGTATATATGTATATATGTTTGTACAGATTTGTTACTCCATTTGTTTATTTATTTATTTTACTTGTACATATCTATTCTATTTATTTTATTTTGTTAGTATGTTTGATTTGGTTCTCTGTCTCCCCCTTTTAGACTGTGAGCCCACTGTTGGGTAGGGACTGTCTCTGTATGTTGCCAACTTGGACTTCCCAAGCGCTTAGTACAGTGCTCTGCACACAGTAAGCGCTCAATAAATACGATTGATGATGATGATGATGATGAGGGACCGATGGGCGATTCCATCTTCATCCCCGTCCCCTGTAGGGGGGGGGACGGGAGGGACCAATGGGCGGCTCCATCTTCATCCCCATCCCCTGGGGGGTGGGACGGGAGGGGACCGATGGCCGGGTCCATCTTCATCCTCATCCCCTGAGCAGGGGGGACGGGAGGGACCAATGGGCAGGTCCATCTTCATCCTCATCCCCTGTAGTGTGGGGACGGGAGGGGACCAATGGGCGGGTCCATCTTCATCCCCATCCCCTGTATGGGGGGGACGGGAGGGACCGATGGGCGGGTCCATCTTCATCCCCATCCCCTGGGGGGGGACGGGACGGGAGGGACTGATTGGTGGGTCTATCTTCAGTTGGGTAGGGACGGTCTCTATATGTTACAAACTTGCACTTCCCAAGCGCTTAGTACAGTGCTCTGCACACAGTAAGCGCTCAATAAATACAATTGAATGAATGAATGAATGAATAAATCCCCATCCCCTGTAGGGGGGGACGGGAGGGACCGATGGGTGGTTCCATCTTCATCCCCATCCCCTGACGGGGTGGGGGGAGGGACACAATGGGCGGGTCCATCTTCATCCCCATCCCCTGTGGGGGGGGGACGGGAGGGGACCGATGAGCGGGTCCATCTTCATCCCCATCCCCTGTAGGGGGGGGGGGACGGGAGGGGACCGATGGTCAGTTCCATCTTCATCCCCATCCTCTGTAGGGGGAGGACGGGAGGGGACCGATGGGCGGGTCCATCTTCATCCTCATCCCCTGTAGTGTGGGGACGGGAGGGACCGATGGGCGGGTCCATCTTCATCCCCATCCCCTGAGCGGGGGGGACGGGAGGGACCAATGGGCAGGTCCATCTTCATCCCCATCCCCTGAGGGGGGGGGACGGGAGGGACCGGTGCCTGGGTCTATCTTCAGTTGGGTAGGGACGGTCTCTATATGTTACAAACGTGCACTTCCCAAGCGCTTAGTACAGTGCTCTGCACACAGTAAGCGCTCAATAAATACGATTGAATGAATGAATGAATGAATAAATCCCCATCCCCTGTAGGGGGGGACGGGAGGGACCGATGGGCGGTTCCATTTTCATCCCCCTCCCCGGCGTGGGGGACTGGAGAGCTACTGAGAGCTCACCTCCTCCAGGAGGCCTTCCCAGACTGAGCCCCTTTTTTCCTCTCCCCCTCCCCATCCCCCCCGCCTTACCTCCTTCCCCTCCCCACAGCACCTGGATATATGTTATATATGTTACCAACATATGTTATATTACCAACTGGTACTTACCAAGCGCTTAGTACAGTGCTCTGCACACAGTAAGCGTTCAATAAATACGATTGATGATGATGATGATATGTTTGCACGGATATATTACTCTATTTTACTTGTACATATTTACTATTCTATTTATTTTGTTAATGATGTGCATTTAGCTTTATTTCTGTTTATTCTGACGACTTGACGCCCGTCCACATGTTTCGTTTTGTGGTCTGACTCCCCCTTCTAGACTGCGAGCCCGTTGTCGGGTAGGGACCGTCTCTATATGTTGCCAACTTGTACTTCCCAAGCGCTTAGTACAGTGCTCTGCACAAAGTAAGCACTCAATAAATACGATTGAATGAATGAATGAATGACGGGAGGGGACCAATGGGCAGTTCCATCTTCGTCCCCATCCTCTGCGGGAGGGGACGGGCAGTTCCATCTTCATCTCAGCGTGGCTCAGTGGAAAGAGCCCGGGCTTGGGAGTCAGAGGTCATGGGTTCAAATCCCGGCTCCGCCACTTGTCAGCTGGGTGACTTTGGGCAAGTCACTTTACTTCTCTGGGCCTCAGTTCCTTCATCTGCAAAATGGGATGAAGACTGTGAGCCCCACGTGGGACAACCTCATCACCTTGTATCCCCCCCAGTGCTTAGAGCAGAGAAGCAGCGTGGCTCAGTGGAAAGAGCCCGGGCTTGGGAGTCAGAGGTCCTGGGTTTGAATCCCAGCTCTGCCAGTTGTCAGCTGTGTAACTTTGGGCAAGTCACTTTACTTCTCTGGGCCTCAGTTACCTCATCTGCAAAATGGGGATTAAGACTGTGAGCCCTGCGTGGGACAACCTGATCACCTTGTAACCTCCCCAGTGCTTAGAACGGTGCTTTGCACATAGTAAGTGCTTAACAACTGCCGTCATTATTATTATTATTAGAACAGTGCTTTGCATATAGTAAGTGCTTAAATACCATCATTATTATTAATCCCCATTTTACAGATGAGGTAACTGAGGCATGGAGAAGTAAAGTGACTTGCCCAAAGTCACCCAGCTGACAGTTGGCCGGAGCCGGGATTTGAACCCATGACCTCTGACTCCAAAGCCCGCGCTCTTTCCACTGAGCCACGCCGCAAATGTCAGCTGTGTGACTTTTTAACTTCTCCGTGCCGCAGTTACCTCATCTGTAAAGTGGGCATTAAGACTGCGAGTCCCGCATGGGACAACCTGATGGCCTTGTATCCTCCCCAGCGCTTAGAGCAGTGCTTTGCCTATAGCAGGCACTTAACAAATGCTATCGTTATTATAATTATTATCTCCATCCTCTCGGGGGGCAGGAAGGTCCTTCTTCCACCGGGCAGGCGGACGGATGGACGGGAGGTTCCATGTTTGTACATATTTATTACTCTATTTATTTATTTATTTTATTTGTACATATCTATTCTATTTATTTTATTTTGTCAGTATGTTTGGTTTTGTTCTCTGTCTCCCCCTTTTAGACCGTGAGCCCGCTGTTGGGGAGGGACTGTCTCTAGATGTTGCCAATTTGGACTTCCCAAGCGCTTAGTACAGTGCTCTGCACATAGTAAGCGCTCAATAAGTGCGACTGATGATGATGATGATCTTCTACCCAGTCTTGATGACCAGATTACTTAACTTTACCCTTTCTACTCAGCTCAACTCGCTTCCTTTTCCCTTGGCCGCTCTCGCACCACTAGCCCACAGCCCCGGACCACCGCCGCCGTCCGCCTCCTTCGCTCTTACGCTCGAGCTTCTGAACGCCGCTGGCGAAAGTCTTAAACACCATGCCAACCTCGTTCACTTCAAGTTTATCCTCTCCTGCCTTAACTCTGCCCTCTCCTCTGCCAGGCCAAACTCTTTCTCCTCCCTTATCGACACCCACGCCCATCATCCCCGTCAGCTGTAACGTACATTCAACTCCCCCCTCAGGCCCGCCGTCCCTTCCCTTACCCCCAGCGACCTGGCCTCCGACTTCATTAGTAAAACTTGAGCTTGAGAAGCGGCGTGGCTCAGTGGGAAGGAGCCCGGGCTTTGGAGCCAGAGGTCACGGGTTCGAATCCCGGCTCCGCCACGTCTGCTGTGTGACCTTGGGTAAGTCACTTCTTTTAGACCGTGAGCCCACTGTTGGGTAGGGACTGTCTCTATGTGTTGCCACTTTGTACTTCCCAAGGGCTTAGTACAGTGCTCTGCACATAGTAAGCGCTCAATAAATACGATTGATTGATTGATTGATTGATCTGAGCCTCAGTGACCTCATCTGTAAAACGGGGATTACGACCGTGAGCCCCACGTGGGACAACTTGATCACCTTGTATCCCCCCCCCAGAGCTTAGAACAGTGCTCTTGCACATAGTAAGCGCTTAACAAATGCCATTATTATTATTATTATTATCCACTAGGCAGTGTTACTTCTTTAATGGAAAGAGCATTGTCCTGGGAGGCAGAAGACTAGGGTTCTGGCTGCATTACTTACGAGAAGCAGATTGGTTTAGTGGATAGTGGATCCTCTACCCCTTGTCCCCCTCTCCATCCCCCCCACCTTACCTCCTTCCCTTCCCCACAGCACCTGTATATATGTATATATGTTTGTACATATTTATTACTCTTTATTTATTTATTTATTTTACTTGTACATATCTATTCTATTTTATTTTGTAGTATGTCTGGTTTTGTCTCCCCCTTTTAGACTGTGAGCCCACTGTTGGGTAGGGACTGTCTCTATATGTTGCCAATTTGTACTTCCCAAGCGCTTAGTACAGTGCTCTGCACACAGTAAGCGCTCAATAAATACGATTGATGTTGATGATGATTGTAGAGCACTGGCCTGGGATTCAGGCCAGGTTTCCTCGCCAAACTGCTACCTTCTTCATCGCTGCTGGGCCTTTGCACCTGTATATATGTTTGTACATATTTATTACTCTATTTATTTATTTTACTTGTACATATCTATTCTATTTATTTTATTTTGTTAATATGTTTGGTTTTGTTCTCTGTCTCCCCCTTCTAGACTGTGAGCCCACTGTGGGGTAGGGACTGTCTCTATATGTTGCCAACTTGGACTTCCCAAGCGCTTAGTCCAGTGCTCTGCACACAGTAAGCGCTCAATAAATATGATTGATTGATTGATTGATTAAAACTAACTCCATCAGATCTGAGCTCCCCCAAATCACTCCTCCCCTTTCTCCAACCCCCCGGCTCTCAACCATCTCCGCTACTCTCCCATCCTTCCCAGCAGTATCCTCAGATGAGCTCTCCTCCCTCCTCTCAAGCGCTACTCCATCCGCCTGTGCTTCCGACCCCATTCCCTCTCATCTTATCAAATCTCTCGCCCCTTCCCTCCTCCCCTCCTTAACTTCCATCTTCAACCGTTCACTCGCCACCGATTCCTTCCCCTCTGCCTTCAAACATGCCCACGTCTCCCCCATCCTAAAAAAAACCCTCTCTTGACCCCACCTCCCCTCCTAATTATCGCCCTATCTCCCTCCTACCCTTCCTTTCCAAACTCCTAGTTGTCTACACCCGCTGCCCTATTCATATGTATATATGTATATATGTTTGTACATATTTGTTACTCTATTTATTTTACTTGTACATATCTATTCTATTTATTTTATTTTGTTAGTATGTTTGGTTTTGTTCTCTGTCTCCCCATTTTAGACAGTGAGCCCACTGTTGGGTAGGGACTGTCTCTATATGTTGCCAACTTGTACTTCCCAAGCGCTTACTACAGTGCTCTGCACACAGTAAGCGCTCAATAAATACGATTTATGATGATGATATTCACCCTACTGCCCAGATCATTTTTCTACAAAAACCTTCAGGCCACGTTTCTCTTCAAGACCCCGCAGACCCTCCTTCCCCTCTACACCCCCCCGCCTTACCTCCTTCCCTTCCCCACAGCATCTGTAGATAGGTATATATGTTTGTCCGTATTTATTACTCTATTTATTTATTTATTTTACTTGTACATATCTATTCTGTTTATTTTATTTTGTTAGTATGTTTTGTTTTGTTCTCCATCTCCCCTTTCTAGACTGTGAGCCCACTGTTGGGTAGGGACCGTCTCTATATGTTGCCAACTTGGACTTCCCAAGCGCTTAGTACAGTGCTCTGCACACAGTAAGCGCTCAATAAGTACGATTGAATGAATGAATGAAAATGCTGCCTTCTAATAATAATAATGATGATGGCATTTATTAAGCGCTTACTATGTGCTAAGCGCTGGGGAGGCTACAAAGTGATCGGGTTGTCCCACGGGGGGCCCACAGTCTTAATCCTCATTTTACAGATGAGGGAACTGAGGCCCAGAGAAGCTAAGTGACTTGCCCAAAGTCACACAGCTGACAAGTGGCGGAGCTACTGTAGACTATAGTCTATAGTATATAGACCATACTCTCTCTCTCTCTCTCCACTATATATGTATACATATATTATATATAGTATATATGTATATGTATGCACATATTATTTATACCAGAAATTACACATGGTATATACATACATACATACACTATACATATATATATATATACTATATATACACACATATATAGTATATGTGTATGTATATACCGTATGTAATTTCTGGTATAAATAATATATGTATACTATAGTATATATGGTATATATAAGTGTATATACTATATAGAGAGTCTATAGTCTCTAGATTATAAACTCATTACGAGCAGGAAACGTGTCTGCTAATTCTGTTGTACCGTCCTCTCCCAAGCACATAGTACAGTGCCTGGCACATAGTAAGCAGCTAATAAGCAGCTCACCTCCTCCAGGAGGCCTTCCCAGACTGAGCCCCCTCCTTCCTCTCCCGCTCCTCCCCATCTCCATCCCCCCGCCTTACCTCCTTCCCTTCCCCACAGCACCTGGATATATGTATATGTGTTTGTATGTATTTATTTCTCTATTTATTTATTTATTTTACTTGTACATATCCTATTTATTTTATTTTGATAATATGTTTTGTTTTGTTCTCCGTCTTCCCCTTCTAGACTGTGAGCCCACTGTTGGGTAGGGACCGTCTCTAATTGTTGCCAACTTGTACTTCCCAAGTGCTTAGTACAGTGCTGTGCACACAGTAAGCACTTAATAAATACGATTGATTGATTGATTGATTAATAAATGCCGTAATTATTATTAGAGGAAGGAGGTGGGCGAGGGGTCTGTGGCGAGACTCCCCGCCTGATTTCCGAACCCTCCCCCCCAGGGAGATGTCGTGCACTGGCTGGCGTGTGCTTTGTATGTGGCGTGTCACAAAAGCGTCCTACCCACGGCGGGGAAGGGCGGCATGGAAAAGAACTGCGTGTCGCTGACCAGGATCCTCCGCTCCGCGAAACTCAGGTAAGGCCCTTTTCTCTGACCCTTCTCCCTCCCGACGGAGTTTATTTTATGTATATATATATATATATATATACATATATATATATATATATATATATGTATATATATATATATATATATATACAGTGCTCTGCACATAGTAAGCGCTCAATAAATCCGATTGATTATATATATATATATTATTTTTAATGGTATCTGTTCAGCACTTACTATATATATATGTTTGTACATATTTATTACTCTATTTATTTATTTGTCTTGTACATATCTATTCTACTTATTTTATTTTGTTAGTATGCTTGGTTTTGTTCTCTGTCTCCCCCTTCTAGACTGCGAGCCCGCTGTTGGGTAGGGACTGTCTCTATGTGTTGCCGACTTGTACTTCATCGCTTCTCGGCCTTTGCACCTCTATATATGTTTGTACATATTTATTACTCTATTTATTTATTTATTTTACTTGTACATATCTATTCTATTTATTTTATTTTGTTAATATGTTTGGTTTTGTTCTCTGTCTCCCCCTTCTAGACTGTGAGCCTGCTGTTGGGTAGGGACTGTCTCTATGTGTTGCCGACTTGTACTTCATCGCTTCTCGGCCTTTGCACCTGTATATATGTTTGTACATATTTATTACTCTATTTATTTATTTATTTTACTTGTTAATAGCTATTCTATTTATTTTATTTTGTTAATATGTTTGGTTTTGCTCTCTGTCTCCCCCTTCTAGACTGTGAGCCCGCTGTTGGGTAGGGACTGTCTCTGTGTGTTGCCGACTTGTACTTCATCGCTTCTCGGCCTTTGCACCTGTATATATGTTTGTACATATTTATTACTCTATTTATTTATTTGTCTTACTTGTACATATCTATTATTTTTATTTTATTTTGTTAGTATGCTTGGTTTTGTTCTCTGTCTCCCCCTTCTAGACTGTGAGCCCGCTGTTGGGTAGGGACTGTCTCTATGTGTTGCCGACTTGTACTTCATCGCTTCTCGGCCTTTGCACCTGTATATATGTTTGTACATATTTATTACTCTATTTATTTATTTATTTTACTTGTACATATCTATTCTATTTATTTTATTTTGTTAATATGTTTGGTTTTGTTCTCTGTCTCCCCCTTCTAGACTGTGAGCCTGCTGTTGGGTAGGGACTGTCTCTATGTGTTGCCGACTTGTACTTCATCGCTTCTCGGCCTTTGCACCTGTATATATGTTTGTACATATTTATTACTCTATTTATTTATTTATTTTACTTGTACATATCTATTCTATTTATTTTATTTTGTTAATATGTTTGGTTTTGTTCTCTGTCTCCTCCTTCTAGACTGTGAGCCTGCTGTTGGGTAGGGACTGTCTCTATGTGTTGCCGACTTGTACTTCATTGCTTCTCGGCCTTTGCACCTGTATATATGTTTGTACATATTTATTACTCTATTTATTTATTTATTTTACTTGTTCATAGCTATTCTATTTATTTTATTTTGTTAGCGTGTTTGGTTTTGTTCTCTGTCTCCCCCTTCTAGACTGTGAGCCCGCTGTTGGGTAGGGACTGTCTCTATGTGTTGCCGATTTGTACTTCATCGCTTCTCGGCCTTTTCACCTGTATATATGTTTGTACATATTTATTACTCTATTTATTTATTTGTCTTGTACATATCTATTCTATTTATTTTATTTGTTAGCATGTTTGGTTTTGTTCTCTGTCTCCCCCTTCTAGACTGTGAGCCCGCTGTTGGGTAGGGACTGTCTCTATGTGTTGCCGACTTGTACTTCATCGCTTCTCGGCCTTTGCACCTGTATATATGTTTGTACATATTTATTTCTCTATTTATTTATTTATTTTACTTGTTCATAGCTATTCTATTTATTTTATTTTGTTAATATGTTTGGTTTTGCTCTCTGTCTCCCCCTTCTAGACTGTGAGCCCGCTGTTGGGTAGGGACTGTTTCTGTGTGTTGCTGACTTGTACTTCATCACTTCTCAGCCTTTGCACCTGTATATATGTTTGTACATATTTATTACTCTATTTATTTATTTGTCTTACTTGTACATATCTATTCTATTTATTTTATTTTGTTAGTATGCTTGGTTTTGTTCTCTGTCTCCCCCTTCTAGACTGTGAGCCCGCTGTTGGGTAGGGACTGTCTCTATGTGTTGCCGACTTGTACTTCATCGTTTCTCGGCCTTTGCACCTGTATATATGTTGTACGTATTTATTACTCTATTTATTTATTTGTTTGTCTTGTACATATCTATTCTATTTATTTTATTTTGTTAGTATGCTTGGTTTTGTTCTCTGTCTCCCCCCTCTAGACTGTGAGCCCGCTGTTGGGTAGGGACTGTCTCTATGTGTTGCCGACTTGTACTTCATCGCTTCTCGGCCTTTGCACCTGTATATATGTTTGTACATATTTATTACTCTATTTATTTATTTGTCTTACTTGTACATATCTATTCTATTTATTTTATTTTGTTAGTATGCTTGGTTTTGTTCTCTGTCTCCCCCTTCTAGACTGTGAGCCCGCTGTTGGGTAGGGACTGTCTCTATGTGTTGCCGACTTGTACTTCATCGCTTCTCGGCCTTTGCACCTGTATATATGTTGTACATATTTATTACTCTATTTATTTATCTTACTTGTACATATCTATTCTATTAATTTTATTTTGTTAGTATGCTTGGTTTTGTTCTCTGTCTCCCCCTTCTAGACTGTGAGCCCACTGCTGGGTAGGGACTGTCTCTATATGTTGCCAACTTGTACTTTCCAAGCGCTTAGTACAGTGCTCTGCACACAGTAAGCGCTCAATCAATCAATCAATCAATTGTATTTATTGAGCGCTTACTGTGTGCAGAGCACTGTACTAAGCGCTTGGGAAGTACAAGCTGAGAGAGACAGATATAGACAGAGAGATATAGAGACAGTCCCTACCCAACAGTGGGCTCACAGTCTAGAAGGGGGAGACAGAGAACAAAACCAAACATACTAACAAAATAAAATAAATAGAATAGATAGGTACAAGTAAAATAAATAAATAAATAGAGTAATAAATATGTACAAGCATATATACATAAATACAGGTGCTGTGGGGAAGGGAAGGAGGTAAGATGCAGGGGATGGAGAGGGGGACGAGGGGGAGAGGAAGGAAGGGGCTCATTCTAAATACGATTGATTGATTGATTGATTGACTTACTATGTGCCAGACAGTGTACTAAACCCTGGGGCAGATACCAGGAAGCAGCGAGGCTCAGTGGAGAGAGCCCAGGCTTTGGAGCCAGAGGCCATGGGTTCAAATCCCGGCTCCGCCGCTTGTCAGCTGTGGGACTTTAGGCAAGTCACTTCACTGCTCTGGGCCTCAGTTCCCTTGTCTGTAAAATGGGGATTAAGACTGTGAGCCCCCCGTGGGACAATCTGATCGGCTTATATCTACCCCAGCGCTTAGAACAGCACATAGTAAGCGCTTAATAAATGCCATCATTATTATATGAGCTAATCAGTTGGGATACAGTCCATGTCCCACATGGGTTCACAGTCTTTAATACGTATTTTAGCCCCCCTTTCCTTGTCTCCCACTCCCTTCTGTGACGCCCTGACTTTCTCCCTTTCTTCATCCCCCCCCCTCCCTGCCCCACACTGCTAATTTCCACATTTCTCATTTATTTATTTCTTATCATGTCTGTCTCCCTGTCTAATAATAATAATAATAATAATGACAGCATTTATTAAGCTCTTACTATGTGCAAAGCAATCAATCAATCAATCAATCATATTTATTGAGCGCTTACTGTGTGCAGAGCACTGTACTAAGCACTTGGGAAGTACAAGTTGGCAACATATAGAGATGGTCCCTACCCAAGTGTGGGCTCACAGTCTAGAAGGGGGAGACAGAGAACAAAACCAAACATATTAACAAAATAAAATAAATAGAATAGATATGTACAAGATGATCCCTACCCAACAGCGGGCTCACAGTCTAGAAATAAATAAGTTTATTTATTTAAAGCACTGTTCTAAGCTCTGGGGAGGTTACAAGGTGATCAGGTTGTCCCGCGGGGGGCTCTCAGTTTTCATCCCCGTTTTGCAGATGAGGTCACTGAGGCCCAGAGAAGTGAAGTGACTTGCCCAAAGTCACCCAGCTGACAATTGGCGGAGCCGGGATTTGAACCCATGACCACCGGCTCCAAAGACCGAGCGCTTCACACTGAGCCACGCTGCTTCTCGACTCTAGACTCGAAGCTCATTGTAGGGCGGGAATGTGTCCGTTTATCGTCACATTGTCCTCTCCCAAGCGCTTAGTACAGTGCTTTGCTCCCAGTAAGCGCTCAGTATATACGTTTGAAGGAATGAATTAATGAAAGTCCCCCTTGTCCCCCTCTCCATCCCCCCCATCTTACCTTCTTCCCTTCCCCCCAGCACCTGTATATACGCATTTACGTTTGTACATATTTATTACTCTATTTATTTATTTTACTTGTACATATCTATTCTATTTATTTTATTTTGTTAGTATGTTTGGTTTTGTTCTCTGTCTCCCCCTTTTAGACTGTGAGCCCACTGTTGGGTAGGGACTGTCTCTAGATGTTGCCAACTTGTACTTCCCAAGCGCTTAGTCCAGTGCTGTGTACACAGTAAGCGCTCAGTAAATACCATTGATTGATTGATTGATTGAAAATGAGGGAACCGAGGCTCAGAGGAGGAAAGTGACCCACCCAAGGTCACCCAGCAGACATGTGGTGGAGCCGGGATGAGAACTCAGGGCCTTCAGACTCCCAGGCCTGGGCCGTAGCCTCTATTCATTCAATCGTTTCATTCAGTGGTATTTATTGAGTGCTTACTGTGTGCAGAGCACTGCACTAAGCGCTTGGGAAGTCCAAGTCGGCCACGTGTAGAGACGGTCTCTACCCAAGAACGGGCTCACGGTCTAGAAGGGGGAGACGGACCACAAAACAAAACATGTCGACGGGTGTCAAAATCGTCAGAACAAATAGAATTAAAGCTCGATGCCCATCATCCCAGTTCCGCCACATGACTGCTGTGTAACCTTGGGCAAGTCACTTAACTTCTCTGAGCCTCAGTGACCTCATCTGTAAAATGGGGATTAAGACTGGGAGCCCCACGTGGGACAACCTGATCACCTTGTATCCCCCCCCAGCGCTTAGAACAGTGCTTTGCACATAGTAAGCGCTTAACAAATGCCATTATTATTATTATTCTCTGAGCCTCAGTTACCTCATCTGTAAAATGGGGATTAAGACTGGGAGCCCCACGTGGGACAACCTGATCACCTTGTATCCCCCCCCCCAGCGCTTAGAACAGTGCTTTGCAGATAGTAAGCGCTTAACAAATGCCATTATTATTATTATTATCATTAACAAAATGAATAGAATAGTAAATATGCACAGGTAAAATAAATCGAGTAATTAATCTGTACAAATATATTTACGGGTGCTGTGGGGAGGGGAAGGAGGTAGGGCGGGGGGGATGGGGAGGGGGAGAGGAAAAAGGGGGCTCAGTGTGCCACACTTCCCTTCTTGTTGTGGGAGTCCTCTAGCCCCCCAAGGTCCAGAGAGTTGAATTTTGGAGTTGGGGAGCGTGTGAGCCCACTGTTGGGTAGGGACTGTCTCTATATGTTGCCAGTTTGTACTTCCCAAGCGCTTAGTACAGTGCTCTGCACATAGTAAGCGCTCAATAAATACGATTGATGATGATGATGGTGTCTGCAGGGGTGCTCTTAAGGAGAAGCAGCGTGGCTCTGTGGAAAGAGCCCAGGCTTGGGAGTCAGAGGTCATGGGTTCTAATCCCGGCTCTGCCCCGTGTCTGCTGTGTGACCCTGGGCTAGTCCCTTCACTTCTCTGAGCCTCAGTGACCTCATCTGGAAAATGGGGATGGAGACTGTGAGCCCCACGTGGGACAACCTGGTCACCTTGTATCCTCCCCAGCGCTTAGAACGGTGCTCCGCACATAGTAAGCGCTTAACGAACGCCATCACCATTATTATTATTAAGAGAAGCAGTGTGGCTCAGTGGAAAGAGCCCGGACTTTGGAGTCAGAGGTCGTGGGTTCGAATCCCGGCTCCACCACAAGGTGGCTGTGTGACCTTGGGCAATTCACTTCACTTCTCTGAGCCTCAGTTCCCTCATCTGTAAAAAAAAAATGGGGATTAAGACTGTGAGCCCCACGCGGGACAACTTGATCACATTGTATCCCCCCAGCGCTTAGAACAGTGCTTTGCACATAGTAAGCGCTTAACAAATGCCATCATTATTATTATTATTTATTATTATTATTATTATTACTAAGCACTGGAGTAGAGGCAAGATAATCAGGTCCCACATGGGGCTCACAGTCTAAGAAGGAAGGGAGAACAGGGTTTGAATCTCCATTTGGCAGATGAAGCAGTGTGGCTCAGTGGAAAGAGCCCAGGCTTTGGAGTCAGAGGTCATGGGTTCAAATCCCGACTCCGCCAATTGTCAGCTGGGTGACTTTGGGCAAGTCACTTCACTTCTCCGTGCCTCAGTTCCCTCATCTGTAAAATGGGGATGAAGACTGTGAACCCCCCATGGGACAACCTGATCACCTTGCAACCACCCCAGCGCTTAGAACAGTGCTTTTCACATAGTAAGCGCTTAATGAATGCCGTCATCATTATTATTATTACAAGCACTGGAGTAGAGGCAAGATAATCAGGTCCCATATGGGGCTCACAGTCTAAGAAGGAAGGGAGAAGGGGGTTTGAATCTCCATTTTGCAGATGAAGCAGCGTGGCTCAGTGGAAAGAGCATGGGCTTTGGATTCAGAGGTCATGGGTTCAAATCCCGACTCCGCCAATTGTCAGCTGGGTGACTTTGGGCAAGTCACTTCACTTCTCTGTGCCTCAGTTCCCTCACCTGTGAAATGGGGATGAAGACTGTGAGCCCCCGTGGGACAACCTGATCACCTTGCAACCACCCCAGCGCTTAGAACAGTGCTTTTCACATAGTAAGCGCTTAACGAATGCCATCATCGTTATTATTACTAGTACTAGGCACTGGAGTAGAGGCAAGATAATCAGGTCCCATATGGGGCTCACAGTCTAAGAAGCAAGGGAGAAGGGGGTTTGAATCTCCATTTTGCAGATGAAGCAGCGTGGCTCAGTGGAAAGAGCCCAGGCTTTGGATTCAGAGGTCATGGGTTCAAATCCCGACTCCGCCAATTGTCAGCAGGGTGACTTTGGGCAAGTCACTTCACTTCTCTGGGCCTCAGTTCCCTCACCTGTAAAATGGGGATGAAGACTGTGAGCCCCCCATGGGACAACCTGATCACCTTGCAACCACCCCAGCGCTTAGAACAGTGCTTTGCACATAGTAAGCGCTTAACGAATGCCATCATCATTATTATTACTAGTACTAAGCACTGGAGTAGAGGCAAAATAATCAGGTTCCATAGAGGCAAGATAATCAGGTCCCATATGGGGCTCACAGTCTAAGAAGGAAGGGAGAACGGGGTTTGAATCTCCATTTTGCAGATGAAGCAGTGTGGCTCAGTGGAAAGAGCCCGGGCTTTGGAGTCAGAGGTCATGGGTTCAAATCCCGACTCCGCCAATTGTCAGCTGGGTGACTTTGGGCAAGTCACTTCACTTCTCCGTGCCTCAGTTCCCTCATCTGTAAAATGGGGATGAAGACTGTGAACCCCCCATGGGACAACCTGATCACCTTGCAACCACCCCAGCGCTTAGAACAGTGCTTTTCACATAGTAAGCGCTTAATGAATGCCGTCATCATTATTATTATTACAAGCACTGGAGTAGAGGCAAGATAATCAGGTCCCATATGGGGCTCACAGTCTAAGAAGGAAGGGAGAAGGGGGTTTGAATCTCCATTTTGCAGATGAAGCAGCGTGGCTCAGTGGAAAGAGCCTGGGCTTTGGATTCAGAGGTCATGGGTTCAAATTCCGACTCCGCCAATTGTCAGCTGGGTGACTTTGGGCAAGTCACTTCACTTCTCTGGGCCTCAGTTCCCTCACCTGTAAAATGGGGATGAAGACTGTGAGCCCCCCATGGGACAACCTGATCACCTTGCAACCACCCCAGCGCTTAGAACAGTGCTTTGCACATAGTAAGCGCTTAACAAATGCCATCACCATTATTATTATTATTACTACTACGCACTGGAGTAGAGGCAGGATAATCAGGTCCCACATGGGGCTCACAGTCTAAGGAGGAAGGGAGAACGGGATTTGAATCTCCATTTTGCAGATGAAGCAGTGTGGCTCAGTGGAAAGAGCCTGGGCTTTGGATTCAGAGGTCATGGGTTCAAATCCCGACTCTGCCAATTGTCAGCTGGGTGACTTTGGGCAAGTCACTTCACTTCTCCATGCCTCAGTTCCCTCATCTGTAAAATGGGGATGAGGACTGTGAACCCCCCATGGGACAACCTGATCACCTTGTAACCACCCCAGCGCTTAGAACAGTGCTTTGCACATAGTAAGCGCTTAATGAACGCCGTCATCATTATTAGTATTACTAAGCACTGGAGTAGAGGCAAGATAATCAGGTCCCACATGGGGCTCACAGTCTAAGAAGGAAGGGAGAAGGGGGTTTGAATCTCCATTTTGCAGATGAAGCCGTGTGGCTCAGTGGAAAGAGCCCGGGCTTTGGAGTCAGAGGTCATGGGTTCAAATCCCGACTCCGCCAATTGTCAGCTGGGTGACTTTGGGCAAGTCACTTCACTTCTCCGTGCCTCAGTTCCCTCATCTGTAAAATGGGGATGAAGACTGTGAGCCCCCCATGGGACAACCTGATCACCTTGTAACCTCCCCAGCGCTTAGAACAGTGCTTCGCACGTAGTAAGCGCTTAACGAATGCCATCACCATTATTATTATTATTACTAAGCACTGGAGTAGAGGCAAGATAATCAGGTCCCACGTGGGGCTCACAGTCTAAGAAGGAAGGGAGAACGGGATTTGACTCTCCATTTTGCAGATGAAGGAGCTGAGGCCCAGGGAAGAGAAGCGACTTGCCCAAGGTCACACAGCAGACGAGTCGTCGGAGCCGGGATTAGAACCCAGGTCCTCTGACTCCTAAGCCCACGGTCTTCCCACTAGGCTACCCTGTTTCTCAGGATAAGGACAATATACATCAGCGTGGGTGACGGAAGCGCCGATTTGAACAAACCTTCCCTTTCATATTTGTTTCTGAAGCCTGATCCAGTTTTTTAATAAAATGAAGACGTGGATGGACATGTCCAACCTGCCTCAGGAATTCCGCGAACGCATGGGAAGGCTGGAGAGGAACTTCGAGGTGTCCACTGTGATTTTCAAGAAATTCGAGCCCATTTTTCGGGACGTCTTTCAAAACCCGTACGAAGGACCCCGCAGGGTGCTGAGAAGCAAGAGGCAGAGGTGAGGCGCCGGGAATCTCGGGAGCGGCTTTAGGGAGCCGCTTTTCCGAGAGATTTAGCGAGTTTCCAGTTCAGCGCTCCGACCGCGGAGGAGGCAGGGCGAGGCGGGAAAATCCCGTCAGAGCCCAGATCCCGGAGAAAGCGGCGTGAGGTGGGAAAATCTTGGTCCCTTCTTCCCTTTCTGCCTTCCGCGGGGAACTCGGGAGGACGTGGGTTCTAATCCCGGCTCCGCCACTCGCTTGCTGGGTCACCTTGGGCAAGTCACCTCACTTCTCTGGGCCTCAGTTACCTCATCTGTAAAATGGGGATTAAAAAGCGTGAGCCCAATATGGGACAACCGGATTATCTTGTATCTACCCCAGCGCTTAGAACGGTGCTTGGCATATAGTAAGCGCTTAACAAATACAATAATAATAATTATTATTATTATTATTATTACCCCAGCGCTCAGTACGGTTCCTGGCTGAGTTTACCTCGTCTGTAAAATGGGGATTACGTGGGACAGGGACCGTGTCCTCCAACCTGATTAACGGGTGTCTGCCCCAGTGTCTAGTTCAGTGCCTGGCATATAGTAAGCGCTTAACGCGGTTAAAAGAAGGATGACCGCGGACTTTTCAGGGGCAGATTTGGGGTCGGAGGCTGGGCTCCCCCCGACTCTTGGGCCGTTGGATGGTGAATACTGCCATAATAATAATAATAATAATAATAATAATAATAATAATAATAATAATAATAATAATAATGATAATAATAGTGGCCTTTATTAAGCGGTTACTATGTGCAAAGCACTGTTCTAAGCGCTGGGGAGGTTACAAGGTGATCAGGTTGTCCCACGGGGGATTCACAGTCTTAATCCCCATTTGACAGATGAGGGAACTGAGGCCCAGAGAAGTGAAGTGACTTGCCCAAAGTCACCCAGCTGACAGTTGGCGGAGCCAGGATTTGAACCCATGACCTCCGACTCCAAAACCTGGGCTCTTTCCACCGAGCCATGCTGCTTCTCCTCTGGCTGTTTTATTGCTGGGCCCCTCTCAATCAATCAATCAATCAATCGTATTTATTGAGCGCTTACTGTGTGCAGAGCACTGTACCAAGCGCTTGGTTAGTCCAAGTTGGCAACACATAGAGACGGTCCCTACCCGACAGTGGGCTCACAGTCTAGAAGAGGCAGCGTGGCTCAGTGGAAAGAGCTCGGGCTTTGGAGTCGGAGGTCACGGGTTCTAATCCCGGCTCCGCCACATGTCTGCTGTGTGACCTTGGGCAAGTCCCTTCACCTCTCTGAGCCTCAGTTCCCTCATCTGTGAAATGGGGATGAAGACTGGGAGCCCCCCGTGGGACAACCTGATCACCCCAGCACTCAGAACAGTGCTTTGCACATAGTAAGCGCTTAATAAATAATAAATAATAATAATAATAAGTCCCGGCTTCCCCACGGGCCTGCTGAGGACCTTGGGTAGTCACTAAACATCTCCGGGCCTCAGTTTCCCCATCTGTAAAATGGCGATCAAATGCCAGATCTCTGACCTCTCCCCAGTGGGCTGAGGAATGAGGTCTTTCTAAAGCGCGTCAACACTCCGAAGAGCATTGTGCGGTCCAGTGCTTCGAAGCAGTGTGGCCTAGTGGATAGAGCCCGGACTTGGGAATCAGGACTGGATTTTCATCCCAGCTCCGCCACTAGCATGCTGAGTGACCTCGGGCGAGTGGCTTCCCTCCTCTGGGCCTCAGTTCCCTCATCTGTAAAATGGGGGTGAAGACTGGGAGCCCGAGGTGGGAGAGGGACTGCGTCCAACCTGGTTAGCTCGTATCGCTCCCAGTGGTCAGCACAGCCTCTGGCACATAGTGAGCGCTTAACAAATCCCATTTTTCTTAAAAAAAAATCTCTTCTTTTGTCTCTCTAGACCGACCCCTGGCACTGCCGGCGATCTCTTTAATTTCTGCTGGACTCTGTTCGTGTACACCAAGGGTAAGAGGCCGGAGACTTGGCTCCTTCGGGGCAGGGAGCGCGACTGACCGCTCCTCGTAGCGGACTCGCCCGAGCATGTAGTACAGTGCTCTGCGCGCAGTAAGCGCTCAATAAATACCTTCGATCGATGGACTGACCGAGGGAGCCGAGGTGCCCCCTTCATCATCATCATCATCAGTCGTATTTATTGAGCGCTTACTGTGTGCAGAGCACTGTACTAAGCGCTTGGGAAGTACAAGTTGGCAACGTATAGAGACGGTCCCTACCCAACAGTGGGCTCACAGTCAATCAATCAATCAATCAATCGTATTTATTGAGCGCTTACTATGTGCAGAGCACTGTACTAAGCGCTTGGGAAGTACAAATTGGCATCACATAGAGACAGTCCCTACCCAACAGTGGGCTCACAGTCTAAAAGGGGGAGACAGAGAACAGAACCAAACATACCAACAAAATAAAATAAGTAGGCTAGAAATGTACAAGTAAAATAAATAAATAAATAAATAAATGGAGTAATAAATATGTACAACCATATATACATATATACAGGTGCTGTGGGGAAGGGAAGGAGGTAAGACGGGGGATGGAGAGGGGGACGAGGGGGAGAGGAAAGAAGGGGCTCAGTCTGGGAAGGGGCTCAGTCTTCATTTCTCCTTGCGTGGGGAGCGCGGGGGCGGGATCCCAGAAGGAAGGACGGCTCGGTCCCGACGGGCCCTTGGCTAGCGGTCCGTGGTCCCCGTGGACCGGACCCCCGTGAGAGGCCCCCGCCCCTGCCAATCCCGCGGGCATCCGCTCGGCCTTCCCGTGACCGGCTTCCGGCCTTCTGTTGGTTTTGTTCCGTGTCTCCGTCTCCCGCGTCCTCCGTAAAGGCCACTTTCGTAGGATTGGGGATGACTTAGTCAACTCCTACCATTTACTCCTCTGCTGCCTGGATCTGACGTACGCCCTCGCCATCTCGTGCTCCAACAGGCGGGATCTGCTCAACCCCTCCTTCCGAGGTAGGACCGGCCGGGGACCGGGGACGCGCCCCGGGGGAGGCGCGGTGATGGGGGACGGGGGAAACTGAGCCTCCTCGTTTCCCCCGTGGTGCCCTGTTCTGGCTCGACCCCCCCCCCCGCCCCGCAGGCCTGCCCCCCAACTTCCACAGCACGAAGTTCAAGGCCCCTGCCAAGCCCCCCTGCGTCATCGCCACCCTCTGCACCCTCCACGACGGGCTTCTGGTCGAGGCAAAGAGCATCAAGGAGTACTACTTCAAGGCATACATGACCAAACTCTTCCGCAGGAAGGTGAGGGGGATCCCGCCCCTCGGTGCCCCCGTCCGAGGGCACTTGACGTCGGGGTTCGGGGGTGGGAAAATCAATCAATCAATCAATCGTATTTATTGAGCGCTTACAGTGTGCAGAGCACTGGACTAAGCGCTTGGGAAGTCCAAGTTGGCAACATATAGAGACAGTCCCTACCCAACAGTGGGCTCACAGTCTAAAAGATCAGCCTAAAATCAGCCCCTGGCGCCCTGTGGAGAGCAGTCGGGGGGGTGGTTACATCCACTTCGTTCCCTCAAACACTTGCTGAGCACTTCCTGTGTTCAGAGAAGCAGCGTGGCTCAGTGGAAAGAGCCCGGGCTCGGGAGTCAGAGGTCGTGGGTTCTAATCCCGGCCCCGCCGCCTGTCAGCTGGGTGACTTCGGGCGAGAAGCAGCGTGGCTCGGGGGAAAGAACACGGGCTGGGTCGTGGATTCAAATCCTGGCTCCGCCGCTTGTCAGCTGTGTGACTTTGGGCGAGAGTCCTTTAACTTCTCTGGGCCTCGGTGACCTCATCTGTAAAATGGGGGTGAAGACTGTGAGCCCCTTGTGGGACAAACTGATCACCTTGGAACCCCCCCCAGCGCTTAGAACAGCGCACAGTAAGTGCTTAATAAATGCCATCAAAAAAAAAAAAGTCACTCCTCTGGCCCTCGGTGACCTCATCTGGAAAATGGGGATGAAGACCGTGAGCCCCCCGTGGGACCACCTGATCACCTTGTATCCCCCCCCACCAGCGCTTAGAACGGTGCTTCGCACATAGTAAGCGCTTAACAAATGCCATCGTTATTATTATTACAAAATAACAATAAGCAGGTACATTCCCTGCCCACAGTGAGCTTACAGCCTAGAGAGCGAGGGCATTCACGTAGACCTGTCCGGTCGCCTGGGAGAGTTTAGCAGCCCTGCCCTCTTTATTCACCCCTCCTTCCGCCCCATACTACTTACGTACCTATCCATAATCTATTTATTTCTAGAGGTCTCCCCCTCCGGACCGTAAATTCCATGGGGGAAGGGAACGCGCCTCCCAGCTCGGCTATAGTGTCCTCTTCCAAGCGCTTAGTACAGCGCTCTGCCCACAGTGAGCGCTCAGTAAGTACGGTGGATCGGCGATTGACTGACCCAGAGCGGGTAAATGACTTAGCGTGTGACCCCTTCGGTGGCCACCGCCGCTTCCCCCTGCCTCTAGACCGTCAGCTAACTGTGGGCCGCGAATTTAGCACAGTGCTCTGCACACAGTGAGCACTCAATGAAGGAGGTATTAATTTCTCAGGGATTTCCGGGGTTACGCTCTTCCCCGCTCTTCCCCCGCTTCCCTGCTTCCTTTCCCCCCTCCAGATTCTGAAAGGAGACCGCATCCCGGATCCCTCCAGCTTTGCAGAGAACAGGTCAGTACCGTCGATCCAAGCGGCGTGGGTTTGGTAGATCCTCGCCCTTAGCCAAACTTTGGGCCGTGCCCCACTCTGGCGCTTAGTAGAGTGTTTGCCACATAGTAAGCGCTTAACAGATACCATTTAAAAACCAAAAAACACCCGCTGGCGTCTAGGAAATGGATAAGTGGCCCCTGGCCTCCAGCCGGATCGAACCACCGGCTGATGGTTTTTGTTTCTTTCATTCATTCATTCATTCAGTCAGTCAGTCAGTCGTATTTATTGAGCGCTTACTGTGTGCAGAGCACTGTACTAAGCGCTTGGGAAGTCCAAGTCGGCAACATAGAGAGACGGTCCCTACCCGACAGCGGGCTCACCGTCTAGAAGGGGGAGACGGGCAGCAAAACAAAACATGTGGACGGGTGTCAAGTCGTCAGAATAAATAGAAGTAAAGCTAGACGCACATCGTTAACAAAATAAATAGAATAGTAAATATGGACAAGTAAAATAAATAGGGTAATCTGTACAAACATATATACAGGTGCTGTGGGGAGGGGAAGGAGGCAGGGCGGGGGGGATGGGGAGGGGGAGAGGAAAAAGGGGGCTCTGTGTGGGAAGGCTTCCTGGAGGAGGTGAGCTCTCAGTAGGGCTTTGAAGGGAGGAAGAGAGCGAGCTTGGCGGATTTGGGGAGGGAGGGCATTCCAGGCCAGGGGGAGGACCTGGGATTCAGGAGGTCATGGGTTCTAATCCTGCCTCTGCCATTGTCTGTCTGCTCTGTGGTCTCTGGCAAGTCGCTTCACTTCCCTGTGCCTCAGTTGCCTCATCTGTAAAATGGAGATTGAGACGGTGAGCGCTACGTGGGACAGGGACTGAAATGCTTGTAACCATCTTCGTGCTTAGTTCAGTGCTTGGCACATAATAAGCACTTAAGAAATATCTCCATTATTATTAAGAGAGACAGGAGAGTCAGATGGGACACTGGCCCTGTCCCACTCGGGCTTTGCAGCGTAAGGGCCGGGGATTTGAGGGATCCCAGCCCCATTTTACGGAGGAGAAGACCAAGGCTCAGGGAGGGCAAGTGGATAAAGCTTGCGCCTGGAAGCCAAAAGGACCTGGATTCTGATTCCGGATCCGCCTCTCGTCTGCTGGGTGACCTTGGGCAGGTCACTTAACTTCCCTGGGCCTCAGTTCCCTCATCTGTCAAATGGGGATGAAGACTGTGAGCCCCAAGTGGGACAACCCGATGACCCTGTATCTACCCCAAAGCTTAGATCGGGGCCTAACACATAAGAAGTGCTTAACAAATAATAATAATAATGGCATTTATTAAGCGCTTACTATGTGCAAAGCACTGTTCTAAGCGCTGGGGGAGATACAGGGTGATCAGGTTGTCTCACAGGGGGCTCATAGTCTTGATCCCCATTTGACAGATGAGGGAACTGAGGCCCAGAGAAGTTAAGTGACTGGCCCCAAGTCACACAGCTGCCAGTTGGCGGAGCCGAGATTTGAACCCATGACCTCTGATTCCAAAGCCCGGGCTCTTTCCACTGAGCCACGCTGCTCAGTTTCCTCATCTGTCAAATGGGGATGAAGACCGTGAGCCCCACGTGGGACAACACGATGGCCTTGTATCTACCCCAGTGCTTAGATCAGGGCCTAACACATAAGAAGCGCTTAGCAAATACCAATTGTTATTATTCCTGTTGTCAAGAGACTCGTCCAGGGTCACCCATCAGGCCAAGAGAAGACCGTGAGCCCCACGTGGGACAACCCGATGGCCTTGTATCTACCCCAGCGCTTAGATCAGGGCCTAACACATAAGAAGCGCTTAGCAAATACCGATTTTTATTATTACTGTTATCAAGAGACCATCCAGGGTCACCCAGCAGGCCAGGAGCAGACCGTGAGCCCCACGTGGGACAACACGATGGCCTTGTATCTACCCCAGCGCTTAGATCAGGGCCCAACACATAAGAAGCGCTTAGCAAATACCGATTTTTATTATTACTGTTATCAAGAGACTCATCCAGGGTCACCCAGCAGGCCAGGAGCAGACCGTGAGCCCCACGTGGGACAATACGATGGCCTTGTATCTACCCCAGCGCTTAGATCAGGGCCTAACACATAAGAAGCGCTTAGCAAATACCATTTGTTATTATTACTGTTATCAAGAGACTCGTCCAGGGTCACCCAGCAGTCCAGGAGAAGACCGTGAGCCCCACATGGGACAACACAATGGCCTTGTATCTACCCCAGCGCTTAGATCAGGGCCTAACACATAAGAAGCACTTAACAAATACCAATTGTTGTTATTCCTGTTGTCAAGAGACTCGTCCAGGGTCACCCGGCAGTCCAGGAGAAGACCGTGAGCCCCACGTGGGACAACACAATGGCCTTGTATCTATCCCAGCGCTTAGATCAGGGCCTAACACATAAGAAGCGCTTAGCAAATACCAATTGTTATTATTACTGTTATTAAGAGACTCGTCCAGGATCACCCAGCAGGCCAGGAGAAGACCGTGAGCCCCACGTGGGACAACCCGATGGCCTTGTATCTACCCCAGCGCTTAGATCAGGGCCTAACACATAGGAAGTGCTTAACAAATACCGATTGTTATTATTACTATTATTAAGAGACTCGTCCAGGGTCACCCAGCAGGCCAGGAGCAGAGCCGGGGGTAGAACCAAGCGATGTAATAATAATAATAATAATAATAATAATAATAATAATAATGGCATTTGTTAAGCGCTTACTATGTGCAAAGCACTACTGCCTTCCTCATGCATTTTGAATTTCCGGCTTGGGTCGCCTCCCCGGACGGAAACCCGGGCGTGTGGGATTCGGGTGGCGATGGGGGCAGCTAGGAACGAGGCAGGGAGAGAGTTTTGTTGGGGATGATGGTTGTCGGGGGTGGGCTTCCCAGCAGAGGCACGGGGGCCACCCGTCCTCCAGCCTGACGATCGCCGCGCGCCCCTCTCCCCCCGTTTCAGCCAGGCGATCAACAAAGCGTACGAAGAGTACGTGCTCACCATCGGCGACTTCGACGAGAGGGTTTTCCTGGGAGCGGACGCCGAAGAGGAGATCGGAGCCCCGGGTTGGCTGCCCAGGGAGCCGCCCACAGGCAGGCCGGGCGCCCGGGCTCACGGGGAGTGTCACTTCGAGCAGCATTTCGAGAAGGTAATACCCTCTCCCTGCTCCGTGCCAGGGCCCCCGTCCTCAGTGCCCGCCTGTTGTCCCCGTTGGAGCGGGTAGGGCCGTGGATGGAATAACTGCATCTTACTGGAGAAGCAGCGTGGCGCAGTGGAAAGAGCGTGGGCTTCGGAGTCAGAGGTCATGAGTTCAAATCCCGGCTCCTCCAATTGCCAGCTGTGTTACTTTGGGCAAGTCGCTTCACTTCTCTGGGCCTCAGTTCCCTCATCCGTAAAACGGGGATTGAGACTGTGAGCCCCCCGTGGGACAACCTGATCACCTTGTAACCTCCCCAGCGCTCGGAACAGTGCTTTGCACAGAGTAAGCGCTTAATAAATGCCATCATTATTATTATTATTTGTCCTCTTTCAGGCGCTTAGTACAGAGTCTGGTTGTCAGTGGGTCACCTTGGGTGGGTGGGCAGGTGGGCGGGAATAATAGTGTTAATGATGATTGGGTTATTTGTTGAGCGCTTACTGTGTGCTAGGCGCTGGGGTAGATAGAATAATCAGGTCTAGCTGTCAGCGGATCACGTCGGTAGATGGCTGGGCTGGCAGATTTAGAAGGTGGGGAGGAATAATAATAATAATAATCACGGCGTTTATTAAGTGCTTACTATGTACTAAGCACCAGGGTAGAATAATCACGTCTAGCTGTCAGTAGATCACATTGGGTGTGCTCTGCACACAGTAAGCGCTCAATAAATACGATTGAATGAATGAATGAATTCAGCCATATTTATTGAACGCTTACCGTGTGCAGAGCAATGGACTAAGCACTTGGAAAGCACAATTCAGCAATAAAGAGAGACAATCCCTGCCCACACGGGGCTTACAGTCTGGAATGGGAGAGACGGGCATCAAAACAAGTAAGCAGGCATCAGTATAAATAAATAGAATTGTAGATAGATGCTTACCGTGTGCGGAGCATTGTACTGAGTGTTGGGTAGAGGACAATCTAACGGATGCATTCCCTGCCCACAACGATCTTTTAGACTGTGAGCCCACTGTTGGGTAGGGACTGTCTCTATATGTTGCCAACTTGTACTTCCCAAGCGCTTAGTACAGTGCTCTGCACACAGTAAGCGCTCAATAAATATGATTGATTGATTGATCTTTGTCTAGAGGGGGAGACAGACATTAATATAAATAAATAGAATGACAGATAGGTGCATAAATGCTGTGGGGCGGGGATGGGGGGGATGAAGTCAAGGCGGCCCAGAAGGGAGCGGGAGAAGAGGAAAAGGAAAGAAGGGCGCAGTCAGGGAAGGCCTCTTGGAGGAGATGGGCCTCCGATAAGGCTTTGAAGGTGAGGCGAGTCATTGTCTGTTAGATATCATCATCATCATCATCATCATCATCATCAATCGTATTTATTGAGCACTTACTGTGTGCAGAGCACTGTACTAAGCGCTTGGGAAGTACAAGTTGGCAACACACAGAGACAGTCCCTACCCAACAGTGGGCTTACATTCTAGAAGGGGGAGACAGAGAACAAAACCGAACATAGTAACAAGATAAAATAAATAGAATAGATATGTACAAGTAAAATAAATAAATAGAGTAATAAATATGTACAAACATATATCCATATATACAGGTGCTGTGGGGAAGGGAAGGAGGTAAGACGGGGGGGATGGAGACGGGGAGAGGAAGGAAGGGGCTCAGTCTGGGAAGGCCTCCTGGAGGAGGCGAGCTCTCAGCAGGGCCCCGAAGGGAGGAAGAGAGCCAGCTCGGCGGATGGGCAGGAAGGATGTGGGCGAGAGATTGGCAGTGAAATAGACGAGACGGAGGGACAGACAGCGAGAGGTTTGGCGTTAGAGGAGTAAAGTGGGCAGATTGGGTTGGAGTAGGAGAGTAGTGAGGTGAGGTAGGAGGGGGCGAGGGGATTGAGGGCTCTCCAGCCGACGATGACGCGTTTCTGTTTGATGTGGAGGCCGATGGTTCCTTCCCCTCTGCCTTCAAACACACCCACGTCTCCCCCATCCTAAAAAAACCTCTCTTGACCCCGCCTCCCCTTCTAGTTATCGCCCCATATCCCTCCTACCCTTCCTTTCAAAAATCCAAGTTGTCTACACCCGCTGCCCTATTCATATTCACCCTACTGCCCAGATCATTTTTCTCCAAAAACCTTCGGGCCACGACCCTGCAGACCCTCCTCCCCCCTCCCCCCACCACCTTACCTCCTTCCCTTCCCCACAGCATCTGTACATATGTATATATGTTTGTCCGTATTTATTACTCTATTTATTTTACTTGTACATATCTATTCTATTTATTTTGTTTATATGTTTGGTTTTGTTCTCTGTCTCCCCCGTCTAGACTGTGAGCCCACTGTTGGGTAGGGACCGTCTCTATATGCTGCCAACTGCTTAGTCCAGTGCTCTGCACACAGTAAGCGCTCAATAAATATGATTGATGGATTGATTGATTGATTGATTGGGCAAGCACTGGAGGTCCGTGAGGCGTGGGGAAACACGGCCTGAAAGCTTTCGTAGAAAAATGATCCGGGCAGCAGAGTGAAATATGGACAGGAGAGGGGAGAGACTCCGGTGCCCAACTCCACGTGGGGAGGTGGGCTGGCAACATGGGCGCGGAGGCTCGCCCCAACTTCCTCGCCAAGGTTGCCAAGGGCGGGCGGGAGGTCGCCCCAACTGCCTTGCGGGGTCACCGTGGCCATTACAGCCCAGGCTTGGGAGCCAGCGGTCGGGGCTTCTAATCCCGGCTCTTCCGCATGTGCCACTTTGGTTCTCTGTGACTCAGTTCCCTCATCTGTAAAATCAGTCAATCAATCAGTCGTATTTATTGAGCGCTTACTGTGTGCGGAGCACTGGACTAAGCGCTTGGGAAGTACAAGTTGGCAACATAAGAGACAGTCATCATCATCATCATCAATCGTATTTACTGAGCGCTTACTGTGTGCGGAGCACTGGACTAAGCGCTTGGGAAGTCCAAGTTGGCAACATAAGAGACAGTCCCTACCCAACAGTGGGCTCACAGTCTACAATCAATCAATCAATCAATCAATCGTATTTATTGAGCGCTTACTGTGTGCGGAGCACTGGACTAAGCGCTTGGGAAGTACAAGTTGGCAACATAAAGAGACAGTCCCTACCCAACAGTGGGCTCACAGTCTAAAAGGGGGATTAAGACCGTGAGCCACACGGGGGACAACCTGATGACCTTGTATCTACCCCAGCGCTTAGAACACTGTTTGGCACATACTAAGTGCTTAACAAATACCATCATTATTGGTATTAATATAAACCCAGATCACTTGGGTTTACCTTCCCTCCTTCTTAACAAATACCATCATTATTGGTATTAATATAAACCCAGATCACTTGGGTTTACCTTCCCTCCTTCTTAACAAATACCATCATTATTGGTATTAATATAAACCCAGATCACTTGGGTTTACCTTACCTCCTTCTTAACAAATACCATCATTATTGGTATTAATATAAACCCAGATCACTTGGGTTTACCTTACCTCCTTCTTAACAAATACCATCATTATTGGTATTAATATAAACCCAGATCACTTGGGTTTACCTTATCTCCTTCTTAACAAATACCATCATTATTGGTATTAATATAAACCCAGATCACTTGGGTTTACCTTCCCTCCTTCTTAACAAATACCATCATTATTGGTATTAATAAAAACCCAGATCACTTGGGTTTACCTTATCTCCTTCTTAACAAATACCATCATTATTGGTATTAATATAAACCCAGATCACTTGGGTTTTACCTTACCTTCTTCTTAACAAATACCATCATTATTGGCATTAATATAAACCCAGATCTCTTGGGTTTACCTTACCTCCTTCTTAACAAATACCATCATTATTGGTATTAATATAAACCCAGATCACTTGGGTTTACCTTACCTCCTTCTTAACAAATACCATCATTATTGGTATTAATATAAATCCAGATCACTTGGGTTTACCTTACCTCCTTCTTAACAAATACCATCATTATTGGTATTAATATAAACCCAGATCACTTGGGTTTACCTTACCTCCTTCTTAACAAATACCATCATTATTGGTATTAATATAAACCCAGATCACTTGGGTTTACCTTATCTCCTTCTTAACAAATACCATCATTATTGGTATTAATATAAACCCAGATCACTTGGGTTTACCTTCCCTCCTTCTTAACAAATACCATCATTATTGGTATTAATAAAAACCCAGATCACTTGGGTTTACCTTCCCTCCTTCTTAACAAATACCATCATTATTGGTATTAATATAAACCCAGATCACTTGGGTTTACCTTACCTTCTTCTTAACAAATACCATCATTATTGGTATTAATATAAACCCAGATCACTTGGGTTTTACCTTACCTTCTTCTTAACAAATACCATCATTATTGGCATTAATATAAACCCAGATCTCTTGGGTTTACCTTACCTCCTTCTTAACAAATACCATCATTATTGGTATTAATATAAACCCAGATCACTTGGGTTTACCTTACCTCCTTCTTAACAAATACCATCATTATTGGTATTAATATAAATCCAGATCACTTGGGTTTACCTTACCTCCTTCTTAACAAATACCATCATTATTGGTATTAATATAAACCCAGATCACTTGGGTTTACCTTACCTCCTTCTTAACAAATACCATCATTATTGGTATTAATATAAACCCAGATCACTTGGGTTTACCTTATCTCCTTCTTAACAAATACCATCATTATTGGTATTAATATAAACCCAGATCACTTGGGTTTACCTTCCCTCCTTCTTAACAAATACCATCATTATTGGTATTAATAAAAACCCAGATCACTTGGGTTTACCTTCCCTCCTTCTTAACAAATACCATCATTATTGGTATTAATATAAACCCAGATCACTTGGGTTTACCTTACCTTCTTCTTAACAAATACCATCATTATTGGTATTAATATAAACCCAGATCACTTGGGTTTTACCTTACCTTCTTCTTAACAAATACCATCATTATTGGCATTAATATAAACCCAGATCTCTTGGGTTTACCTTCCCTCCTTCTTAACAAATACCATCATTATTGGTATTAATATAAACCCAGATCACTTGGGTTTACCTTACCTCCTTCTTAACAAATACCATCATTATTGGTATTAATATAAACCCAGATCACTTGGGTTTACCTTCCCTCCTTCTTAACAAATACCATCATTATTGGTATTAATATAAACCCAGATCACTTGGGTTTACCTTACCTCCTTCTTAACAAATACCATCATTATTGGTATTAATATAAACCCAGATCACTTGGGTTTACCTTCCCTCCTTCTTAACAAATACCATCATTATTGGTATTAATATAAACCCAGATCACTTGGGTTTACCTTCCCTCCTTCTTAACAAATACCATCATTATTGGTATTAATATAAACCCAGATCACTTGGGTTTACCTTCCCTCCTTCTTAACAAATACCATCATTATTGGTATTAATATAAACCCAGATCACTTGGGTTTACCTTACCTCCTTCTTAACAAATACCATCATTATTGGTATTAATATAAACCCAGATCACTTGGGTTTACCTTACCTTCTTCTTAACAAATACCATCATTATTGGTATTAATATAAACCCAGATCACTTGGGTTTTACCTTACCTTCTTCTTAACAAATACCATCATTATTGGCATTAATATAAACCCAGATCTCTTGGGTTTACCTTCCCTCCTTCTTAACAAATACCATCATTATTGGTATTAATATAAACCCAGATCACTTGGGTTTACCTTACCTCCTTCTTAACAAATACCATCATTATTGGTATTAATATAAACCCAGATCACTTGGGTTTACCTTCCCTCCTTCTTAACAAATACCATCATTATTGGTATTAATATAAACCCAGATCACTTGGGTTTACCTTACCTCCTTCTTAACAAATACCATCATTATTGGTATTAATATAAACCCAGATCACTTGGGTTTACCTTACCTCCTTCTTAACAAATACCATCATTATTGGTATTAATAAAAACCCAGATCACTTGGGTTTACCTTCCCTCCTTCTTAACAAATACCATCATTATTGGTATTAATATAAACCCAGATCACTTGGGTTTTACCTTACCTTCTTCTTAACAAATACCATCATTATTGGCATTAATATAAACCCAGATCTCTTGGGTTTACCTTACCTCCTTCTTAACAAATACCATCATTATTGGTATTAATATAAACCCAGATCACGTGGGTTTACCTTCCCTCCTTCCCTTCCCCACAGCACCTGTATATATGTTTGTACATATTTATTACTCTATTTATTTATTTTACTTGTACACATCTATTCAATTTATTTTGTTAGTATGTTTGGTTTTGTTCTGTCTCCCCCTTTTAGACTATGAGCCCACTGTGGGGTAAGGACTGTATACGTTGCCAACTTGGACTTCCCAAGTGCTTAGTCCAGTGCTCCGCACACAGTAAGCGCTCAATAAATGTGACTGATTGATTGATTAATATCGGAGAAATCGACTTGGGTTTAACGAGCGTCTCCGCCTTTCTCCTCGGGCAGAAAGGATGTCTCGCCCCCTCCACCCCGCTGACGGGCAGGCGCTACCTGCGAGGGAAGGAGGCGGCCAGCACACCCGTCGCTTCCGCGACGCAGAGCGTCAGCAAGCTGCAGGGCATCGTGGCCGGCCTGAGGAACTCCCCCAGCGAGCAGCTTCTGAGCATTTTTGAGTAAGTCCCGGCGCGCCCATTCCCCAGAGACCCTCTCTTCCTCCCTCATTCAGTCAATCGTACTTATTGAGCGCCTGCTGCGTGCAGAGCACTGTACTAAGCGCTTGGGAAGTGCGAGTTAGCTCCCTCCTTGGAGCCTGGGCGGCACCAAACCTCCCCCTGGCTCCGGGGTCCTACCGGTAATGGGGTCACCAAGGAGGGCGGGAGATAACGGGAACGTACGCTCCGAGGACCGTCCCGACTACCCCACAGGGTCACCGCGGGCGGCGGAAGGTCACCGGGAACATGGGCTCGGAGGCCCGCCCTGTGAAAAGCAGCGTGGCTTAGTGGAAGGAGCCTGGGCTTGGGTGTCAGAGGTTGTGGGTTCTAATCCCGGCTCCACCACCTCATTCATTCATTCATTCAATCGTATTTATTGAGCGCTTACTGTGTGCAGAGCACTGGACTAACCTCATCTGGAAAATGGGGACAACCTGACCACCTTGTAACCTCCCCAGCGCTTAGAACAGTGCTTTGCACATAGTTAGCGCTTAATAAATACCATTATTATTATTATTATTATTGGGAAGTACAAGTTGGCAACATAGAGAGACGGTCCCTACACAACAGCGGGCTCACTTGGCAGCCGTGTGACGCTGGGCAAGTCACTTCACTTCTCTGGGCCTCAGTTACGTCATCTGTAAAATGGGGATGAATCAATCAATCAATCAATCAATCGTATTTATTGAGCGCTTACTATGTGCAGAGCACTGTACTAAGCGCTTGGGAAGTACAAATTGGCAACACATAGAGACAGTCCCTACCCAACAGTGGGCTCACAGTCTAAAAGGGGGAGACAGAGAACAGAACCAAACATACCAACAAAATAAAATAAATAGGATAGAAATGTACAAGTAAAATAAATAAATAAATAAATAGAGTAATAAATATGTACAACCATATATACGTATATACAGGTGCTGTGGGGAAGGGAGGGAGGTACGATGGGGGGATGGAGAGGGGGACGAGGGGGAGAGGAAGGAAGGGGCTCAGTCTGGGAAGGCCTCCTGGAGGAGGTGAGCTCTCAGCAGGGCCTTGAAGGGAGGAAGAGAGCTATTCATTCAATCGTATTTATTGAGCGCTTACTGTGTGCAGTGCACTGTACTAACCTCATCTGGAAAATGGGGATTAAAGACGGTGAGCCCCACGTGGGACAACCTGACCACCTTGTAACCTCCCCAGTGCTTAGAACAGTGCTTTGCACACTTAAAAAATACCATTATTATTATTATTATTGGGAAGTACAAGTTGGCAACATAGAGAGACGGTCCCTACACAACAGCGGGCTCACTTGTCAGCCGTGTGACGCTGGGCAAGTCACTTCACTTCTCTGGGCCTCAGTTACGTCATCTGTAAAACGGGGCTGAAGACTGTGAGCCCCACACAGGACGACCTGATCACCTTGTAGCTACCCCAGCGCTTAGAACAGTGCTCGGCACATGGTAACTGTTGGGTAGGGACCGTCTCTATATGGTTCCAACTTGTACTTCCCAAGCGCTTAGTGCAGTGCTCTGCACACAGTAAGCGCTCAATAAATACGATTGAATAAATAGTAAGCGCTTAGTAATAATAATAATAATAACTGTGGCATTTATTAAGCACTTACTATGTTCAAAGCACTGTTCTAAGCGCTAGGAGTGTTACAAGGTGATTGGGTGGTCCCATGTGGGGCTCACGGTCTTAATCCCCATTTTACAGATGAGGGAATTGAGGCCCAGAGAAGTGAAGGGACTTGCCCAGAGTCACACACCTGACAATTGGCGGAGGCTGGGATTTGAACCCATGACCTCTGACTCCAAAGCCCGGGCTCTTTCCACCGAGCCACGCTGCTTAATAATAATAATAATGGCATTTGTTACATGCTTACTCTGTGCAAAGCACTGTTCTAAGCACTGGGGGGGGGGGGGATACAAGGTGATCAGGTTGTCCCACGTGGGGCTCACAGTCGTAATCCCCATTTTACAGATGAGGTAACTGAGACTCAGAGAAGGGAAGTGACTTGCCCAAGGTCACACAGCAGACATGTGGCGGAGCCGGGATTTGAACCCGTGACCTCCGACTCCAAAGCCCGGGCTCTTTCCTCTGAGCCATGAGAGGGCAAGAGGGCAAGGTTGAGAGGGCTTAACAACTACCATCGTTCTTATTGTTATTAGGAAATAAGAAGTCTCTCCAAGGGTCCGGGAGTTGGGCGGATCGGTTTGCTGAGACCCCCGGGGGTCCTGCCGTGAGCGGTCGGACGGCTCTCCCGCTGTGAGGGGTGGGCGAGCCGAAGCAGGGAAGGAGCCCTGGCCTTGGGGTCCGAGGACCTGGGTTCGAATCCCGGCTCCGCCGCTTGTCTACTGAGTGACCGTGGGCGAGTCACTTCACTTATCTGGCCCTCTTCTGCGCGGTGGGGATTCACTCCCTGTTCTCCCTCCCTGTGAGCCTCATGTGCACTCTGATGATCTTTGGGCAAGTCACTTCACTTCTCCGTGCCTCAGTGGCCTCATCTGTGAAATGGGGATGAAGACTGTGAGCCCCACGGGGGACAACCTGATCACCTTATATCTACCCCAGCGCTTAGAACAGTGCTTGGCACATAGGAAGGGCTTCACAAATACCGTCATCATCATCTTGTATGTATCCCTGTGCTTCTGTGAGCCCACTGTTGGGTAGGGACCGTCTCTATATGTTGCCAACTTGGACTTCCCAAGCGCTTAGTACAGTGCTCTGCACACAGTCAGCGCTCAATAAATACGATTTATTGATTGATTGGTACAAAATAAGCACTTAACAAATACCGCCACTGAGCTGTGTGACTCTGGGCAAGTCACTTATCTTCTCTGTGCCTCAGTTACCTCATCTGTAAAATGGGGATGAAGACTGTGAGCCCCCCGTGGGACAACCTGATCACCTTGTAACCTCCCCAGCGCTTAGAACAGTGCTTTGCACATAGTAAGCGCTTAATAAGTGCCATTATTATCATTATTATTATTTGGGCAAGTCACTTCACTTCTCTGTGCCTCAGTTGCCTCATCTGTGAAATGGGGATGAAGACTGTGAGCCCCACGGGGGACAACCTGATCACCTTATATCTACCCCAGCGCTTAGAACAGTGCTTGGCACATAGGAAGCGCTTCACAAATACCGTCATCATCATCTTGTATGTATCCCTGTGCTTCTGTGAGCCCACTATTGGGTGGGGACCGTCTCTATATGTTGCCAACCTGTACTTCCCAAGCGCTTAGTACAGTGCTCTGCATACAGTAAGCGCTCAATAAATGCGATTTATTGATTGATTGGTACAAAATAAGCACTTAACAAATACCGCCACTGAGCTGTGTGACTCTGGGCAAGTCACTTATCTTCTCTGTGCCTCAGTTACCTCATCTGTAAAATGGGGATTAAGACTGTGAGCCTCCCATGGGACAACCTGATCACCTTGTAACCTCCCCAGCGCTTAGAACAGTGCTTTGCACATAGTAAGCGCTTAATAGGTGCCATTATTATTATTACTATTATTTGGGCAAGTCACTTCACTTCTCCGTGCCTCAGTTCCCTCATCTGTGAAATGGGGATGAAGACCGTGAGCCCCACGGGGGACAACCTGATCACCTTATATCTACCCCAGCGCTTAGAACAGTGCTTGGCACATAGGAAGCGCTTCACAAATACCGTCATCATCATCTTGTGTGTATCCCTGTGCTTCTGTGAGCCCACTATTGGGTGGGGACCGTCTCTATATGTTGCCAACCTGTACTTCCCAAGCGCTTAGTACAGTGCTCTGCACACAGTAAGCGCTCAATAAATACGATTTATTGATTGATTGGTACAAAATAAGCACTTAACAAATACCGCCACTGAGCTGTGTGACTCTGGGCAAGTCCTTATCTTCTCTGTGCCTCAGTTACCTCATCTGTAAAATGGGGATGAAGACTGTGAGCCCCCCGTGGGACAACCTGATCACCTTGTAACCTCCCCAGCGCTTAGAACAGTGCTTTGCACATAGTAAGCGCTTAATAAGTGCCATTATTATTATTACTATTATTTGGGCAAGTCACTTCACTTCTCCGTGCCTCAGTTCCCTCATCTGTGAAATGGGGATGAAGACCGTGAGCCCCACGGGGGACAACCTCATCACCTTATATCTACCCCAGCGCTTAGAACAGTGCTTGGCACATAGGAAGCGCTTCACAAATACCGTCATCATCATCTTGTGTGTATCCCTGTGCTTCTGTGAGCCCACTATTGGGTGGGGACCGTCTCTATATGTTGCCAACTTGGACTTCCCAAGCGCTTAGTACAGTGCTCTGCACACAGTAAGCACTCAATAAATACGATTGATTGATTGATTGATTGGTACAAAATAAGCACTTAACAAATACCACCACTTGTCAGCTGTGTGATGCTGGGCAAGTCACTTATCTTCTCTGTGCCTCAGTTACCTCATCTGTAAAATGGGGATGAAGACTGTGAGCCCCCCGTGGGACAACCTGATCACCTTGTAACCTCCCCAGCGCTTAGAACAGTGCTTTGCACATAGTAAGAGCTTAATAAGTGCCATTATTATTATTACTATTATTTGGGCAAGTCACTTCACTTCTCTGTGCCTCAGTTACCTCATCTGTAAAATGGGGATGAAGACTGTGAGCCCCCCGTGGGACAACCTGATCACCTTGTAACCTCCCCAGGGCTTAGAACAGTGCTTTGCACATAGTAAGCGCTTAATAAGTGCCATTATTATTATTATTATTAATAAATACCATTTTTTAAAAAGCACAAAATCTTCCAATGAGCCTGCAGCCCTGCTCATTCCCGTGGGCCAGATTCTCCTCCAGTGGTCAGCCCTCCATTGCCAAAGCGCCCAGCACTGTACTAAGCGCTGGGGTAGAGAAATCGGGACAGACACGGTCCCTGCCCCATCTGGGGCTCACAGTCTAAGCAGGAGGGAGAACTGGGGTATACTCTCCATTTCACAGATGAGGAAACTGAGGCCCCGAGAAGTGAAGCGACTCACCCAAGATCACCCAGCAGGCAGATGGTCTGCTGGGTGATCTAAGAGAAGCGGTGTGGCTCAGTGGATAGAGCCCGGGCTTTGGAGTCAGAGGTCATGGGTTCAAATGCCGGCTCCGCCAACTGTCAGCTGTGTGACTTTGGGCCAGTCACTTCACTTCTCTGGGCCTCAGTGACCTCATATGGAAAATGGGGATGAAGACAGTGAGCCCCACGTGGGACAACCCAATCACCTTGTAACCTCCCCAGTGCTTAGGACAGTGCTTTGCACATAGTAAGCACTTGATAAATGCCATCATTATTATTATTAAACGGTGAGCCCTTTTAGACTGTGAGCCCACTGTTGGGTAGGGACTATATATGTTGCCAACTTGTACTTCCCAAGCGCTTAGTACAGTGCTCTGCACACAGTAAGCGCTCAATAAATACGATTGATTGATTGATTGATTGATTGAGCCCGGGATTAGAACTCAGGTCTTCTGACTCCGAGGCGTGGGGTCTTTCCACCAAGTCATGCTGCCGCCTCTTTTTTTTTTTTTTAATTTTTTTTGTATTCGTTAAGCGCTTCCTATGTGTCAGGCACTGTACTAACCGCCGGTGTAGATAGAAAGTAAGCAGGTTGGACGCGGTCCCAATCCCACGAGGGGCTCCCAGTCTTAAGCCCCATTTTCCCGGTGTGGGAACTGAGGCCCAAAGAAGTGAAGTGACCTGCCCAAGAGGCAGGATTAGAACCCAGGTCCTCCGGCTCCCAGGAGCTCCCAAAAACCCAGCTTCTAGGCCCAAGTGTTTGCAGGGACAGAAACGCAGTGTGACGCTGAATTGGGGGGCCGGGGGAGACGCCACCTTGGCAGACTTCCTCCAAAGGGCCCACGGGCCCCCACCGCGTCGGACCGTGGGACCTCGCGGGCCTCCCCCGGTGGTCCGGGCCCACGGTGACTCAGTTTCCCCGCGGCTTGTCCTCCACAGATCCTGCTCCCGCAACCCCTTGGAGCGCGTGGCGAGCACTGTCAGCGCCATCAGAGAGACCTTCTGTCACTGCTACACCTTGTCCACCCAAGAGCAGCCCGGCTCCCACATCGGTAAGAGATTTGGAAAACAATTCCTAACCCGGCATGCCTGAGTGTGGAAGCAGCCTGGTTTGGCAGATAGGGCATGTCCTGAGAGCCAGAAGGACCTGGGTTCGAATCCCGGCTCCGCCAAGCCACCTTGGGCCAGTCGCTTCAATCAATCAATCAATCAATCGTATTTATTGAGCGCTTACTATGTGCAGAGCACTGTACTAAGCGCTTGGGAAGTACAAATTGGCAACATAGAGAGACAGTCCCTACCCAACAGTGGGCACACACAGTCTAAAAGGGGGAGACAGAGAACAAAACCAAACATACTAACAAAATAAAATAAATAGGATAGATATGTACAAGTTAAATAAATAAATAGAGTAATAAATAGGTACAAACATATATACATATATACAGGTGCTGTGGGGAAGGGAAGGAGGTAAGATGGGGGGGATGGAGAGGGGGACGAGGGGGAGAGGAAGGAAGGGGCTCAGTCTAGGAGAAGTGAAGGGGCTTCACTTCTCTGGGCCTCAGTTACCTCGTCTGTGAAATGGGGATGAAGAACGTGAGCCCCAGCGGGGACGGACTGTGGCCAACCCCATTACCTTCTTCATCGCTTCTCGGCCTTTGCACCTGTATATATGTTTGTACATATTTATTACTCTATTTATTTTACTTGTACCTATCTATTCTATTTATTTTATTTTGTTAATATGTGGTTTTGTTCTCTGTCTCCCCCTTCTAGACTGTGAGCCCACTGTTGGGGAGGGACTGTCTCTATATGTTGCCAACTTGGACTTCCCAAGCGCTTAGTACAGTGCTCTGCACACAGTAAGCACTCAATAAATACGATTGATTGGTTGATTGATTACCTTGTATCTCCCCCTGCGCTTAGAGCAGTGCTTGGCACGTGGCCAGCGCTTAACAAGTACTGTAATTATAATAATAATAATAAGGATGGCCTTTATTAAGCGCTTACTATGTGCGAAGCACTGTTCTAAGCGCTGGGGAGGTTAAAAGGTGAACAGGTTGTCCCACGGTGGGGGGCTCGCAGCCTTAATCCCCGTTTTCCAGATGAGGTAACCGAGGCCCAGAGAAGTGAAGTGACTTGCCCAAAGTCACCCAGCTGACAATTGGCAGAGTTGGGATTCGAACCCATGACCTCTGACTCCAAAGCCCGTGCTCTTTCCACTGAGCCATGCTGCTTCCTCTTCTACATGTTTATTCTATTTATTTTATTTTGTTAATATGTTTTGTTTTCTGTTTCCCCCTTCTAGACTGTGAGCCCACTGTTGGGTAGGAACCGTCTCTATATGTTGCCAACTTGGACTTCCCAAGCGCTTAGTCCAGTGCTCTGCACACAGTAAGCGCCCAACAAATACGATTGAATGAATGTGCCAAGCACTGCTCTAAGCACAGGGGGAGATACAAGTAAGCGCTCAATAAATACGATTGAATGATTGATTGAATGAATGTATGTATATGTATGTGCATTTGTATATATGTGTGTGTACAGGGACCGTCTCTATATGTTGCCAACTTGTACTTCCCAAGCACTTAGTACAGTGCTCTGCACACAGTAAGCACTCAATAAATACGATTGAATGATTGAATGAATTTATGTATATATGTATGTGCATATGTATATATACGTATGTGCATCTGTATATATATGTGTGTGTACATGTACATAGACTTCTACCCTGTGAGCCTGCTGTTGAGTAGGGACCGTCTCTATACGTTGCCAACTTGGACTTCCCAAGCGCTTAGTACAGTGCTCTGCACACAGTAAGCGCTTGATAAATACGATTGAATGATTGAATGAATGTACGTGTATATGTATATGCATATGTATATATATGTGTGCATTTGTATATATATGTGTTTGTACATGTACATAGACTTCTAGCCTGTGAGCCCGCTGTTGGGTAGGGACCGTCTCTATATGTTGCCAACTTGGACTTCCCAAGCGCTTAGTCCAGTGCTCTGCACACAGTAAGCGCTCAATAAATCCGATTGATTGAATGAATGAATGAATGAATGAATGAATGAATGAGTGAGGTGCCCCACCTACCTCACAGCGTAGTTGCTTTTTAATAAACACAATATGGTGGAAAGGGCTCCCCGGCCTCCGACCCCACTGGCCTCCTTCCCTTCCCCACAGCACCTGTATATACGTATATATGTTTGTACAGATTTATTACCCTATTTATCGATTTATTTTACTCGTCCATATCTATTCTATTTTATTTTGTTAATACGTTTGGTTTTGTTGTCCCTGTATATATGTATATATGGTTGTCCATATTTATTACTCTATTTATTTATTTATTTTACTTGTACATTTCTATCCTATTTATTTTATTTTGTTGCTATGTTTGGTTCTGTTCTCTGTCTCCCCCTTTTAGACTGTGAGCCCACTGTTGGGTAGGGACTGTCTCTATGTGTTGCCAATTTGTACTTCCCAAGCGCTTAGTCCAGTGCTCTGCACATAGTAAGCGCTCAATAAATACGATTGATTGATTGAATGATTGATTGTCCGTCTCCCCCTTCTAGGCCGTGAGCCCACTGTTGGGGAGGGGCCGTCTCTATGTGCTGCCAACTTGTGCTTCCCAAGCGCTCAGTGCTCTGCACACAGTAAGCGCTCAATAAATATGATTGATTGATTGATTGATTGATTGGACCTCCGCGTCGGGGGCGAACCGAACGGCATTTCTTCCCTCAGGGATTCCCAGACCAGAGAGGCCTGTTAGGGGCCAGCGATGCCCAGGTCGGCCCGCGGGCCATTGTCCGTTCGCCTCCGTTCCCTTGCAGATTTTGCCGTCAATCGCTTCAAACTGGCGGAGGTCTTGTACTACAAAATCTTGGAGTCCATACTGGTGCAGGAAATGCGGAGGCTTCACGGGATGGACATGTCGGTAAGAGGCCGGGGTGGTTTGGGGGCTTCGAGAAGGCGGAGGGGATCACGGGGGTCCCTCTTCATGCCCCTAAATGGGACCACCCTGCTTAGAGAAGCAGTCGGATTTATTGAGCGCCGACTGTGCGCAGAGCACTGGACGAAGTGCTTGGGAGAGGCCGGTGGACCGATAAACAGACACATTCCCTGCCCACAACGAGCCTACAGTCTAGGAGGTCTAGGCCAGAGAAGACGCGTGGATCGGTGGAAAGAGCCCGGGCTTGGGAGTCCGAGGTCATGGGTTCGAATCCCGGCTCCGCCACTTGTCAGCTGGGTGACTTTGGGCAAGTCACTTCACTTCTCTGGGCCTCAGTTCTCTCGTCTGGAAAATGGGGATTAAGACTGTGAGCCCCCCGTGGGACAACCCGATTACCTTGTACCTACCCCAGCGCTTAGAACAGTGCTTGGCACATAGTAAGAGCCTAACATACCAATATTATTATTATTATTATTCTGCCCCATTTGGGATAGGGACTGTGTCCAATCTGATTAACTTTTTTTCATTCATTCATTCAGTCGTCTTTATTGAGCGCTCACTGTGTGCAGAGCACTGTACCAAGCGCTTGGGAAGTACAAGTTGGTAACATATAGTGGAAAAAGCCCGGGCTTTGGAGTCAGAAGGCAGGGGTTCAAATCCTGGCTCTGCCACTTGTCAGCTGTGTGACTTTGGGCAAGTCACTTCACTTCTCTGGGCCTCAGTTCCCTCATCTGTCAAATGGGGATTAAGACTGTGAGCCCCCCGTGGGACAACCTGATTACCTTGTATCCCCCCCAGCGCTTAGAACAGTGCTTGGCATATAATAAGCGCTAGCCCACTGCTGGGTAGGGACTGTCTCTATATGTTGCCAACTTGTACTTCCCAAGCGCTTAGTACAGTGCTCTGCACACAGTAAGCGCTCAATAAATACGATTGATTGATTGATTAACAAATGTCATTTTCATTATTATTATTATTATTATGTAGAGCCGGTCCCTACCCAGCAGCGGGTTCACAGTCTAGAAGGGGGAGACAGACAACAAAACCAAACATATTAACAACTTGTGTCTACCACAGTGTTTAGAACAGTGCTTGGCAAATAATGCGTAAAAAGTACCATAATTAGTATTATTACTCTGTGCAGAGCGCTGTACAAAGCAGCGTGGCTCACAGGAAAGAGCCCGGGCTTGGGAGTCCGAGGTCACGGGTTCTAATCCCACTCTGCCACTTGTCAGCTGTGGGACTTTGGACAAGTCACTTCACTTCTCCGTGCCTCGGTTCCCTCATCTGTAAAATGGGGATGAAGACTGTGAGCCCCACGTGGGACCACCCGATCACCTTGTATCCCCCCCAGCGCTTAGAACGGTGCTTGGCACGTAGTAAGCGCTTAACAAATAGTAACATTATCATTATTAGAAGCAGCATCGCTTAGCGGATAGAGCCCAGCCCTGGGAGTCAGAAGGACCTGGGTTCGAATTCCAGTTCTGCCCCTTGTCTGCTGCGTGACCTCAATCAATCAATCAATCATATTTATTGAGCGCTTACTGTGTGCAGAGCACTGTACTAAGCGCTTGGGAAGTCCAAGTTGGCAACATATAGAGACGGTCCCTACCCAACAGTGGGCTCACAGTCTAGAAGTCACTTCCCTTCTCTGGGCCTCAGTTACCAGAACTGGAAAATGAGGACTCCGACTGTGAGCCCTGTGTGGAACGTAATAATAATAATAATGGCACTTATTAAGCGCTTACTTTGTGCAAAGCACTGTTCTAAGCGCTGGGGAGGTTACAAGGTATCAGGTTGTCCCACGGGGGGCTCACAGTCTTAATCCCCATTTTACAGATGAGGTAACTGAGGCACGGAGAAGATAAGTGACTTGCCCAGCGTCACACAGCTAAGTGGCAGTATTTGTTAAGTGCTTATTTTGTACCAATCAGTCAATCAATCGTATTTATTGAGGGCTTACTGTGTGCAGAGCACTGTACTAAGCGCTTGGGAAGTACAATTCGGCAACTGTGTCCAACACAATCACTTTGTACATTCATCCAGTCGTATTTATTGAGCGCTTACTGTGTGCAGAGCACTGTATTAAGCTCTTGCAAAGTACAAGTTGGCAGCATATAATAATAATAATAATAATGATAGCATTTATTAAGCGCTTTCTATGTGCCAAGCACTGTTCTAAGCGCTGGGGAAGTTACAAGGTGATCAGGTTGTCCCACGGGGGGCTCACAAGAGAGACGGTCCCTACCCAACAACGGGCTTACAGTCTAGAAAGGGGGAGAGTGCTCAGTACAGTGCCCGGCACGTAGTAAGCACCTCACAAATACCATTATTATTATTACCAGACGCGAGGGCAACTGCTCAGTGTCTTTAAGCTGGGCAGGGAAGGAGATGACTACAGTCCCTCTGACCAGAACAGCTAAACTGTTGTATGCTCCCAAGTACTTAGTACAGTGCTCTGATTAGACCCTCAATACATATCGTTGATTGAGAGACTGGAAGCCCCGTGAGGGGAGGTTTCATGTCTACTAACTCTATTGGACTCTCCCAAGTGCTTAGTACAGTGCTCTGCACAGGGTAAGCACTTATTAAATGTGATTGATTGATTTGTAAGTTTCTGCAGGCTGGGATCATTCCTAGCCACCCGGTTGTACTCTTCCAAATAGTTTATTAATAATAATAATGATAATAATGATGATGATGGCATTTGTTAAGCGCTTACTATGTGCAAAGCACTGTTCTAAGCGCCGGGGAGGATACAAGGTGATCAGGTTGTCCCACGGGGGGCTCACGATCTTAATTCCCGTTTACCAATCAATCAATCATCGTATTTATTGAGAGCTTACTGTGTGCAGAGCACTGTACTAAGTGCTTGGGAAGTACAAGTCGGCAACACATAGAGACAGTCCCTACCCAACAGCGGGCTCACAGTCTAGAAGGGGGAGACAGAGAACAAAACCAAACATACTGACAAAGTAAAATAAATTATAATAATAATAATAATAATGATGGCATTTATTAAGCGCTTACTATGTGCAAAGCACTGTTCTAAGCGCTGGGGGGATACAAGGTGATGAGGTTGTCCCATGTGGGTCTCACAGTCTTCATCCCCATTTTACAGATGAGGGAACTGAGGCACAGAGAAGTGAAGTGACTTGCCCAAAGTCACACAGCTGACAAGTTGCGGAGCCGGGATTTGAATCCATGACCTCTGACTCCAAAGCCCGGGCTCTTTCCCACTGAGCCACGCGGCTTCTCTGATACCAGGTGATCAGGTTGTCCCACGGGGGGCTCACGATCTTCATCCCCATTTTCCAGATGAGGTCACTGAGTCCCAGAGAAGGGAAGTGACTTGCCCAGAGTCACACAGCTGACAAGTGGCGGAGCCGGGATTAGAACCCATGACCTCCGACTCCCAAGCCCATGCTGTTTCCACTGAGCCACGCTGCTTTGTACAGCGCTCTGCACAGAGTAATAATACTAATTATGGTACTTGTTAAACGCTATGTGCCAAGCACTGTTCTAAACACTGGGGTAGATACAAGTTGTTAATATGTTTTGTTTTGTTGTCTGTCTCCCCCCTTCTAGACTGTGAGCCCGCTGTTGGGTAGGGACCGTCTCTAGAGGTTGCCAACTTGGACTTCCCAAGCGCTTAGTACAGTGCCCTGCACACAGTGAGCGCTCAATAAGTATGATTGAATGAATGAATGAAAAAAGTTCATCAGATTGGACACAGTCCCTGTCCCACATGGGGCTCACAGGCTTCACCCCCATTTAACAGATGAGGGAACTGAGGCCCAGAGAAGTGACATAACTAGCAGACGAGTGTGGGAGCTGGGATTCGAACCCAGGTCCTTCGGACTCCCAGGCCCGTTAAGCCACGCTGCTTCTAAGCCCTCAGTAAATGTGAACGATTGGATTATCAGTCTCTCCAGGCTGGGATCGTGTCCACCAACTCTACCGTTGAAGCAGCGTGGCGCAGTGGAAAGAGCCCGGGCTTTGGAGTCAGAGGTCATGGGTTCAAATCCCGGCTCCGCCAGTTGTCAGCTGTGTGACTTTGGGCAAGTCACTTCACTTCTCTGGGCCTCATTTACCTCATCTGTAAAATGGGGATGTAGACTGTGAGCCCCCCGTGGGACAACCTGATCATCTTATATCCTCCCCAGCGCTTAGAACAGTGCTTTGCACATAGTAAGCGCTTAACAAATGCCATCATCATCATCATCATCATCACTTAAGGAAGGAGCGTGGCTTAGTGGATTAAGACTGGATTTTGCCAATTTGTACTCCCCCGCGTTTAGAACAGTGCTTTGCACATAGTAAGCGCTTAACAAATGTCATCATCATCACTTAAGGAAGGAGCGTGGCTTAGTGGATTAAGACTGGATTTTGCCAATTTGTACTCCCCAGCGTTTAGAACAGTGCTTTGCACATAGTAAGCGCTTAACAAATGTCATCATCATCACTTAAGGAAGGAGCGTGGCTTAGTGGATTAAGATTAAGACTGGATTTTGCCAACTTGTACTTCCCAAGCGCTTAGTACAGTGCTCTGCACACAGTAAGCGCTCAGTAAATACGATTGAATGAATGAATGAAGAGTGCCCCACCTATTGAGCTTGGGTCTACCCCAGTGCTTTGAACAGCGCTTAGCACATAGTAAGCACTTAACAAGTACCATTATTATTATTGTTATAATATTAGAGTCGAGACGGCGTCTGACACGGACCCCAGACGGAAAACAGTCCCAATCCGGTCCCCCGGCCCCCGCGAGCCGGACCGGGAAATGCGGCATTCCCGGATCCCGGCGTTTGGATCCCGGGCTCCGCCCGGTCCCGGCGGGCTGACTGACGTCTCCGTGTCGTTTCAGGGTCTCCTGGAGCAGGACGTTTTCCACCGCTCGCTGTTGGCCTGCTGCCTGGAAATCGTGCTGTCGGCCTACAGCTCCCCGCGCACGTTTCCCTGGGTACTGGACACCCTCAACATCAATTCCTTCTATTTCTATAAGGTGAGGGGCCGGCCCGCTTTGGTCAGGCCTGCGGCTCTGCCCCGTGTCCCTCCCGCTTCGGTCAGGCTGGCGGCTCTGCCCCGCGTCCGTCCCGCTTCGGTCAGGCCGGCGGCCCTGCCCCGCGTCCGTCCCGCTTTAGGCCAGTGGCTCTGCCCCACGTCCGTCCCGCTTTAGGCCAGTGGCTCTGCCCTGCGTCCGTCCCGCTTCGGTCAGCCCGGCGGCTCTTCCCGCGTCGGTCCCGCTTCGGTCAGGCCGGCGGCTCTGCCCCGCATCCGTCCCGCTTCGCTCAGGCCAGCGGCTCTGCCCTGCGTCCGTCCCGCTTCGCTCAGGCCGGCGGCTCTTCCCCGCGTCCGTCCCGCTTCGGTCAGGCCAGTGGCTCTGCCCCGTGTCCCTCCCGCTTCAGTCAGGCCGGCGGCTCTGCCCCGTGTCCGTCCCGCTTCGGTCAGGCCGGCGGCTCTGCCCCTCATCCGTCCCACTTCGGTCAGGCCAGTGGCTCTACCCCGCGTCCGTCCCGCTTCAGTCAGCCTGGCGGCTCTGCCCTGCATCCGTCCCGCTTCGGTCAGGCCGGCAGCTCTGCCCCGCGTCTATCCTGCTTCAATCAGGCCTGTGGTTCTGCCCCGCGTCCGTCCCGCTTCGGTCAGGCCGGCGGCTTTGTCTCGCGTCTGTCCCACTTCTGTCAGACCGGCAGCTCTACCCCGCGTCCGTCCCACTTCGGTCAGGCCGGCGGCTCTGCCCCGCATCCATCCTGCTTCAATCAAGCCTGCGGTTCTGCCCCGCGTCCGTCCTGCTTCGGTCAGGCCGGCGGCTCTTCCCCGCGTCCGTCCCGCGTCGGTCAGGCTGGCGGCTCTGCCCCGCGTCCCTCCCGCTTCAGTCAGGCCGGCGGCTCTGCCCCGTGTCCCTCCCGCTTCGGTCAGGCCGGCGGCTCTGCCCTGCATCCGTCCCGCTTCGGTCAGGCCGGCGGCTCTGCCCCGCATCCGTCCCGCTTCGGTCAGGCCGGCGGCTCTGCCCCGCGTCCGTCCCGTTTCGGTCAGGCCGGCGGCTCTGCCCTGCATCCTCCCCAGTGCTTAGAACAGTGCTTTGCACATAGTAAGTGCTTAATAAATGCTTTCATTATTATTATTATTATTACAATTCGGCAACAGATAGAGACGGTCCCTACCCAGCAACGGGCTCACGGTCCAGAAGGGGGCTGCCGTTATTATTATTATTATTACTATTCATTCATTCATTCAATCGTATTTATTGAGCGCTCACTGTGTGCAGAGCGCTGGACTAAGCGCTTGGGAAGTACACAGAGTGGCTCATTGGAAAGAGCCCGGGCTTTGGAGTCAGAGGTCATGGGTTCAAACCCCGGCTCCGCCACTTGTCAGCTGGGTGACTTTGGGCAAGTCACTTCACTTCTCTGGGCCTCAGTTCCCTCATCTGGAAAATGAGGATGAAGACTGTGAGCCCAACCGTGGGACAACCTGATCACCTTGTAACCTCCCCAGCGCTTAGAACAGTGCTTTGCACATAGTAAGCGCTTAATAAATACCATTATTAGTATTATTATTTGGACACGCTAATTTTGAGGTGTCAGACTGACATCCAAGTAGAGATGTCCTGAAGGCAGGAGGAAATCTGAGACCATGGACCTCTGACCCCCAAACCCAGGCTCTTTCCACTGAGCCACACTTGTCAGCTGTGTGACTTTGGGCAAGTCACTTCACTTCTCCGGGCCTCAGTTCCCTCATCTGGAAAATGGGGATTAAGACTGTGAGCCCCCCGTGGGACAACCTGATCACCTTGTATCCTCCCCAGCGCTTAGAACAGTGCTTGCACATAGTAAGCGCTTAATAAATGCTTTCATTATTATTATTACAATTCGGCAACAGATAGAGCCCCCCGTGGGACAACCTGATCACCTTGTAACCTCCCCAGCGCTTAGAACAGTGCTTTGCACATAGTAAGCGTTTAATAAATGCTTTCATCATTATTATTATTACAAGTTGGCAGCATATAGAGGCGGTCCCTACCCAACAACGGGCTCACGGTCTGGAAGGGTCTGCCGGGATCCGGGAATGCCGCATTTCCCGGTCCAGCTCGCGGGGGCCAGGGGACCGGATTGGGACCGTTGTCCGTCTGGGGTCCGTGTCAGACGCCGTCTCGACTCTAATATTAGGCTCACAGTCTTCTGTTATTACAGGTCATCGAGGTCTTGATCCGGTCGGAGGAAGGACTGTCCCGCGACATGGTCAAACACTTGAACCGCATCGAGGAGCAGATCCTGGAGAGCTTGGCCTGGGCCCGGGACTCGGCCCTCTGGGACGGCCTCCGGGCTTCCGACCTCGGGCCCCCCACCTGTGAGGACGTGAGTTTTGGAGGGCGCAGCGGGCAGATCGGGACTTCTGCTGAAGCGCTTACTATGGGGTTTTTTTTTTGGCATTTGTTAAGCGCTTACTACGTGCAAAGCACTGTTCTAAGCGCTGGGGGGGGGGATACAAAGTGATCAGGTTGTCCCACGTGGGGCTCACAGTCTTAATCCCCATTTTACAGTGTGCCAGGCACTGTACTAAGCGCTGGGGTGGCTATTTTGTTAATTTGGTTTGTTCTCTGTCTCCCCCTTTTAGACTGGGAGCCCGCTGTTGGGTAGGGACTGTCTCTCTATGTTGCCAACTTGTACTTCCCAAGCGCTTTGTACAGTGCTCTGCACACAGTAAGCGCTCAATAAATACGATTGATTGATCGATTGAGCCCGCTGTTGGGTAGGGACCGTCTCTAGATGTTGCCAACTTGGACTTCCCAAGCGCTTAGTACAGTGCTCTGCACACAGTAAGCGCTCAATAAATACGATTGATTGATTGATTGATTGAGCCCGCTGTTGGGTAGGGACCGTCTCTAGGTGTTGCCAACTTGGACTTCCCAAGCGCTTGGTCCAGTGCTCTGCACACAGTAAGCGCTCAATAAATACGACTGAATGAATGAACACAAGCTAGAGAAGTTATCATCATCACCATCATCAGTCGTATTTATTGAGCGCTTACTATGTGCAGAGCGCTGTACTAAGCGCTTGGGAAGTACAAATTGGCAACATATAGAGACAGTCCCTACCCAACAGTGGGCTCACAGTTTAATGTTGCCAACTCGTATTCATTCATTCATTCATTCATTCTTTCAATCGTATTTATTGAGCGCTTACTGTGTGCAGAGCACTGGACTAAGCGCTTGGGAAGTCCAAGTTGGCGACATAGAGAGACGGTCCCTACCCACCAGCGGGCTCACAGTCTAGAAGGGGGAGGTGGACAACAAAACAAGACGTATTCACCAAATAAAATAAATAGAATAAATATGTACAAGTAAAATAAATAGAGTAATAAATCCGTACAAACACATATCCAGGTGCTGTGGGGAGGGGAAGGAGGGGGCCCAGTGTGGGAAGGCCTCCCGGAGGAGGTGAGCTCTCAGTAGGGCTTTGAAGGGAGGAAGAGAGCAAGCTTAGCGGATGTGCGGAGGGAGGGCATTCCGGGCCGGGGGAATAGTAATGATAATAATAATGATAAGCGCTTAGTACAGTGGTCTGCACACGGTAAGCGCTCAATAAATACGATTGAATGAATGAATGAATGAGTGAATGAAAGTAGTATCATTATTGTTATTATTATATGTATATATGTTTGTACATATTTATTACTCTATTTTACCTGTACAGATTTATTCTATTTATTTTACTTGGTTTATGTGTTTTGTTTTGTCGTCTGTCTCCCCCTTCTAGACTGTGAGCCCCCCGTGGGACAACCTGATCACCCTGTAACCTCCCCAGTGCTTAGAACAGTGCTTTGCACATAGTAAGCGCTTAATAAATGCCATCATTATTATCACCTTGCGCGCGACTTGTGAGATCCTCCGATTTTTTTTTTTTAATGGTGTTTGTTTAGCGCTTCCTATGTGCCGGGCACTGCGCTAAGCCCTCATGGCTCAGCGGGAACAGTCTGGGCTTGGGAGTCAGAGGTCGCGGGTTCTAATCCGGGCTCCGCCACTTGTCTGCTGGGTGACTTTGGGCAAGTCACTTCACTTCTCTGGGCCTCAGTTCCCTCATCTGGGAAATGGGGATGAAGACTGTGAGCCCCCCGTGGGACAACCTGATTACTTGTATCCCCCCAGTGCTTTGGAAAGAGCCCGGGCTTTGGAGTCAGAGTTCATGGGTTCGAATCCCGGCTCCGCCACTTGCCAGCTGTGTGACCTTGGACAAGCCACTTAACTTCTCTGTGCCTCAGTTCCCTCATCTGTAAAATGGGGATTAAGACTGTGAGCCTCATGTGGGACAACTTGATCACCTTGTAACCTCCCCAGCACTTAGAACAGTGCTTGGCACATAGTAAGCGCTTAACAAATGCCATTATTATTATTATTATTATTATTATTATTATCAAGACAGTGCTTGGCACAGAGTAAGTGCTTAACAAATGCCATCATTATTATTATTATGATTATTAGGCAGTGCTGCTTCCCTCATTATTATAGTGATCGTGGCATTTGTGAAGCACTTACAGTGTGTCAAGCACTGTTCTAAGCGCTGGGGTAGATAATAATAATAATAATAATGATGGTATTTTTTAAGTGCTTACTATGTGGAAAGCACTGTTCTAAGTGCTGGGGAGGTTACAAGGTGGTCAGGTTGTCCCACGGGGGGGCTCACCGTTTTAATCCCCACTTTCCAGATGAGGGAACTGAGGCCCAGAGAAGTGAAGTGACTTGCCCAAAGTCCCCCAGCTGACAGCTAGCGGAGCCGGAATTCGAACCCATGACCTCTGACTCCAAAGCCCAGACTCTTTCCACTGAGCCACACTGCTTCTAGATAGACGATAACCACGCGGGCCCCAGTCCCCGTCTTACTTGGGGCCCACGGTCTAGGTAGGAGGAGGGAGAATCAAATCCCCTTTTGCCAGATGAGAAGCAGCGTGGCTCAGTGGAAAGAGCCCGGGCTTGGCAGTCAGAGGTCATGGGTTCAAATCCCCGCTCCGCCGCCTGTCAGCTGTGCAACTTTGGGCAAGTCACTTCACTCCTCTGGGCCTCAGTGACCTCATCTGGAAAATGGGGATTAAGATTGTGAGCCCCCCCCCACCCCGTGGGACCACCTGATCACCCTGTATCCTCCCCAGTGCTTAGAACAGTGCTTTGCACATAGTATGCGCTTAACAAATAACAAAATTATTATTATTGTTATTATTAGATGAGGAAACTGAGGCCCAGAGGAGTGAAGCAACTTACTTAAAGATTCACAGCAGATGGGAGTGGTTGAGCCAGGTTTGGAATCCAGATCTTCGGACTCCTGGGCCCGGGCTCTATCCACTAGGCCACACTGCTTCCCAACTAACACAAGCAAAACCACCAGGAACTCCAACCCCAAACCTGTCACAGCCCCCACCGCACAAACCACAGTGAACCCCTCCAATCTAAAAACCACTACCACTACAAACCCCACATCCTAAAGCCACCAAATAAACCACCACAAGCCCCACACCTTAAAACCACCAGTCACCACAAACAGCACCACAAACCCCACAACCTAAAAGTAATTTCCACCACATAAACCACCACAAACCCCTCAACTTAAAGCCAACTGTCACCACATAAACCACCACAAACCCCACAACGTAAAACCAATTGCCACCACGTAAAACACCGCAAACCCCACAACCTAAAATCAATTGCCACCAAATAAGCCACCACAAACCCCACACCTTAAAACCACCTGTCACCACAAGCAGCACCACAAACCCCACAACCTAAAACTAATTTCCACCACATACACCACCACAAACCCCACAACCTAAAGCCAACTGCCACCACATAAACCACCACAAACCCCACAATCATCAAAAACCAATTGCCACCACAAACCCCACAGCCTAAAACCAATCTCCAGCACTTTAACTACCACAAACCCCACAACCTAAAACCAACTGCCACCACATGCAGCACCACAAACCCCACAACCTAAAACCAACTGCCACCACATGCAGCACCACAAACCCCCCAACCTAAAACCAGTTGCCGCCACATCAACCACCACAGACTCCACATCCTAAAACCAACTGCCACCACATGCAGCACCACAAATCCCACAACCTAAAGCCAACTGCCACCACAAACCCCACAACCGGAAGTCAACTGCCACCACAAACCCCACAACCTAAAGCCAACTGCCACCACATAAACCACCACAAACTCCACATCCTAAAGCCAACTGTCACCACAAACCCCACAACCTAAAATCGATTGCCACCACATAAACCACCACAAACCCCACAACCTAAAACCAACTGCCACCACGTAAACCACCACAAACCCCATCAGCCCCCAAATCACAACCACCATACACACCATCTCAAACCCCTCCAACCTAAAACCAACGGCCAATGTCTACACAACCTAAAAACCACCACCACCAGGAACCCCACCCACCCAAGGCCCACCCCCTCAATGTACAACACTGCAAAAACCTCCATCGGCAGCAGCGAGGTGTACTGAGCAGGCTTTGTGTGTGTATACTGGTGTCTCTAGGTCATGATCCCCGCGAATTTCGAGGCAGGAAATGGAGGCGGCGGCCCAGGACATCGCCCTTTGATCCTGATGCCTCCCATCATGCACCCCCGCGTCAAAGAAGTGCAGATTGATAGCGGGAATTTGAGGAGAGGTAGGTCTTCTGAGGAATTTGTCAGCCAGTCAGTGGTATTTACCAAACAGCCCTTTGTGTACAGGGCTGTACTGAGCGATTGGGAGGGACCGGTATAAAAGAGCCGGTAAACGCGATCTTTGCCTTTGAGGAGCAAACGAGCTCTCGTTCGTGTAGCGGCATTTGTTGAGCACTCACGTCGTGCAGAGCACTTGGGAGAGTTCAGTAGAATAGAATTGGTAGATAGGTTCCCTGCCCACCGGGAGCTTACAGTCTATAGGGGAGGCAGACATTAATATAAAGAAATAAATTACAGATAGGGACATAGATGCCACTCTGGGGACGAGGAGGGGGTGAATAAAGAGAGCAAATCCCAGTGCAAGGGCGATGCAGAAGGGAGTAAGTGAAATGAGGGCCTAGTCAGGGAAGGCTTCTTGGAGGAGATGGGATTTTTTTAATAAGGCTTGGATGGCGGGGAGAGCGATGGTCTGTCAGATGTGAAGTGGGAGTAAGTGAAATGGCTTAGGGAAGACTTCTTGGAGGAGATGGGATTTTTTTAATAAGGCTTGGATGGCGGGGAGAGCGATGGTCTGTCAGATGTGAAGTGGGAGTAAGTGAAATGAGGGCTTAGTCGGGGAAGATTTCTTGGAGGAGATGGGATATTTTTAATAAGGCTTGGATGGCGGGGACAGCGATGGTCTGTCAGATGTGAAGTGGGAGTAAGTGAAATGAGGGCTTAGTCAGGGAAGACTTCTTGGAGGAGATGGGATTTTTTTTAATAAGGCTTGGATGGCGAGGACAGCGATGGTCTGTCAGATGTGAAGTGGGAGTAAGTGAAATGAGGGCTTAGTCAGGGAAGACTTGGAGGGGATGGGATTTTTTTAATAAGGCTTGGATAGCGGGGACAGCGATGGTCTGTCAGATGTGAAGTGGGAGTAAGTGAAATGAGGGCTTAGTCAGGGAAGACTTCTTGGAGGAGATGGGATTTTTTTAATAAGGCTTGGATGGCAGGCAGAGCGATGATCTGTCAGATGTGAAGTGGGAGTAAGTGAAATGAGGGCTTAGTCAGGGAAGACTTCTTGGAGGAGATGGGATTTTTTAAATAAGGCTTGGATGGCGGGGACAGCGATGGTCTGTCAGATGTGAAGTGGGAGGGTATTTCGGGCCAGAGGCAGGACGTGGGTGTGGGGTCGGCGGCGAAAGAGTTGAGATCAAGGTACAGTGAGTAAGTTGGTGTTAGAAGAGCGGAGAGTGTGGACTGGGTTGTGTGTGTGTCTCCACACCTCAGTGATGGACTTGTCCTCTCCCTTCTTCCCTCCCTGGCCACCTCTTCAACCGTTCACTCTCCAGTGACTTCTTCCCCACTGCTTTCAAAAATGGTCACGTCTCCCCCATCTTTAAAAAACCCTCCCTTGACCCCACCGCTCCCCCCAGTTATCGCCCCATCTCCTTCCTACCGTTCCTCTCCAAACTTCTTGAGTGAGTTGTGTATACCCGCTGCCTCAAGTTCCTCTCCTCCAATTCTCTCCTCGCCCCCCTCCAATCTGGCGTCCGCCCCCTTCGCTCCACAGAAGTCACCGATAGTCTACTACCAAATCCAAAGGCATCTTCTTAATAAAGAAGCACTTGATAAATGTCATTACTATTATTATTTTATCCTAATCTATTCTATCCTATCCTATTCTATCCTAATCTTCCTTAGTGCCTTCGACCCCCCCATCCCGTCTCCTAGAAGCATTAGTTTTGAATTCTATCCGACGTAACATCCTCTTTTCCATTGGGAAGCTGCGTGACTTAGTGGAATGAGCCCGGGCTTGGGAGTCAGAGGTCATGGGTTTGAATCCCAACTCCGCCACTTGTCGGCTGTGTGACCTTGGGCAAGTCACTTCACTTCTCTTTTTAGACTGTGAGCCCACTGTTGGGTAGGGATTGTCTCTATATGTTGCCAACTTGTACTTCCCAAGCGCTTAGTACAGTGCTCTGCACACAGTAAGCACTCAATAAATACGATTGATTGATTGATTCTCTGGGCCTCAGTTCCCTCATCTGGAAAATGGGGAATAAGACTGTGAGCCCCACATGGGACAACCTTGATCACCTTGTATCCCCCGCAATGCTTAGAACAGTGCTTGTCACATAGTAAGCGCTTAACAAATACCACCACTATTATTAGGGACAATTGATCTCCTTCTCCACTGTCTCAGATTTCCTCCTGCCTTCAGGACATCTCTACTTGGATGTCAGTCTGACACCTCAAAATTAGCGTGTCCAAATAATAATGGTATTTATTAAGCACTTACTATGTGCAAAGCACTGTTCTAAGCTCCGGGGAGGTTACAAGGTGATCAGGTTGTCCCACGGGGGGCTCACAGTCTTCACCCTCATTTTCCAGATGAGGGAACTGAGGGCCAGAGAAGTGAAGTGACTCGCCCAAAGTCACACAGCTGACAATTGGCGGAGCCGGGATTTGAACCCGTGACCTGTGACGCCAAAGCCCGGGCTCTTTCCACTGAGCCACGCTGCTTCTCTCCAAAGCAGAACTCATCTTCCCACCCAAACCCTGGGCTCCCCTTCCTCTTCCGCAACTTTCCCCTGGCTTGGAACACGCTCCCTCTTCACATCTGGCAGACGATCGCTCTCCCCCCCTTAAAAAAAAAAACGTTTTACCAATCAATCAATCGTATTTATTGAGCGCTTACTGTGTGCAGAGCACCGTACTAAGCGCTTGGGAAGTACAAGTTGGCAACATATAGAGACAGTCCCTACCCAACAGTGGGCTCACAGTCTAGAAAGGGGGTGGGGGGGGAGTCTAGAAGGGGGAATCTGATATGATATCTGTTAAGCGCTTACTATGTGCCAGGCACTCTACTAAGCGGTTGGGAGAGGAAAATCTAAGCACAACGAGCTCACAGTCTAGAGGGGGAGGCAGATGTTAAGAGAAATCAATAAATTACGGATCTGGACGGAAGGGCCGCGGGGTGGTGATAAAAGGGAGCAGATCTGGTGGTAGAGGAAAGACTCAGGGAGGGGGAAGATGACGAAATGGCCGCTTCTCGGCCAAGAGAGGGTAGGAGGCCAAGTGTGTAGTTGAGGCAGGGGGGCCGGGGAGGGGAAACGAGGGGCTCTTGCGGTCCGGCCGTGTCTCGCCCCCCCAGGTCTGCGGCACCTGTCCCCCATCTCGGCCCACGAGCGCTTCAACTCTCCGGCCGCCGGCAGCGCAAAGAGGAGGCTGTTTGGCGAGGCCGGCTCTGGGGAGAGGGCCCAGGCCCCCGCCAAAGGGACCAAGTTGACCATCGGCCCCGCGCCCGGAACTCTTTCCAAAACCCTGGCCGTGGTACCCAGGAAGACCGTCATCACCGGGGCGACGGAGCCGGGCCCGGCCGGGCCGAAGATGACCATGCCATTGCACGGTAAACCCCCTTGTCGCTCCCCTGCCCAGTGGGCATTTCATTCATTCATTCATTCATTCAATCGTATTTATTGAGCGCTTACTGTGTGCAGAGCACTGGACTAAGCGCTTGGGAAGTCCAAGTAGAATGGTCTCCCCCCGGGAGCTTTGAAACCGCCCCCCAGCCCAGTGTGGGGTTGAGCGGGCTGGTCTTGGGAATCCTCTAGGTTGGGCTAGCTGTGGGTTCTGTCTTGGGGTACACAGCGGTCTCGGAAACTTGGGGGCACCCCCCCAAAACACACACAGACACACACACACATACATACTCTCCCTCCGCTTTGCCCTGCCCAACCCCTTAAGTAGCCAGCAGAAAGCCCTCCCTTGCAGCCAGGTTCCTCTGAAACAGTATATGCCAACCTGGAGCAATTAATAATAATAATAATAATAATAATAATGGTATTTGTTAAGCGCGTACTATGTGCAAAGCACCGTTCTAAGCGCTGGGGAAGTTACAAGGTAATCAGGTTGCTCCACGGGGGCTCACAGTCTTTATCCCCATTTTACAGATGAGGGAACTGAGGCGCAGAGAAGTGGAGTGACTTGCCCAAAGTCACCCAGCTGACAAGCGGCAGAGCCGGGATTTGAACCCATGACCTCTGACTCCAAAGCCCGGGCTCTTTCCACTGAGTCACGCTGCTTCCCTAATAACAGCAATAGTAATGATAATAATAATAACTGTGGTGTCATGTGCTTACTTTATGCCAAGCGCTGTTCTAAGCGCCGGGGTAGATCCCAAGTCATCAGATTGGACCCAGCCCCTGTCCCCCAGGGGGCTCACAGGCTTCATTCCCATTTGACAGGTGAGGTAACTGAGGCCCAGAGAAGTAAAGTGACTCACTCAATCAATCAATCGTATTTATTGAGCACTTACTTTGTGCAGAGCACTGTACTAAGCGCTGTACTAAGCACTCGAGGTCATACAGCAGACAAGTGGCAGAGATGGGATTAGATGCCAGGTCCTTCTGACCCCAAAGCCCACGCTCTATCCACTAGGCCACTCTTCTTCTCTGATCAGGTAATCGGTGGTATTTATTGAGCGCTTACTGTGCGCAGAGCACTGTACTAAGCGCTTGGCTGAGTCCGGTGCAGCAGAGTTGGTAGAGATGTTCCCTGCCCACAAGGAAGGGGACATGCTGCTTAGAGAAGCAGCATGGCTCAGGGGAAAGAGGCCTGGCTTTGGAGTCAGAGGTCATGGGTTTGAATTCCGACTCCGCCAGTTGTCAGCTGGGTGACTTTGGGCAAGTCACTTCACTTCTCTGGGCCTCATTTACCTCATCTGTAAAATGGGGATCAAGACTGTGAGCCCCACGTGGGACAACCTGATCACTTTGTAACCTCCCCAGCGCTTAGAACAGTGCTTTGCACATAGCGCTTAAGAAATGCCATCATTATTATTACTATTATTAAGGAGCTTCCAGTCTAGAGGTAGCTTATAGTCATTCATTCATTCAGTGGTATTTATTGAGCGCTTACTGTGTGCAGAGCACTGTACTAAGCGCTTGGAAAGTACAATTCGGCAACAGATAGAGACGGTCCATAGCCAACAACGGGCTCACAGTCTAGAAGGGGGTCAGCAAAACAAACCAAGTAGACAGGCCCCCATGACCCACCCTGGGTTCGAATCCCGACTCCGCCAATTGTCAGCTGGGTGACTTTGGGCAAGTCACTTCACTTCTCTGGGCCTCATTTACCTCATCTGTAAAATGGGGATGAAGACTGTGAGCCCCCCCCGTGGGACAACCTGATCACCTTGTAACCTCCCCAGCGCTTAGAACAGTGCTTTGCACATAGTAAGCGCTTAATAAATGCCATCATCATCATCACCCCGGAGACAAGCGGTCCCCGGGGAACCCCGCCGAGTGAGCCGCGGTGCCCATGCCCGAGAGGCGGGCTTCCCCTCCCCGCCATGCCCTGCGTGCCGGTCACGGCCGTGCCCACTTGTTTGCAGGTATTTCCAACCTGCTACCCGAGTCCAGGAATTCGTGCCCGCAGCCCCCGACGGGCAGCCCGGCCCCGCTCACGGCCCAGGCGTTGATGGGAGCGTCCCCGAAACACGCCCAGGCCGCCACGGCGCCGGAAGCGGGAGGAAGAGGAGGCGGAGGAGGAGGCAAGCCGAGGAGAACGGGGTCTGTGGCCCTGTTCTTCAGGAAGGTAACCACCTGGCCCTATTTCAGTCAATCAATCAATCGTATTTATTGAGCGCTTACTGTGTGCAGAGCACTGGACTAAGCGCTTGGGAAGTCCAAGTTGGCAACATCTAGAGATGGTCCCTACCCAAAAGTGGGCTCACAGTCTAGAAGGGGGAGACAGAGAACAAAACCAAACATATTAACAAAATAAAATACATAGAATAGATATGTACAAGTAAAATAAATAAATAGACTAATAAATATGTACAAACATATATACATATATACAGGTGCTGTGGGGAAGGGAAGGAGGTAAGACGGCGGGGGGGGTCTCGTCGATCGGGCCGGTCCGTCCCATCAGCTCCGCCTTCATGGGCCGTTCCTCGGGCTGACCACTGTGAGCCCACTGTTGGGTAGAGACTGTCTCTATATGTTGCCAACTTGTACTTCCCAAGTGCTTAGTACAGTGCTCTGCACACAGTAAGCGCTCAATAAATGCGATTGATGATGATGACCAACCGTCACCAGCTCGGCTCCTCGTTCGGAGTCGGGGAAGCAGGGTTTGGGCGGCCGGGGGCTGGGGGCGGTCTCAGAGTCAATCAGAGGGGTATTTATTGAGCGCTTACAAGTGTGCAGAGCCCTGGCCTCAGCGCTTGGGTAGAGGACAGTAGAGCAGAGTTATAATAATAATAATAATGATGGCATTTACTAAGCGCTTACTATGTACAAAGCACTGTTCTGAGCGCCTGGGAGGTTACAAGGTGATCAGGTTGTCCCACGTGGGGCTCACAGTCTTAATCCCCATTTTCCAGGTGAGGTCACTAAGGCCCAGAGAAGTGAAGTGACTTGCCCAAAGTCACCCAGCTGACAGTTGGCAGAGCCGGATTCGAACCCATGACCTCTGACTCCAAAGCCCGGGCTCTTTCCACTGAGCCAAGTTTATGACTAGGATAAATGTCAGGCGGGGGAGAGGTTCCTGCCTCCGGCCTGGAAGGCCCTCCCTTTTCACACCCAGACATTAATATAAATAAATCAGTGACAGATGTGGACATAAGTGCTGTGGGGAGAGGCGGGGCCTCTCCCCCTCCCCATCCCTTCCGTCTTACTTCCTTCCCCATCCCACAGCACCTGTATATATGTTTGTACATATTTATTACTCCATTTTACTTGTACATATTTACTATTCTATTTATTTTATTTTTGTTAATACGTTTTGTTTTGTCGTCTGTCTCCCCCTTCTAGACTGTGAGCCCGCTGTTGGGTAGGGACCGTCTCTAGATGTTGCCAACTTGGACTTCCCAAGCATTAGTCCAGTGCTCTGCACACAGTAAGCGCTCAATAAATACAATTGAATGAATGAATGACTACCACAGGAGAAGCAGTGTGGCCTAGTGGTTAAAGCCCAGGCCCGAGAGTCAGAAAGACCCGGATTCTAATCCCAGCGTGGCTCAGTGGAAAGAGCCCGGGCTGGGGGGCCAGAGGTCACGGGTTCTAATCCCGGCTCCGCCACTTGTCAGCTGGGTGACTTGGGGCGAGTCGCTTCACTTCTCTGCGCCTCAGTTACCTCATCTGGAAAATGGGGATGAAAGCTCAGTAAATCCGATTGAATGAATGATTAGATAAAGGGAGCACGTCTCGGCGACGTAGAAGGGAGTGGGAGAAGAGGAAAGGAGGGCGCCATCAGGGAAGGCCTCTTGGAGGAGTTACGCCTTGGTGTTCCAGCGAGGTGTGAGCCCACTGTTGGGTAGGGACTGTCTCTAGATGTTGCCAACTTGGACTTCCCAAGCGCTTAGTACAGTGCTCTGCACACAGTAAGCGCTCAATAAATACGATTGATTGATTGATTGATTGATTGAGTGGCTGCCGTTGGAGGGCATTCCCTCCCTCAGCTCCCGGTTCTCGCAGAATCCTCCGGGCTCACCGTCCCGCCCCCGGCTCCTCAGGTCTACCACCTAGCCAGCGTCCGCCTGCGGGACTTGTGCCTGAAGCTGGACGTGTCCAACGACCTGCGGAGGAAGATCTGGACCTGCTTTGAATTCACGCTGGTTCACTGCACCGACCTCCTGCGGGACCGCCACTTAGATCAGCTCCTGCTCTGCGCCTTTTACCTCATGGCCAAGGTACCCGCAGGGCCTCGCCCTCGGGACCCGGGAAGGGAAGGAGGGCGGCTGGCTCAGCCGCTGCGAGCGGGGAGAGCGGAGCGGCCCCGGGGGATGAGACCGGTGTTCATTTTCTTTTTGTGGTGGTGTTCGTTAAGCGCTTACTACGTGCCAGGCGCTGTACTAAGTCACCGGCGGCCTAGGCCTCCGCCTTCGGCCTCGCCCGGACTAGCTCTGTAATAATAATAATGATGGCATTTGTTAAGCGCTTACTATGTGCAAAGCACTGTTCTAAGCACTGGGGAGGATACAAAGTGATCAAGTTGTCCCACATGGGGCTCACAGTCTTAATCCCCATTGAGGCTCAGAGAAGTAAAGTGACTTGATCATGATGATGATGGCATTTGTTAAGCGCTTACTATGTACAAAGCACTGTTCTAAGCACAGTCTTAATCCCCATTGAGACCCAGAGAAGTGAAGTGACTTGATGATGATGGCATTTGTTAAGCACTTACTATGGACAAAGCACTGTCCTAAGCGCTGGGGAGGATACAAAGTGATCAAGTGGTCCCACATGGGGCTCACAGTCTTAATCCCCATTGAGGCCCAGAGAAGTGAAGTGACTTGATGATGATGATGGCATTTGTTAAGCGCTTACTATGTGCAAAGCACTGTTCTAAGCGCTGGGGGATACAGGGTGATCAGGTTGTCCCACGTGGGGCTCACAGTCTTAATCCTTTTACAGATGAGGTAACTGAGGCTCAGAGAAGTGAAGTGACTTGCCCAAAGTCACACAGCGGACAATTGGCAGAGCCGGAATTCGAACCCATGACCTCTGATTCCCAAGCCCGGGCTCGTGTCCGTCTACGGGCGAGCTAACGGGTTTCCGTTCGGCCCTGCCTGAGCAGCGTGGTGTCTCTGTCTCCGTAGGTGACGAAAGAAGAAAGGACCTTTCAGGACATCATGAAGAACTACCGGAACCAACCCCAAGCCAATAGCTACGTAAGGAACGAATTGGAAAATCCTCAGTGGAAGTCCTTTTTAAAAAAAGGCTCTTTGTGGTGTTTGTTCAGCGCTTCCTATGTGCCAGGCACTGTACTAAACGCCAGGGTAGGAACAAGTCAATCCGGTAGGACCCAATTCCCGTCCCACACGGAGCTCACAGTCTGAATCCCCACTGGCAGCGTGGCTCAGTGGAAAAAGCCCGGGCTTTGGAGTCTGAGGTCATGGGTTCAAAACCCGGCTCCGCCGCTTGTCAGCTCTGTGACTTTGGGTAAGTCACTTCACTTCTCTGGGCCTCAGTGACCTCATCTGTCAAATGGGGATTAAGACTGTGAGCTCCCCGTGGGACAACCTGATCACCTTGTAACCTCCCCAGTGCTTAGAACAGTGCTTTGCCCATAGTAAGCTCTTAATAAATGCCATCATTATTATTATTATTATTATTTTTCCAAATGAGGGAACTGAGGCCCAGGGAAGTGAAGTGACCGCTGAACAAATACCATAAAAAAAAATGAGTTTCCAGTGCTCAGCACATCCCCTAACCTACGACTCCTTGAGGCTGGCTGGCGTTTGCCTCCTTTTAATAATAATAATACTGATGGCATTTATTAAGCGCTTACTATTTGCAAAGCACTGTTCTAAGCACTGGGGAGGTGACAAGATGATCAGGCTGTCCCACAGGGTGCTCACAGTCTTAATCCCCATTTTCCAGATGAGATCACTGAGGCCCAGAGAAGTGAAGTGACTTGCCCAAAGTCACACAGCTGCCAATTGGCGGAGCCGGGATTTGAACCCATAACCTCTAACTCCAAAGCGCAGGCTCTTTTCCACTGAGCCACGCTGCTGCTCTTCCTCCCGCGGCACTCCCTATCGGTCCATCCGTGTTATTTATTGAGCGCTCACGGTTTTGCAGAGCTGTACTAAGCACTTGGGAGACTACACGCAACAGAATGAGCAGACGCGTTCCCTGCCCATAACAAGCTGACAGTCTAGAGGGGGAGACACATGGATATGAATAAATAAGTGATTTCTAATGTAGAATTTAAATAATAATAATTGTATCTATTATGCGGTTACTATGTGTCAGGCAGATGGAGACGTGAGCGCCGTGGGGTTGGGGGCGGGGTGAACTTCCAACCTCTGGAGCCCAAAGCATTCCCGGTGACCATCCGGACCCCTTCCCCCCTTTCCCGTTCCCTCTCTCCCACCCTATGGCTTTCCGATGGAGCGGTGCGAAGATCGCCCTGGGTCGGACTTCCCGTTTCCATCCTTCAGGTTTATCGGAGCGTCCTCCTGAAGGCCGGGCCCGGAGGAGCCACCTCAGGCGACGGAAGCACCAGTCAGGACGTGGAAATGGTCGACTGTGGTAATAATAATAGTAAAAATTGCGGTTTCCGAACGCTTACTACATTCCAGCCACCGTGCTAAGCGCTGGGGTGGCTACAGGCGAGTTGGGTTGGACACAGTCCCCGTCCCTAGTCTCTCGTGGAAAGAGCCCCGGCCTGGGAATCAGAAAGACCAGCATTCTTGTCCCGCTGTGTGCCCTCGGGCGAGTCACTTCACTTCTCTGGGCCTTGGCTGGAAAATGGGGCTTAAGACTGTGAGCCCCATGTGGGGCAGTGGACAATTTGACTTAGTACAGTGGCTGGCCTGTAGTAAGCACCTAACATATCATGTTAAAAAAAAAGTGTCATAAGTGTGGCGACATCCTTGGGTATAAGTGATGCTGAGAGAGAATCCCTCGGGTGCTGGCATCCGGAAATGCCGAGCAGCAGAGGGAAGTGTGGACTGGAGTGGGGAGAGACAAGAGGCTGGGAGGTCAGGAGGCTGATAAAGTAATTGAGTCGGGATAAGGATCACTGCTTGGATCAGCGTGGAAGCAGTTTGGATGATGAGGAAGGGACGGATTTGGGCCACGTTGCGAAGATAGAACCGACAGGGTTTGGTAACAGATTGAATACGTGGGTGGGATGAAAGATGATTTGAGGACAACGCCAAGGTTACGGGCTTTTGAGATAGGATGGATACTGGGGTTGTCTACAGTAGGATGGGGCGGCCAGGATTTGGGCGGCAAGGTAAGGAGTTTGGTTTTGGATGTGTTTAGTGTGAGGTTGAGATGCATTGCAGGTTGAGATGTCCTCAAGGCGGGAGGAAATGTGAGATTGCCTGGAAGGAGAGAGGTCGGGGCTGGAGATGGAGATTCAGGAATCACCTGTAGAGTGGTGGCAGTTGAATCCGTGGGAGCGAGTGAGTTCTACAAGGTGTGGAGGGAGACAAGAAGGGGACCCCGAACTGAACCTTGAGGGTCTCCCCGTTGTCAGAGGGTGGGAGGCAGAGGAGGAGCCAGCAACAGAGACTGAGAAGGAGCGGTAAGCGAGATCGGAGGAAAACCAAGAGAGGACAGAGTCAGGGAAGCCAAGGCTGGATAAAGTTTCCAGGAGAAGCAGCTGGTTGACAGTTTATAAGGCAGCTGAGAGGTCTGAGAGGATTAGGGTAGAGGAGAGGCCATGAAATCTGCTGAGAAGAAGGTCATTAATTACCTTAACGAGGGCTGTTTCCATGGAATGAAGAGGGCGGAAGCCAGATTGAAGGGGACGGAGAAAAAGTCTGGAGGAGAGGAAGTGGAAATGGGTATAAATAGCTTGGTAAGTCTGAACAGAAATGATAGGAGGGAGATGGGGTCCAGGGAGGGTTTTTCTTTTTAGGATAAGGGACACATAAGCATGTTGGAAAGTGGGGTAGAATAATAATAATAATAATAATGGCATTTATTAAGTGCTTACTATGGGCAAAGCAGTGTTCTAAGCTCTGGGGAGGTTACAAGGTGATCAGGTTGTCTCACATGGGGCTCACAGTCTTCATCCCCATTTTCCAGATGAGGGAACTGAGGCCCAGAGAAGTGAAGTGACTTGCCCAAAGTCCCACAGCTGACAATTGGCGGAGCTGGAATTTGAACCCATGACCTCTGACTCCAAAGTCTGGGCTCTTTCCACTGAGCCATGCCGCTTCACTTAGTGCTTTGCTCATTCATTCATTCATTCATTCAGTCGTATGTATTGAGCGCTTACTGTGTGCAGAGCACAGTACTAAGCGCTTGGGAAGTCCAAGCTGGCAACATCTAGAGACGGTCCCTACCCAACAGTGGGCTCACAGTCTAGAAGGGGGAGACAGAGAACAAAACCAAACATATTAAAATAAAATAAATAGAATAGATATGTAGAAATAAAATAGAGTAATAAATCCGTACAAACATATATACATATATACACGTGCTGTGGGGAAGGGGAGGAGGTAAGGCGGGGGGGATGGAGATATCTCCTTCCTTTTAAACAGAAACAGAGTTCCAGAGCACCCCAGCCATGGGCGAAGCCCTGGGTTCTCCCACGCCGCCGGGAAAGGAGGAGAGAGGGGACATAATCCAGTTTTACAACGCCGTCTACGTCAAGAGAGCGAAATCCTTCGCCCTGAAGTACAATGTGTTGCCGCAGGATCCCACCGTACGCGAGTCCCCTCCCGGAACGGCACCAGTTGAAAGCAGGCCGGGTTTGGGGCCGGGGGGAGCGAGTGGGAAAGCCGGCCACGACCGGGCGCTTCCAGGGGTGGTCGGATCCCGCCTGTTGTTCCGCCGGGCGCTGAACCTCGTGTCGGCGGGGAGATTGTTTCCGTCCTACCGTCGCTGGGTCGGGCGAGGGCGAGGAGAGCAATGAGCGGGGCTGGTTTCGGCCCAGGGGGCTGCCGGGGGGCAGGGGGTCTCCGGGGGCGGGTGAGCCCCTCCTAAGCGGGATTCTCCGACAGGTGGAAGCCCCGCCGCTGTCGCCCTTCCCGACGGCGAAGCAGCAGGCTCAGCCAGTGTCCCCGCGGCGGGTTTCCCAGCATCACTCGGTGTATGTGTCCCCCCACAAGAGCAGGGCCTGCCTCACCCCCAGGACCGCCCTGTTGTACCAGTTCCAGAAGAGCCCTTCCAAGGTAGGGGCGCCCACCCCAGGGCCTGACGGCGGATGCCCTTCGGGGTTCCCATTGTGGGCGGCCAGACCCCCTCGGTGTTCCTGCTGTGCTCCCGGGGCCGGGGTGGGGGCTTCCTTCGTGACAGTCAAGAGTCCCCGCTGCCCACGGGGGACCCGAGTTCCAATAATAATAATAATGATGGCATTTGTTAAGCGCTTACTATGTGCAAAGCACTGTTCTAAGCGCTGGGGGGGATACAAGGTGATCAAGTTGTCCCACGTGGGGCTCACAGTCTTCATCCCCATTTTTACAGATGAGGTAACTGAGGCTCAGAGAAGTTAAGTGACTTGCTCAAGGTCACACTGTTGGGTAGGGACTCTCTCTATATGTCGCCCAGCTGTACTTCCCAAGCGCTTAGTAATAATCATAATAATGATGGCATTTATTAAGCGCTTACTACATTCAAAGCACTCTTCTAAGCGCTGGGGGGGGATACGAGGTGATCAAGTTGTCGCACGTGGGGCTCACAGTCTTAATCCCCATTTTTACAGATGAGGTAACTGAGGCTCAAAGTTAAGTGACTTGCCCAAGGTCACACTGTTGGGTAGGGACCGTCTCTATATGTCTGTCGATGGTTATCTAGTGATCTCTGGTATGTACTGAGCGCTCGCTTGCCAGGCCCGTGCTCTATCCCTATGCCATACTGCTTATCATCTATCGATGGTTATCTAGTGATCTCTGGTATGTACTGAGCGCTCTCTTGCCAGGCCCGTGCTCTATCCCTATGCCATACTGCTTATCTATCGATGGTTATCTAGTGATCTCTGGTATGTACTGAGCACTCGCTTGCCAGGCCCTGTCCCACACGGGACTCACAGTCTTAACCTTGTGATTCCCAGTCCCTTGCTCTATCCCTATGCCATACTGCTTATCTATCGATAGTTATCTAGTGGTCTCTGGTATGTACTGAGCGCTCGCGTGCCAGGCCCTGTCCCACACGGGCTCACAGTCTTAACCTTGTGACTCCCAGGCCCGTTCTCTATCCCTCTGCCATACTGCTTATCATCTATCGATGGTTATCTAGTGATCTCTGATAAGTACTGAGTGCTCGCTTGCCAGGCCTGTGCTCTATCCCTATGCCATACTGCTTATCTATCGATGGTGATCTAGTGATCTCTGGTATGTACTGAGCGCACGCTTGCAAGGCCCTGTCCCTCACAGGGCTTACAGTCTTAACCTTGTGACTCCCAGGCCCGTGCTCTATCCCTATGCCATACTGCTTATCTATCAATGGTGATCTAGTGATTTCTGGTATGTACTAAGCGCTCGCTTGCCAGGCCCGTGCTCTATCCCTATGCCATACTGCTTATCTATCGATGGTTATCTAGTGATCTCTGGTATGTACTGAGCGCTCGCTTGCCAGGCCATGTCCCATACGGGGCTCACAGTCCTAACGATGTGACTCCCAGGCCCGTGCTCTATCCCTATGCCATACTGCTTATCTATCGATGGTTATCTAGTGACCTCTGGTATGTACTGAGCGCTCTCTTGCCAGGCCCTGTACAACATGGGGCTCACAGCCATAACCTTGTGACTCCCAGGCCCGTGCTCTATCCCTATGCCATACTGCTTATCTTTCGATGGTTATCTAGTGATCTCTGGTATGTACTGAGCGCTCGCTTGCCAGGCCCATGCTCTATCCCTATGCCATACTGCTTATCTATCAATGGTTATCTAGTGATCTCTGGTATGTACTGAGCGCTCGCTTGCCAGGCCCGTGCTCTATCCTTATGCGATACTGCTTATCTATCGATGGTTATGTAGTGATCTCTGGTATGTACTGAGCGCTCGCTTGCCAGGCCCGTTCTCTATCCCTATGCCATACTGCTTATCTATCGATGGTTATCTAGTGATCTCTGGTATGTACTGAGCGCTCGCTTTCTAGGCCCATGTTCTATCCCTCTGCCACACTGCTTATCTATTGATGGTTATCTAGTGATCTCTGGTATGTACTGAACGCCCGCTTGCCAGGCCCGTGATCTATCCCTATGCCATATTGCTTATCTATCGATGGTTATCTAGTGATGTCTGGTATGTACTGAGCGCTCGCTTGCCAGGCCCGTGCTCTATCCCTATGCCATACTGCTTATCTATCGATGGTTATCTAGTGATCTCTGGTATGTACCGAGCGCTCGCTTACCAGGCGCTGTCCCACACGGTGCTCACAGTCTTACCCTTGTGACTCCCAGGCCCGTGCTCTGTCCCTATGCCATGCTGCTTATCTGTCGGTAGTTATCTAGTGATCTCTGGTATGTACTGAACGCTCGCCTGCCAGGCCCGTGCTCTATCCCTATGCCATACTGCTTATCTATCGATGGTTTTATCTAGTGATCTCTGGTATATACTGAGCGCTCACTTGCCAGGCCCATGCTCTATCCCTATGCCATACTGCTTATCTATCGATTATTATCTATTGATCTCTGATATGCACTGAGCGCTCGCTTTCCAGGCCCTGTCCCACACGGGGCTCACAATCTTAACCTTGTGACTCCCAGGCCCGTGCTCTATCCCTATGGCATACTGCTTATCTATCGATGGTTATCTAGTTATCTCTGGCTTGTACTGAGCGCTCGCTTGCCAGGCCCTGTGCCACACGAGGCTCACAGTCTTAACCTTGTGACTCCAGGCCTGTGCTCTATCCCTATGCCACACTGCTTATCTATCGATGGTTATCTAGTGATCTCTGGTATGTACTGAGCGCTCGCTTGCCAGGCTCGTGCTCTATCCCTATGCCATAGTGCTTATCAATCGATGGTTATGTAGTGATATCTGGAATGTACTGAGCGCTCGCCTGCCAGGCCCTGTCGCACACGGGGCTCACAGTCTTAACCTTGTGACTCCCAGGCCCGTGCTCTATCCCTATGCCATACTGCTTATCATCTATCGATGGTTATCTAGTGATCTCTGCTATGTACTGAGCACTCACTTGCCGGCCCCGTGCTCTATACCTATGCCATACTGCTTATCTATCCATGGATATCTAGTGATCTCTGGTATGTACTGAGCGCTCGCTTGCCAGGCCCTGTCCCACACGGGGCTCACAGTCTTAACCTTGTGACTCCCAGGCCCGTGCTCTAACCCTTTGCCATACTGCTTATCTATCGATGCTTATCTAGTGATCTCAAGTATGTACTAAGCACAAACTTGCCAGGCCCATGCTCTATCCCTATGCCATACTGCTTATCTATCAATGGTTATCTAGTGATCTCTGGTATATATTGAGTGCTCGCTTGCCAGGCCCGTGCTCTATCCCTCTCCCATAGTGCTTATCTATCGATGGTTATCTAGTGCTCTCTGGTATGTACTGAGTGCTCGCTTGCCAGGCCCTGTCCCACACGGGGCTCACAGTCTTAACCTTGTGACTCCCAGGCCCGTGCTCTATCCCTATGCCATACTGCTTATCATCTATCGATGGTTATCTAGTGATCTCTGATATGTACTGAGCACTCGCTTGCCTGGCCCGTGCTCTATCCCTATGCCATACTGCTTATCTATCGATGGTTATATATTGATCTCTGGTATGTACTGAGCACTCACTTGCCAGGCCCGTGCTCTATCCCTATGGCATACTGCTTATCTATCAATGTTTATCTAGTGATCTCTGGTTTGTACTGAGGGCTCGCTTGCCAGTCCCGTGCTCTATCCCTATGCCATACTGCTTATCTATCGATGGTTATCTAGTGGTCTCTGGTATGTACTGAGCGCTCGCTTGCCAGGCGCGTGCTCTATCCCTATGCCATACTGCTTATCTATCGATGGTTATCTAGTGACCGCTGGTATGTACTGAACGCTCGCTTGCCAGGCCCGTGCTCTATCCCTATGCCATACTGCTTATCTATCGATGGTTATCTAGTGATCTCTGTTATTTACTGAGCGATCGCTTGCCAGGCCCTGTCCCACACGGGGCTCACAGTCTTAACCTTGAGACTCCCTGGCCCGTGCTCTAACCCTTTGTCATACTGCTTATCTATCGATGGTTATCTAGTGATCTCTGGTATGTACTGAGCGCTTGCTTGCTAGGCCCGTGCTCTGTCCCTGTGCCATACTGCTTATCTATCGATGGTTATCTAGTGATCTGTGGTATGTACTGAGCGCCCGCTTGCCTGGCCCTGTCCCACACGGGGCTCACAGTCTTAACCTTGTGACTCCCAGGCCCGTGCTCCATCCCTATGCCATACTGCTTATGTATCGATGGTTATCTAGTGATCTCTGGTATGTACTGAGCGCTCACTTGTCAGGCTCGTGCTCTATCCCTATGCCGTACTGCTTATCTATCGATGGCTATATCTAGTGATCCCTGGTATGTACTGAGCGCTCACTTGCCAGGCCCATGCTCCATCCCTATGCCATACTGCTTATCCATCGATGTTTATCTTGTGATCTCTGGTATGTACTGAGAGCTCGCTTGCCAGGCCCGTGCTCTATGCCTATGCCATACTGCTTATCTATCGATGGTTATCTAGTGATCTCTGGTATGTACGGAGCGCTTGCTTGCCAGGCCCTGTCCCACACGGGATTCACAGTCTTAACCTTGTGACTCCAAGGCCCTTCCTTTGTACCTATGCCATACTGCTTATCTATCGATGGTTATCTAGTGATCTTTGGTATATACTGAGCGTTGGATTGCCTGTCCCTTTCCCACACGGGGCTCACAGTCTTAACCTTGTGACTCCCAGGCCCGTGCTCTATCCCTATGCCATACTGCTTATCTCTCAATGTTTAGTGATCTCTGGTATGCACTGAGCGCTCGCTTGCCAGGCCCGTGCTCTATCCTTATGCGATACTGCTTATCTATCGATGGTTATCTAGTGATCTCTGGTATGTACTGAGCGCTCGCTTGCCAGGCCCTGTCCCACACGGGGCTCACAGTCTTTGCCTTGTGACTCCCAGGCCCGTGCTCTATCCCTATGCCATACTACTTATCATCTATCGATGGTTATCTAGTGATCTCTGGTATGTACTGAGCGCTCGCTTGCCAGGTCCGTGCTCTATCCGTATGCCATACTGCTTATCATCTATCAATGGTTATCTAGTGATCTCTGATATGTACTGAGCACTCACTTGCCAGGCCCGTGCTCTATCCCTTTGCCATAGTGCTTATCTGTCAGTGGTTATCTAGTGATCTCTGGTATGTACTGAGCGCTCGCTTGCCAGGCCCATGCTCTATCCCTATGCCATACTGCTTATCTATCGATGGTTATCTAGTGATCTCTGGTATGTACTGAGCACTCGTTTGCCAGGCCCTGTCCCACACGGGGCTCACAGTCTTAACCTTGTGACTCCCAGGCCCGTGCTCTATCCCTTTGCCATACTGCTTATCTATTGATGGTTATCTAGTGATCTCAAGTATGTACTAAGCACAAACTTGCCAGGCCCGTGCTCTATCCCTATGCCATACTGCTTATCTATAGATGGTTATCTAGTATGTACTGAGCGCTCGCTTGCCAGGCCCTGTCCCACACTGGGCTCACAGTCCTAGCCTTGTGACTCCCAGGCCCGTGCTCTATCCCTATGCCATACTGCTTATAATCTATCGATGGTTATCTAGTTATCTCTGGTATGTACTGAGCGCTCGCTTGCCAGGCCCTGTCCCACACGGGGCTCACAGTCTTAACCTTGTGACTCCCAGGCCCGTGCTCCATCCCTATGCCATACTGCTTATGTATCGATGGTTATCTAGTGATCTCTGGTATGTACTGAGCGCTCACTTGTCAGGCTCGTGCTCTATCCCTATGCCGTACTGCTTATCTATCGATGGCTATATCTAGTGATCCCTGGTATGTACTGAGCGCTCACTTGCCAGGCCCATGCTCCATCCCTATGCCATACTGCTTATCCATCGATGTTTATCTTGTGATCTCTGGTATGTACTGAGCGCTCGCTTGCCAGGCCCGTGCTCTATGCCTATGCCATACTGCTTATCTATCGATGGTTATCTTGTGATCTCTGGTAGGTACTGAGCGCTCGCTTGCCAGGCCCTGTCCCACACGGGGCTCACAGTCTTTACATTGTGACTCCCAGGCCTGTGCTCTGTCCCTATGCCATACTGCTTATGTATCGATGGTTATCTAGTGATCTCTGGTATGTATTGAGCACTCACTTGCCAGACCCGTGCTCTATCCCTATGCCATACTGCTTATCTATCCATGGTTATCTAGTGATCTCTGGTATGTACGGAGCGCTTGCTTGCCAGGCCCTGTCCCACACGCGATTCACAGTCTTAACCTTGTGACTCCAAGGCCCTTCCTTTGTACCTATGCCATACTGCTTATCTATCGATGGTTATCTAGTGATCTTTGGTATGTACTGAGCGTTGGATTGCCTGTCCCTGTCCCACACGGGGCTCACAATCTTAACCTTGTGACTCCCAGGCCCGTGCTCTATCCCTATGCCATACTGCTTATCTCTCAATGTTTAGTGATCTCTGGTATGCACTGAGCGCTCGCTTGCCAGGCCCGTGCTCTATCCTTATGCGATACTGCTTATCTATCGATGGTTATCTAGTGATCTCTGGTATGTACTGAGCGCTCGCTTGCCAGGCCCTGTCCCACACGGGGCTCACAGTCTTTGCCTTGTGACTCCCAGGCCCGTGCTCTATCCCTATGCCATACTACTTATCATCTATCGATGGTTATCTAGTGATCTCTGATATGTACTGAGCACTCACTTGCCAGGCCCGTGCTCTATCCCTTTGCCATAGTGCTTAACTGTCAGTGGTTATCTAGTGATCTCTGGTATGTACTGAGCGCTCGCTTGCCAGGCCCATGCTCTATCCCTATGCCATACTGCTTATCTATCGATGGTTATCTAGTGATCTCTGGTATGTACTGAGCACTCGTTTGCCAGGCCCTGTCCCACACGGGGCTCACAGTCTTAACCTTGTGACTCCCAGGCCCGTGCTCTATCCCTTTGCCATACTGCTTATCTATTGATGGTTATCTAGTGATCTCAAGTATGTACTAAGCACAAACTTGCCAGGCCCGTGCTCTATCCCTATGCCATACTGCTTATCTATCGATGGTTATCTAGTATGTACTGAGCGCTCGCTTGCCAGGCCCTGTCCCACACTGGGCTCACAGTCCTAGCCTTGTGACTCCCAGGCCCGTGCTCTATCCCTATGCCATACTGCTTATAATCTATCGATGGTTATCTAGTTATCTCTGGTATGTACTGAGCGCTCGCTTGCCAGGCCCTGTCCCACACGGGGCTCACAGTCTTAACCTTGTGACTCCCAGGCCCGTGCTCTATCCCTATGCCATACTGCTTATCTATCGATGGTTATCTAGTGATCTCTGGTATGTACTGAGCGCTCTCTTGCCACGCCCGTGCTCTATCCCTATGCCATACTGCTTATCTATCGATGGTTATCTAGTGATCTCTGGTATGTACCGATCGCTCGCTTGCCAGCCCCTGTCCCACACGGGGCTCACAGTCTTAACCTTGTGACTCCCAGGCCCGTGCTCTATCCCTATGCCATACTGCTTATCATCTATCAATGGTTACCTAGTGATCTCTGGTATGTACTGAGCGCTCGCTTGCCAGGCCCGTGCTCTATCCCTATGCCATACTGCTTATCTGTCGATGGTTATCTAGTGATCTCTTGTATGTACTGAGTGCTCGCTTGCCAGGCCCTGTCCCACACGGGGCTCACAGTCTTAGCCTTGTAACTCCCAGGCCCGTGCTCTATCCCTATGCCATACTGCTTATCTATTGATGGTTATGTAGTGATCTCTGGTATGTACTGAGCGCTCGCTTGCCAGGCCCATGCTCTATCCCTATGCTATGCTGCTTCTCTATCGATGGTGATCTAGTGATCTCTGGTATGTACTGAGCGCTCTCTTGCCAGGCCCTGTCCCACACGGGGCTCACAGTCTTAGCCTTGTGACTCCCAGGCCCGTACTCTATCCCTATGCCATACTGCTTATCATCTGTCGATGGTTATCTAGTGATCTCTGGTATGTACTAAGCACTCGCTTGCCAGGCCCGTGCTCTATCCGTATGCCATACTGCTTATCATCTATCAATGGTTATCTAGTGATCTCTGATATGTACTGAGCACTCACTTGCCAGGCCCGTGCTCTATCCCTATGCCATACTGCTTATCTATCGGTGGTTATCTAGTGATCTCTGGTATGTACTGAGCGCTTGCTTGCCAGGCCCTGTCCCACACGGGGCTCACAGTCTTTGCCTTGTGACTCCCAGGCCCGTGCTCTATCCCTATGCCATACTACTTATCATCTGTCGATGGTTATCTAGTGATCTCTGGTATGTACTGAGCGCTCGCTTGCCAGGCCCGTGCTCTATCCGTATGCCATACTGCTTATCATCTATCAATGGTTATCTAGTGATCTCTGATATGTACTGAGCACTCACTTGCCAGGCCCGTGCTCTATCCCTTTGCCATACTGCTTATCTGTCAATGGTTATCTAGTGATCTCTGGTATGTACTGAGCGCTCGCTTGCCAGGCCCATGCTCTATCCATATGCCATACTGCTAATCTATCGATGGTTATCTAGTTATCTCTGGTATGTACTGAGCGCTTGCTTGCCAGGCCCTGTCCCACACGGGGCTCACAGTCTTCACCTTGTGACTCCCAGGCCCGTGCTCTATCGCTATGCCATACTGCTTACCTATCGATGGTTATCTAATGATCTCTGGTATGTACTGAGCACTCACTTGCCAGGCCCGTGCTCTATCCCTATGCCATACTGCTTATCTATCGATGGTTATCTAGTGATCTCTGGTATGTACTGAGCGCTCTCTTGCCAGGCCCTGTCCCACACGGTGCTCACAGCCTTAACCTTGTGACTCCCAGGCCCGTGCTCTATCCCTATGCCATACTGCGTATCTATCGATGGTTATCTATTGATCTCTGGTATGTACTGAGCGCTCGCTTGCCAGGCCCGTTCTCTATCCCTTTGCCATACTGCCTATCTATCAATGGTTATCTAGTGATATCTGGTATGTACTGAGCACTCGCTTGCCAGGCCCGTGCTCTATCCTTATGCGATACTGCTTATCTATCGATGGTTATCTAGTGATCTCTGGTATGTACTGAGCGCTCGCTTGCCAGACCCATTCTCTATCCCTATGCCATACTGCTTATCTATCGATGGTTATCTAGTGATCTCTGGTATGCACTGAGCGCTCGCTTGCCAGGCCCGTGATCTATCCCTCTGCCATACTGCATATCTATCGATGGTTATCTAGTTATCTCTGGCTTGTACTGAGCGCTCGCTTGCCAGGCCCTGTGCCACACGAGGCTCACAGTCTTAAACTTGTGACTCCCAGGCCCGTGCTCTATCCCTATGCCATACTGCTTATCTATCGATGGTTATCTAGTGATCTCTGGTATGTACTGAGCACTCGTTTGCCAGGCCCTGCCCCACACGGGGCTCACAGCCATAACCTTGTGACTCCCAGGCCTGTGCTCTATCCCTATGCCATACTGCTTATCTATCGATGGTTATCTAGTGATCTCTGGTATGTACTGAGCGCTCGCTTGCCGGCCCTGTCCCACACGGGGCTCACAGCCTTAACCTTGTGACTCCCAGGCCCGTGCTCTATCCCTATGCCATACTGTGTATCTATCAATGGTTATCTATTGATCTCCGGTATGTACTGAGCGCTCGCTTGCCAGGCCCGTGCTCTATCCCTATGCCATACTGCTTATCTATCAATGGTTATCTAGTGATCTCTGGTATGTACTGAGCGCTCGCTTGCCAGGTCCGTGCTCTATCCTTATGCCATACTGCTTATCTATCGATGGCTCTCTAGTGATCTCTGGTATGTACTGAGCGCTCGCTTGCCAGGCCCTGTCCCACACGGGGCTCACAGTTTAACATTGTGACTCCCTGGCCCGTGCTCCATCCCTGTGCCCTACTGCTTATCTGTCGATGGTTATCTAGTGATCTCTAGTATGTACTGAGCGTTCACTTGCCAGGCCCTGTCCCACACGGGGCTCACAGTCTTAAACTTGTGACTCCCAGGCCCGTGCTCTATCCCTACGCCATACTGCTTATCTGTCAATGGTTATCTTGTGGTCTCTGGTATGTACTTATCGCTCGCTCGCCGGGCCCGTGCTCTATCCCTATGCCCTACTGCTTATCTATTGATAGTTATCTAGTGATCTCTGGTTTGTACTAAGTGCTCGCTTGCCAGGCCCTGTAGCACACGGGGCTCACAGTCTTAACCTTGTGATTCCCAGGCCCGTGCTCTATCCCTATGCCATACTGCTTATCTATCGATGGTTATATATCGGTCTCTGGTATGTACTGAGCACTCACTTGCCAGGCCCGTGCTCTATCCCTATGGCATACTGCTTATCTATCAATGTTTATCTAGTGATCTCTGGTATGTACTGAGGGCTCGCTTGCCAGTCCCGTGCTCTATCCTTTTGCCATACTGCTTATCTATCGATGGTTATCTAGTGGTCTCTGGTATGTACTGAGCGCTCGCTTGCCAGGCGCGTGCTCTATCCCTATGCCATACTGCTTATCTATCGATGGTTATGTAATGATCTCTGGTATGTACTGAACGCTCGCTTGCCAGGCCCGTGCTCTATCCCTATGCCATACTGCTTATCTATCGATGGTTATCTAGTGATCTCTGGTATGTACTGAGTGCTTGCTTGCCAGCCCCTGTTCCACTCGGGGCTCACAGTCTTAACCTTGTGACTCCCAGGCCCGTGCTCTATCCCTATGCCATACTGCTTATCTATCGATGGTAATCTAGTGATATCTGGTATGTACTGAGCGCTCGCTTGCCAGGCCCTGTTCCACACGGGGCTCGCAGTCTTAACCTTGTGACTCCCAGGCCCGTGCTCTATCCCTATGGCATACTGCTTATCTATCAATGTTTATCTAGTGATCTCTGGTATGTAGTGAGCGCTCGCTTGACAGGCCCGTGCTCTATCCCTATGCTGTACTGCTTACCTACCTATGGTTATCTAGTGATCTCTGGTATGTACTGAGCGCTCACTTGCCAGGCCCGTGCTCTATCCCTATGCCGTACTGCTCATCTATCGATGGTTATCTATTGATCTCTGGTATGTACTGAGCGCTCGCTTTCCAGGCCCGTGCTCTATCCCTATGGCATACTGCTTATCTTTCAATGGTTATGTAGTGATCTCTGGTATGTACTGAGCGCTCGCTTACGAGGCCCTGTCCCACACGGGGCTCACAGTCTTAACCTTGTGACTCCCAGGCCCGTGCTCTATCCCTATGCCATACAGCTTATGTATTGATGGTTATCTAGTGATGTCTGGTATGTACTGAGCACTCACTTGCCATGCCCGTGCTCTATCCCTATGCCCTATTGCTTATCTATCGGTGGTTATCTAGTGATCTCTAGTATATACTGACTGCTTGCTTGCCAGGCCCTGTCCCACACGGTGCTCACAGTCTTAATCTTATGACTCCCAGGCCCGTGCTCTATCCCTATGCCATACTGCTTTTCTATCGGTGGTTAAATAGTGGTCTCTGTTATGTACTGAGCGCTCACTTGCCAGGCCCGTGCTCTATCCCTGTGCCGTACTGCTTATCTATCGATAGTTATCTAGTGATCTCTGGTATGTACTAAGCGCTCGCTTGCCAGGCCCTGTCCCAAACGGGGCTCACAGTCTTAACCTTGTGACTCTCAGGCCCATGCTCTATCCCTATGCCATACTGCTTATCCATCAATGGTTATCTGGTGATCTCTGGTATGTACTGAGCGCTCGCTTGCCAGGCCTGTGCTCTCTCCCTCTGCCATACTGCTTATCTATCGATGGTTATATATAGTGATCTCTGGTATGTACTGAGCGCTCGCTTGCCAGGCCCATGCTCTATCCCTATGCCATACTACTTTATCTATTGATCTCTGTTATGTACTGAGCGCTCGCTTGCCAGGCCTGTGCTCTATCCCTCTGCCATACTGCTTATCTATCGATGGTTATCTAGTGATCTCTGGTATGTACTGAGTGCTCACTTGCCAGGCCCATGCTCTATCCCTATGCCCTACTGCTTATCTATCGATGGTTATCTACTGATCTCTGGTAGGTACTGAGCGCTTGCTTGCCAGGCCCTGTCCCACACGGGGCTCACAGTCTTAACCTTGTGACTCCCAAGCCCGTGCTCTATCCCTATGCCATGCTGCTTATCATCTATCGATGGTTATCTAGTGATCTCTGGTATGTACTGAGCACTCACTTGCCAGGCCCGTGCTCTATCCCTATGCCATACTGCTTATCTATCGCTGGTTATCTAGTGATCTCTGGTATGTACGGAGCGCTCGCTTGCCAGGCCCTGTCCCACACGGGGCTCACAGTCTTAACCTTGTGACTCCCAGGCCCGTGCTCTATCCCCATGCCATACTGCTTATCTATCGATGGTTATCTAGTGATCTCTTGTATGTACTGAGCGCTCGCTTGCCAGGCCCCGTCCCACACGGGGCTCACAGTCTTAACCTTGTGACTCCCAGGTCCATGCTCTATCCCTATGCCACACTGCTTATCTATCGATTATTATGTATTGATCTCTGGTATGTACTGAGCACTCGCTTGCCAAGCCCGTGCTCTATCCCTATGCCATACTGCTTATCTATCGATGGTTATCTAGTGATCTCTGGTATGTACTGAGCGCTCGCTTGCCAGGCCCTGTACCACACGGGGCTCACAGTCTTAACCTTGTGAATCCCAGGCCCGTGCTCTATACCTATGCCATACTGCTTATCTATCGATGGTTATCTAGTAATCTCTGGTATGTACTGAGCGCTCGCTTGCCAGGCCCCGTCCCACACGGGGCTCACAGTCTTACCCTTGTGACTCCCAGGCCCGTGCTCTAACCCTGTGCCATACTGCTTATCTATCGATGGTTATCTATTGATCTCTGGTATGTACTGAGCGCTCGCTTGCCAGGCCCGTGCTCTATCCCTATGCCCTACTGCTTATCTATCGATGGTTATCTAGTGATCTCTGGTATGTACTGAACGCTCGCTTGCCAGGCCCTGTACCACACGGGGCTCACAGTCTTCACCTTGTGACTCCCAGGCCCTTGCTCTATCCCTATGCCATACTTATTATCTGCACATAGTAAGAGCTTAACAAATGCCATCATTATTATTATTATTATTATTATCCCCCCCGTCCCAGCCCCACAGCACCTAGGTATATATCTGTAATTTATTAATTTCTATAGGTATGTTCATGTCTTTCTCCCCCTCAGACCGTGAGCTCGCTGTGGGCAGGGAATGTGTGTCTGTTTATTTTTATAGCGTACTCAGTACAGCGTTTGGGCCGTAGTAAGCGCTCAGTAAATCCGGTTGAATGAATGAACGAAGGGAGCGGGAGAAAAGGAAACGGGGGCTGAGGCGGGGAAGGCGGCCTCTCTGGATCATGTTGTTAATAATAATAATAATAATAATGGCATTTGTTAAGCGCTTACTATGTGCAAAGCACTGTTCTAAGCACTGGGGAGGGTACAAGGTGATCAGGTTGTCCCGCGTGGGGCTCACAGTCTTAATACCCGTTTTACAAATGAGGGAACTAAGGCTCAGAGAAGTTAAGTGACATGCCCACGGTCACACAGCAGATGTGGCGGAGCTGGGATTTGAACCCATGACCCCTGACTCCAGAGCCCGTGCTCTTTCCACTGAGCCACGCTGCCTCCCTAATATCCTCTGTGTTTCCGGACAGAGCCTGAAGGATATTAACAACATGATCCAGCGAGGCGAGCCGAGGAGCAAGAAGCGAGCGCTCAGCATCGACGGCGAGGCCGATCGGTCCGCCAAGCGCCTCTGCCAGGAGAACGACGACGTGCTGCTGAAGCGCCTGCAGGACGTGGTCAGCGAGCGGGCTAACCACTGACCCGCCCTCCCCGTCGGGTTCCCCCTCAACCCGGTCGGGCCACCCGGACCACTCCGCACTGATGCCCTCCCGCCGCGGGAGGTTGGCCTCCCCGGAGTCAGGCCGCCGCGGCCGGGCCCATTAAGTGTCTTCCTTAATTCGGGCTCTGGAGGGGAGGGAAAAAAAACCTGAGTGCGCCGGCTCTCGTCCCTCCCGGATATCCGTCTGCCTTGGCGGACGGGAGAAAGACGGAACCGGGAAGTCGCCCAGTCCATCGGTGGTATTTTTTGAGCGCTCGACGGGGTGCGCAGCACTGAATTAAGCGCTTGGGAGAGGGCCTGCTCACGGCCTAGAGAAACTAGTAGTTTGGGGGGATCAGGGCCGAATTCTCTCCGCGGATTCCCCGCCGAAAGGGCAGGGCTGGGGGAGACCCCCCGGGCCCCCATCCCTTCTACCTCCCCTCGTTCACGCCTCTACACCCCCTCCCGTCTTCTTTTTCACCCGCCCTCCCAGAAGTTTCTTTCTTCAACTTACAAACCTTTGGATTTTCCGTCCTTTTCTATCTTCGCCGTGACAAAGTAGGAAGACAATCGCGGCGTGGCCCAGCCGGAGCGTCTGTCTGTCTGTCTGTGTACCTATTTCCGTGTAATTCGGCCCCACGTTGGGGGCCCCCCCCGCTCTGTGGGGAGAGGGGTGCGTTGTGTGAGCACCTCCCCGGGCGCCTCGAGAGATGGGGTGCTTGGCCCACGGAAGGGGAGATGGGGAGCGATTTTCGCTTGGTTGAATTACGCCGTTCGGTAATAAACGGCCCGCGGTTTTGGAGACTATCGCCCGTGAATTAGCGACGCCTGCCTTCTTTCCCCCTCAGGGGCCCACGTATTGCATCGCATTTACTGAGCACCTCAGGTAATAATAATAATGATGGCATTTATTAAGCGCTTACTATGTGCCAAGCACTGTTCTAAGCTCTGGGGAGGTTACAAGGTGATCAGGTTGTCCCACGGGGGGGGCTCACAGGCTTCATCCCCATTTTACAGATGAGGTCACTATGGCCCAGAGAAGTGAAGCGACTGCCCAAAGTCACCCAGCTGACAATTGGCGGAGCTGGGATTCGAACCCATGACCTCTGACTCATTCATTCATTCATTCCATCATATTTATTGAGTGCTTACTGTGTGCAGAGCACTGTACTAAGCGCTTGGGAAGTACAATTCAGCAACAGATGGAGACAATCCCTACCCAACAACGGGCTCAGTCTAGAAGATATCTAGAAGGTATGCTATTCCTTCACTTCCTTGGGTTCCTTGATTAAGGCCTCTCACGTTCTCCAAGCAGGGAAGCCCATTTTTAATCTTGCTTCTAATCTTTCATTTAACCTGACTTTAAACATTTCTATTTATTTTATTTTGTTAGTATGTTTGGTTTAGTTCTCTGTCTCCCCCTTCTAGACTGTGAGCCCACTGTTGGGTAGGGACTGTCTCTAGATGTTGCCAACTTGGACTTCCCAAGCGCTTAGTACAGTGCTCTGCACACAGTAAGTGCTCAATAAATATGATTGATTGATTGATTTCTATCATTCTCTTTTGGTTCCTCCAGATCGTCCATATCGCGCTTCAGCTTTGTGGTTCCTCAGAGAACTACATTCCTAGCCCAGGCTCTTTCCACTGAGCCACGCTGCTTCCCAAGTAGCAAATTCATTCATTCATTCATTCATTCGTATTTATTGAGCGCTTACTGTGTGCAGAGCACTGGACTAAGTGCTTGGGAAGTCCAAGCTGGCAATCAGAGCACTGGACTAAGTGCTTGGGAAGTCCAAGCTGGCAATCAATCAATCAATCGTATTTATTGAGCGATTACTGTGTGCAGAGCACTGGACTAAGCGCTTGGGAAGTCCAAGTTGGCAACATATGGAGACAGTCCCTACCCAACAGCGGGCTCACAGTCTAGAAGGGGGAAACAGAGAACAAAACCAAACATATAAACAAAAAATAAATAGAATAGATATGTACAAATAAAATGGGCACTGTACTAAGCGCTTGAAGAGGGGGCTGAGTGTGGGAAGGCCTCCTGGAGGAGGTGAGCTCTCAGTAGGGCCTTGAAGGGAGGAAGAGAGCGAGCTTGGCGGATGGGCGGAGGGATTGGGGGCATTCCGGGCCCGGGGGAGGACGGGGGCCGGGGGTCGACGGCGGGACGGACGAGAACGAGGCCTAACGGTGAGGAGATTAGCGGCGGAGGAGCGGAGGGTGTGGGCTGGGCTGGAGAAGGAGAGAAGGGAGGGGAGGGAGGAGGGGGCCAGGGGATGGGTGGATGGATGGACGGCCTGGAAGCCCAGGGGGAGGAGTTTCGGCCTGATGCGCAGATTGATTGGCAGCCACTGGAGGCTCCAGGTCCACGCGCCCGGCCACACCCCCTTCTCGCGGCGAGGCCCCGCCCCCTTTCCGTGCCTCGGCCCCAACCCCGCCTCGCGGGGCGGCCCCGCCCCTCAGGTCTGCGCGCTCCCGTCTCGCGGCGCGGCCCCGCCAAGTCCTTGCGCCTCGGCCCCGCCCCCACGGAGGCCCCGCCCCTCCAGGTCCGCGCGCTCCCGCCCCGCGCCTCGGCCCCACCCCATGATGGCCCCGCTATTGTCTCGAGGCGCGGCCCCGCCCCTCAGGTCCGCGCGCCCCCGCCCCGCCCCCCAGAGGGGCCCCGCCCCTCCAGGTCCGCGCGCACGACCCCGCCCCCCCTTATCGCAGCGAGGCCACGCCCCCGTCTCGCGGTGGGCCCCGCCCCAGAGAGGCCCCTCCCCCTCCCTGCGCCTCAGCCCCGCCCCCACGATGGCTCCGCGGCGTGGCCCCGCCCCACTGGGGGGCCCCGCCCCTTCTGGCGCCTCAGCCACGCCCCCCACGCTGGCCCCGTCCCCGTCTCGCGGGGAGGCCGCGCCCTTTCAGGTCCGCGCGCTCCCGTCTCGCGCGGCGGCCCCGCCCCCGACAGGCCCCGCCCCTCCAGGTCCGCGCGCACGGCCCCGCCCCTGTCTCGCGGCGGGCCCCGCCCCCTTCCCCGCACCTCCGCCCCGCCCCCCCATGGTGGCCCCGCCCCTGCCCCACGGCGTGGCCCCTCCCCTCACGTCTGCGCGCCTGGCCCCGCCCCCGTCTCGCGGCGGGCACCGCCCCTTTTCACGCCTCAGCCCTGCCCCCCATGATTGGCCCTGCCCCGCGGCGTGGCCCCGCCCCCTCAGGTCCACGTGCCCGGCCCCGCCCCCCAGAGAGGCCCCGTCCCCTTCCTGCGGTGAGGCCCCGCCCCCTGTGATGGCCCCGCCCCCGTCTCGCTGTAGGCCCCGCCCCTTCCCGCACCTCAGCACCGCCCCCAGAGAGGCCCCGCCCCGTTCTCGCGCCTCCGACCCGCCCCCATGATGGCCCCGCCCCTTCTCGCGCCTCAACCCCGCCCCCCAGAGAGGCCCCGCCCCTGCATGTCCGCGCGCACGACCCCGCCTCCCTTCTCGCGGCGAGGCCCCGCCCCGTCTCCCGGTGGGCCCCGCCCCGGCGAGGCCCCGCCCCCAACGAAGCCCCGCCCCCTTCTTGCACCTCAGCCCTGCCCCGCGACGTGGCCCCGCCCCTCACGTCCGCGTGCCCGGCCCCGACCCCCAGAGAGGCCCCGTCCCCATCTCGCGGCGATGCCCCGCCCCCTATGATGGCCCCGCCCCCGTCTCGCCCCCAGAGAGGCCCCCGCCCCCGTCTCGCGCCTCAGCCCCGGCCCCCCCGTCTCGCAGTAGGCCCCGCCCCCTTGTCGCGCCTCAGCCGCTCCCCTCCCTTCGGGCGCCCGGCCACGCCCCCATGATGCCCCCCCCCCATAGAGGCCCCGTCCCCTTCTCGCGGCGAGGCCCCGCCCCCCATGAAGGCCCCGCCCCCGTCTCGCGGTAGGCCCCGCCCCCTCCTCGCGCCTCAGCCCCGCCCCTCACGATGGCCACGCCCCTCCAGACCGCGCGCCGGGCCCCGCCCCCATGATGGCCCCGCCCCCTCTCGCGCCTCGGACCCGCCTCATGGTAGCCCCGCCCCCTCTCCGGCCTCAGCCCCGCCCCTCACGATGGCCACGCCCCTCCCGTCCGCGCGCCCGGCCCCGCCCCCATGAGGGCCCCGCCCCCCACAGAGGCCCCGTCCCCTTCTCGCGGCGAGGCCCCGCCCCCGTCTCGCGTTAGGCCCCGCCCCTCATGATGGCCACGCCCCCACGAGGGCCCCGCCCCTCCAGGCCCGCGCGCCGCAGCCCCGCCCCTCCGGCGGGTGAGCGCAGTGCGCCTGCGCGAGCGGGCCGCAGGCTGTCCGTCAGTCCGTCCTCGCGCCTCCTGAGGCGGCCGCGCCATGAGCGGGAGCGGGAGCCGGGCGGCCGCCGCCACAGCCCCGAAGCGGGCCCGGTACCGCCCTCCTCACCCCCGTCGCCATGACGACGACGACGACAATGACGAGGACGAGGTGGAGGAGGAGGAGGAGGACGACGACGTGGAGGACGGCCAGGGCCCGGAGCCGAGCCGCTGGGACGCCCCGCAGCTGCTCCGACGGGTCCGAGGTGGGACGCCGCGCCGCCCTCATTCAATTCATTCATTCATTCAGTCCTATTTATTGAGCGCCGACTGTGTGGGAAGCACTGGACTAAGCGCCTGGGAAGTCCAGGTTGGCCCCATCTAATTCATTCAGTCGTATTTATTGAGCGCCGACTGTGTGCGGAGCACTGGACTAAGCGCTTGGGATGCCCAAGTTGGCCCCATCTAATTCATTCAATCGTATTTATTGAGCGCTTACTGTGTGCGGAGCGCTGGACTAAGCGCTTGGGAAGTACAAGTTGGCAACATCTAGAGATGGTCAATCAATCAATCAGTCGTATTTATTGAGCGCTTACTGTGTGTGGAGCACTGGACTAAGCGCCTGGGAAGTCCAAGTTGGCCCCATCTAATTCATTCAGTCGTATTTATTGAGCGCCGACTGTGTGCGGAGCACTGGACTAAGCGCTTGGGAAGTCCAAGTTGGCCCCATCTAATTCATTCAATCGTATTTATTGAGCGCATACTGTGTGTGGAGCGCTGGACTAAGCGCTTGGGAAGTCCAAGTTGGCCACATCTAATTCATTCAATCGTATTTATTGAGCGCTTACTGTGTGCGGAGCGCTGGACTAAGCGCTTGGGAAGTACAAGTTGGCAACATCTAGAGATGGTTAATCAATCAATCAGTCGTATTTATGGAGCGCTTACTGTGTGCGGAGCACTGGACTAAGCGCTTGGGAAGTCCAAGTTGGCCCCATCTAATTCATTCAATCGTATTTATTGAGCACTTACTGTGTGCGGAGCACTGGACTAAGCGCCTGGGAAGTCCAAGTTGGCCACATCTAATTCATTCAATCGTATTTATTGAGCGCTTACTGTGTGCGGAGCACTGGACTAAGCGCTTGGGAAGTCCAAGTTGGCCACATCTAATTCATTCAATCGTATTTATTGAGCGCTTACTGTGTGCGGAGCACTGGACTAAGCGCTTGGGAAGTCCAAGTTGGCCCCATCTAATTCATTCAATCGTATTTATTGAGCGCTTACTGTGTGAGGAGCACTGGACTAAGCGCCTGGGAAGTCCAAGTTGGCCCCATCTAATTCATTCAATCGTATTTATTGAGCGCTTACTGTGTGCGGAGCACTGGACTAAGCGCCTGGGAAGTCCAAGTTGGCCACATCTAATTCATTCAGTCGTATTTATTGAGCGCCGACTGTGTGCGGAGCGCTGGACTAAGCGCTTGGGAAGTCCAAGTTGGCCCCATCTAATTCATTCAGTCGTATTTATTGAGCGCTTACTGTGTGCGGAGCGCTGGACTAAGCGCTTGGGAAGTCCAAGTTGGCCATATCTAATTCATTCAATCGTATTTATAGAGCGCTTACTGTGTGTGGAGCACTGGACTAAGCGCCTGGGAAGTCCAAGTTGGCCCCATCTAATTCATTCAATCGTATTTATTGAGCGCTTACTGTGTGCGGAGCACTGGACTAAGCGCCTGGGAAGTCCAAGTTGGCCCCATCTAATTCATTCAGTCGTATTTATTGAGCGCCGACTGTGTGCGGAGCACTGGACTAAGCGCTTGGGAAGTCCAAGTTGGCCCCATCTAATTCATTCAATCGTATTTATTGAGCGCATACTGTGCGGAGCGCTGGACTAAGCGCTTGGGAAGTCCAAGTTGGCCCCATCTAATTCATTCAGTCGTATTTATTGAGCGCCGACTGTGTGCGGAGCGCTGGACTAAGCGCCTGGGAAGTCCAAGTTGGCCACATCTAATTCATTCAATCGTATTTATTGAGCGCTTACTGTGTGCGGAGCACTGGACTAAGCGCCTGGGAAGTCCAAGTTGGCCACATCTAATTCATTCAATCGTATTTATTGAGCGCTTACTGTGTGCAGAGCACTGGACTAAGCGCTTGGGAAGTCCAAGTTGGCCCCATCTAATTCATTCAATCGTATTTATTGAGCGCTTACTGTGTGCGGAGCACTGGACTAAGCGCTTGGGAAGTACAAGTTGGCAACATATAGAGATGGTCAATCAATCAATCAGTCGTATTTATTGAGCGCTTACTGTGCGCAGAGCGCTGTACTAAGCGCTTGGGAAGTCCAAGTTGGCCCCATCTAATTCATTCAGTCATATTTATTGAGCGCTTACTGTGTGCGGAGCACTGGACTAAGCGCTTGGGAAGTCCAAGTTGGCCACATCTAATTCATCAATCGTATTTATTGAGCGCCCACCGACTGTGTGCAGAGCACTGGACTAAGCGCTTGGGAAGTACAAGTTGGCAACATCTAGAGATGGTCAATCAATCAATCAATCGTATTTATCGAGTGCTTACTGTGTGCAGAGCACTGGACTAAGCGCTTCGGAAGTACAAGTTGGCAACATATAGAGACGGTCCCTACCCAACAGTGGGCTCCCAGTCTAGTCACCGCGGCGCTCAGCACATCCCGGCTCCGCCAGCTGCAGCTCGGTGACTCTGGGCAAGACACTTCAGTTCTCTGGGCCTCAGTTCCCTCATCTGGAAAGTAATAATAATAATGATGGCATTTGTTAAGCGCTTACTATGTGCAGAGCACTGTTCTAAGCGCTGGAAAATGGGGATGAAGACTGGGAGCCCCCCGCGGGGGACCACCTGATCACCTCGGTAACCTCCCCAGCGTTTAGAACCGTGCTTTGCGCATAGTAAGCGCTCAATAAATGCCATTATCATTATTATTATGAATAATAATAGTAACAGAAAGAGCCCGGGTTTTGGAGTCAGAGGTCATGCGTTCAAATCCCAGCTCTGCCAACTGTCATTTGTGTGACTTTGGGCAAGTCACTTCACTTCTCTGTGCCTCAGTTACCTCATCTGGAAAATGGGGATTAAAACTGTGAGCCCCCCATGGGACAGCCTGATCACCTTGTAACCTCCCCAGCGCTCAGAACGGTGCTTTGCACATAGTAAGCGCTCAATAAATGCCATTATCATTATTATTATGAATCGCCATCAGCCTCCGGAGCGCATTGGTGAATTTCATTCATTCAATTCACTCATTCAGTCGTACTTCTTGAGCGCTTACTATGTGCAGAGCACTGTATCATCATCATCAGTCATTATTATTCTTATTTTTAAGGGGTTGGGCACCACAGAAGGGGAGGGGAGCTCGTGGTGGGCAGGGAATGGGCCTGTTTGGTTCATTCAGCCATATTTGTTGAACGCTTACTGTGTCCAGAGCGCTGTCCTAAACACTGAAAGAACCCGGCCTTGGAGGTCAGAGATCATGGGTTCTAATCCCGGCTCCGCCACCGATCAGCTGGGTGACTTTGGGCAAGTCACTTGACTTCTCTGGTCCTCAGTGACCTCATCTGTAGAATGGGGGATGAAGACTGTGAGCCTCCCCGTGGGACAACCTGATGACTTTGTATCCACCCCAGTGCTTAGAACAGTGCTCGGCACATAGTGAGCCCTTAACAAATACCATCATTATTATTACAATACGACAATAGAGAGAGACGACCCTTGCCCACACCGGGCTTATAGTCTAGAAGGTGTTAGGTGTTGAAGTAGATTCTCCCAAGCGCTTAAAACAGTGCTCTGCACCCGATAAATTCATTCATTCATGCATTCATTCAGTCGTATTTATTGAGCGCTTACTGTATGCAGAGCACTGTACTAAGCGCTCGGGAAGTACAAGTCGGCAACATACAGAGACGGTCCCTACCCAACAGCGGGCTCACAGTCTAGAAAGGATTGAATGAATCATCATCATCATCATCAATTGTATTTATTGAGCACTTACTGTGTGCAGAGCACTGTACTAAGCGCTTGGGAAGTACAAATTGGCAACATATAGAGACAGTCCCTACCCAACAGTGGACTCACAGTCTAAAAGGGGGAGACAAAACCAAACATACTAACAAAATAAAATAAATAGAATAGATATGTACAAGTAAAATAAATAAATAAATAGAGTAATAAATATGTACAAACATATATACATAATATATGTATACATATATATATTTGTACATGTTTATTACTCTATTTTACTTGTACATATTCTATTTATTTTATTTGGCTTATATGTTTTGTTGTCTGCCTCCCCCTTCTAGACTGTGAGCCCGCTGTTGGGTAGGGACCGTCTCTATATGTTGCTGACTTGTACTTCCCAAGCGCTTAGTACAGTGTTCTGCACACAGTAAGCGCTCAGTAAATACGATTGAATGAATGAAAGGTGAGGGGGGGTTGCGTGTGTACTGCCTGTGTACTCGTTTTGATGTCTCTCTTGGTCCCCTAGACCGTAAACCCCGTTTGGGTGGGGATTGTCTGTATTTATTGCTGTATTGTACTTTCCAAGCGCTTAGGACAGTGCTCTGCACACAGGAAGCGTTCAGTAAATACGATTGAATGAATGAACGAATGAATCAATCAATCAATCGTATTTATTGAGTGCTTACTGTGTGCAGAGCACTGTACTAAGCGCTTGGGAATTACAAGTTGGCAACATATAGAGACCGTCCCTACCCAACAGTGGGCTCACAGTCTAAAAGGGGGAGACAGAGAACAAAACCAAACATGGTAACAAAATAAAATAAATAGAATAGAAATGTACAAGTAAAATAAATAAACAAATAGAGTAATAAATATGTACAAACATATATACAGGTGCCTAGCCCGGTTCTGTGGGCGGAGAGAGAGTAAGGCCCAGAGCCGGGCCGAGGGCGGCTAACAGCGTCAGGGCTTAGAAAAGTCCCGGGGACCGTGTTGCTGTCAGGGGGCGGTAATCAATCAATCAATAGTATTTCATCATCATCAATCGTATTTATTGAGCGCTTACTGTGTGCAGAGCACTGTACTAAGCGCTTGGGAAGTCCAAGTTGGCAACATCTAGAGACAGTCCCTACCCAACAGTGGGCTCACAGTCTAAAAGGGGGAGACAGAGAACAAAACCAAACATGGTAACAAAATAAAATAAATAGAATAGAAATGTACAAGTAAAATAAATAAATAAATAGAGTAATAAATATGTACAAACATATATACAAATATACAGGTGCCTAGCCCGGTTCTGTAGGCAGAGAGAGAGTAAGGCCCAGAGCCGGGCCGAGGGCGGCTAACAGAGTCAGGGTTTAGAAAAGTCCCGGGGACCGTGTTGCTGTCAGGGGGCGGTAATCAATCAATCAATTGTATTTATTGAGCGCTTACTGTGTGCAGAGCACTGTACTAAGCACTCGGGAAGTACAAGTTGGCAACATATAGAGACAGTCCCTAACCCAACAGTGGGCTCACAGTCTAAAAGCGGGAGACAGAGAACAAAACCAAACATACTAACAAAATAAAATAAATAGTATAGATATGTACAAGTAAAATAAATAAATAAATAGAGTAACAAATATGTACAAACATATATACATATATACAGGTGCTAACTTGTACTTCCCAAGCGCTTAGTACAGTGCTCTGCACACAGTAAGCGCTCAATAAATACGATTGATGATGATGAAATATGATTGATTGATTGATTATTGAGTGCTTACTGTGTGCAGAGCACTGTACTAAGCGCTTGGGAAGTCCAAGTTGGCAACATATAGAGACAGTCTCTACCCAACAGTGGGCTCACAGCATAAAATGGGAGAAGAACTGGGGAAATGGAATGGGGGCGGTTTTCCTGGGCCCAGCTGAAAAAGGGATGTAAAAGGAGATTCTACCTGATGCAGGGAGGAATTGTGTAACCGTTGGAGGTCTTTGAGGAATGGGAGGGTGGTCGAACGACATTTGAGAATAGCGATCCAGGCAGCAGAGTGAAGTATGGACCGGAGAGGTGAGAGACTGGAGGCAGGGAGGTCCGCGGGGAGGTTGGTGCAGTAAGGCAAGCTGGGAATGAATGAATGAATGAATGGGAATGAATGAATGAAAGGTGGGGGGGCGGGGCCCGTGTACTGCCTGTGTACTTGTTTTGATGTCTCTCTCTGTCCCCTAGACAGAGTGGGGTGGGGATTGTCTCTATTGCTGTATTGTACTTTCCAAGCGCTTAGGACAGTGCTCTGCACACAGGAAGCGCTCAGTAGATACGACTGAATGAATGAATGAAAAGGGGGAAAATAGGAGGCCAACGGGGAGGACAGAGGGGGATGGGAAGGGGGGTGAAGGGGAAAATAGGAGGTTGCCGGGGAGGACAGAAGGGGATGGGAAGGGGGGTGAAGGGGAAAATAGGAGGCTGCCGGGGAGGACAGAAGGGGATGGGAAAGGGGGTGAAGGGGAAAATTCATTCAATCGTATTTAGTGAGCACATACTTTGTGCAGAGCACTGTACTGAGCGCTTGGGAAGTACAAGAGAAGCAGCGTGGCTCAGTGGAAAGAGCCCGGGCTTTGGAGTCAGTGGCTGCGGGTTCAAATCCCGGCTCCGCCATTTGTCAGCTGTGTGACCTTGGGCAAGTCACTTAACTTCTCTGGGCCTCAGTTACCTCATCTGGAAAATGGGGGTTGACTGTGAGCCCCCCGTGGGACAACCTGATCACCTTGTATCCCCCCAGCGCTTAGAACAGTGCTTGGCACATAGTAAGCGCTTAATAAAAATGTCATTATTATTACAAGTCGGCAGCAGATGGAGACGGTCCCTGCCCAACAGCGGGCTCACAGTCTAGTCCCCCTGTCCATCCCTACTATCTTACCTCCTTCCCTTCCCCACAGCACCTGTATATATGTATATATGTTTGTACATATTTGTTACTCTATTTACTTATTTTACTTGTACTTATCTATCCTATTTATTTTATTTTGTTAGTATGTTTGGTTTTGTTCTCTGTCTCCCCCTTTTAGACTGTGAGCCCACTGTTGGGTAGGGACTGTCTCTAGATGTTGCCAACTTGGACTTCCCAAGCGCTTCGTCCAGTGCTCTGCACACAGTAAGCGCTCAATAAATATGATTGATGATGATAGAAAATAGGAGAGGAGGGGGCCTGGGGAGACAGAGGGGGGTGGGTGAAGGGGGAGATAGAGGGGAGGGAGACTGGGGGGACGGAGGGAAATGGGAGGGGGCGAGGAAGGTGTGAGCCCACTGTTGGGTAGGGACTGTCTCTATATGTTGCCAACTTGTACTTCCCAAGCGCTTAGTACAGTGCTCTGCACACAGTAAGCGCTCAATAAATACAATTGATTGATTGAGGGGCGAAGGTCGGAGTGGGCAGAGGGCGATGAAGGGGATTGGGGAAGGGGGACGGAGCTGGGGGTGAAGGGAAAGGCAGGACGGGGGGAAGGGCAGTGGGGTGGACGGCCAAGTCAGGTCCTTTGACCCCCCCTCCCCCCAATCCCCAACATACACAGAGGAAACTCAGGGTTAAAGAGTGGGGGCAAGGGGCTCCTAGAACCCCAGGGTCAGGGGACTCCGGGATTTGGGGGCTCCTAATAATAATAATGATGGCATTTATTAAGCGCTTACTATGCACCAAGCACCGTTCTAAGCGCTGGGGAGGTCACAAGGTGATCGGGCTCACAGTCTTAAATCCCCATTTTTCAGATGAGGTAACTGAGGCCCAGAGAAGAATAATAATAATGATGGCGTTTGTTAAGCGCTTACTGTGGGCAAAGCACTGTTCTAAGCGCTGGGGAGGTTACAAGGTGATCAGTTGGTCCCACGTGGGGCTCACAGTTTTAATCCCCATTTTACAGGTGAGGGAACTGAGGCACAGAGAAGTGAAGTGACTTAATAATAATAATAATGATGGCATTTATTAAGCGCTTACTATGTGCAAAGCACTGTTCTAAGCGCTGGGGAGGTTAACAAGGTGATCAGTCAGTCCCACGTGGGGCTCACAGTTTTAATCCCCATTTTACAGGTGAGGGAACTGAGGCACAGAGAAGTGAAGTGACTTAATAATAATAATGATAGCATTTATTAAGTGCTTACTATGTGCAAAGCACTGTTCTGAGTGCTGGGGAGGTTAACAAGGTGATCAGGTTGTCCCATGGGGGCCTCACAGACTTCATCCCCATTTTCCAGATGAGGTAACTGAGGCCCAGAGAATAATAATGATAATAATGATGACATTTGTTAAGTGCTTACTATGTGCAGAGCACTGTTCTAAGCGCTGGGGGGGGGGGGGATACAAGGATCAAGTTGTCCCACGTGGGGCTCCCAGTCTTCATCCCCATTTTCCAGATGAGGTCACTGAGGCTCAGAGAAGTTAATCAATCATATTTATTGAGCACTTACTGTGTGCAGAATACTGTACTAATCCATCAACCAGTCGTATTTATTGAGCACTTACTGTGTGCAGAGCACTGGACTAAGCGCTTGGGAAGTACAGGTTGGCAACATATAGAGACAGTCCCTACCCAACAGTGGGCTCCCAGTCTAAGCGCTTGGGAAGCACAAGTTGGCAACAAGTTAAGTGACTTGCCCCAGGTCCCACAGCAGGCGTGGCGGAGTCGGGATTCGAACCCGTGACCTCTTGACTCCAAAGCCCGGGCTCTTTCCACTGAGCCGCGCCGTGACTTGCCCAAGGTCACACAGCTGACAAGTGGCGGAGCCGGGATTTGAACCAGGCTCCGGGGTCAGGGACTCGAGGGGTTCCAGGTTCCAGCTAGCTGCAGCTGAAGGGGTTGGGCGGAGCGGCCATCACACTGCCATTTCCCCTTTGGGTTTCCTCCTTGGCAGGGAGCACTTCCTGTGATGGGGGCCCCGGGGCCATGTGGGGAACCGCACTCAACTTGGCCAGGCGCCCTGCCCGCCACGGGCCCTTGGGGGGTGAGACCGAGGCCCTGCCAGAAGATCTCAGCGGGGCTGCTCACCTGGATAATAATAATCATAATAATATAATAATGGCATTTATTAAGCGCTTACTATGTGCCAAGCACTGTTCTCTGTCTCCCCCTTTTTGACTGTGAGCCCACTGCTGGGTAGGGACTGTCTCTATATGTTGCCAACTTGGACTTCCCAAGCGCTTAGTACAGTGCTCTGCGCACAGTAAGCGCTCAATAAATACGATTGATGATGATGATGATGATGTTGTAAGCGCTGGGGAGGTTACAAGGCGATCAGGTTGTCCCACGGGGGGCCTCACAGTCATCCCCATTTTACAGATGAGGTCACTGAGGCCCAGAGAAGTGCAGTGACTTGTCCAAAGTCACCCAGCTTGACAATTGGCAGAGCCGGGATACGAACCCATGACCCCTGACTCCAAAGCCCGGGCTCTTTCCACTGAGCCACGCTGGGGTGGATACAAGGTGATCAGGTTGTCCCATGGGGGGCTCACGGTCTTATCCCCATTTTCCAGATGAGAGAACTGAGGCACAGAGAAGTTAAGTGACTTGCCCAAAGTCACACAGCTGACACCCGCCCACGTGTTTTGTTTTGCTGTCCGTCTCCCCCTTCTAGACTGTGAGCCCATTGTTGGGTAGGGACCTTCACTATGTGTTGCCAGCTTGTACTTCCCAAGCACTTAGTACAGTGCTGTGCACATAGTAAGCGCTCAATAAATAAAAAGGGGGTGGAGTCGGGATTTGAACCCATAACCTCTGACTCCAAAGCCCGGGCTCTTTCCACTGAGCCACGCTGCTTCTCTAATTAAGCTCCTTGTGGGCAGGGAAAGTGTCTGCTCTGTTGTCCTCTCCCAAGCGCTTAGTCCAGTGCTCTGCACACAGTAAGCGCTCAATAAAGACGACTGACCTTGGGTGAAAAGCAGTGTGGCTCAGTGGAAAGAGCACGGGCTTGGGCGTCAGAGGTCATGGGTTCTAATCCTGGCTCCGCCCCTTGTCAGCCGGGTGACTTTGGGCAAGTCAAGCGTGGCTCAGTGGAAAGAGCCCGGGCTTTAGAGTCAGAGGTCATGGGTTCAAATCCCAGCTCCGCCATTTGTCAGCTGTGTGACTTTGGGCAAGTCACTTAACTTCTCTGTGCCTCGGTTCCCTCATCTGTAAAATGGGAATTAAAACTGTGAGCCCCCCTTGGGACAACCTGATCACCTTGTAACCTCCCCAGTGCTTAGAACAGTGCTTTGCACATAGTAAGCGCTCAATAAATGCCATTATTATTATTATTATTATTATTCCCTGGGCCTCAGTAACCTCATCTGTAAAAAGGGGATGAAGACTGTGAGCCTCACGTGGGACAATGTGGTGACCTTGTACCCCCCCCAGCACTTAGAACAGTGCTTTTCACGTAGTAAGCACGTAACAAATACCATTGTTATCATAATAATAATAATAATGGTATTTATTAAGCGCTTCCTATGTGCAAAGCACTGTTCTAAGCGCTGGGGAGGTTACAAGGTGATCAGGTTGTCCCGCAGTTGGGCTCACAGTCTTCATCCTCATTTTCCAGGTGAGGGAACTGAGGCCCAGAGAAGTGAAGTGACTTGCCCAAAGTCACCCAGCATCACAGCGCAGGAATGACAGTGCGGGCGCTAGGCCGTCAATCGTATTGACGGTGCTTGGCACATAGTAAGCGCTTAACGAATACCATCGTTATTACTATCATTATTAAATTGAGCGCTTACTAAGCGCTTGGGAAAGGATAGTTTGAGCGCCGTAGTGTGGGCAGGAGAGCCCTTTCCCAGCCACCCTGGTCGATCCCTCAGCTTCCCAAACAGCCCGGCCTTCCCGATCCCAAATTCCCTCTGACGCCGGGGTTGGCAACGGGAGGCATCACCCATCCCGCCCTGGGCGCTTCTGTGCCAACCTCCCCACTCCAGATGCCCGCCCTCCTCGCCCGCCTGAGGTACCAGATAGTCGAGAAAGGAGTCCTCCCGGGTAAGGAGCCTGGCAGAGCCGGGAGCTGAGCCCTTTTTATTTGATGGCATTTATTAAGCGCTTACTATGTGCCAAGCACTGTTCTAAGTGCTGGGGAGGTTACAATAATAATAATAATAATGATGGCATTTGTTAAGCGCTTACTATGTGCCAAGCACTGTTCTAAGCGCTGGGGAGGTTACAATAATAATGATAATAATGATGATGGCATTTATTAAGCGCTTACTATGTGCCAAGCACTGTTCTAAGCGCTGGAGAGGTTACAATAATAATAATAATAATAATAATAATAATAATGATGGCATTTGTTAAGCGCTTACTATGTGCCAAGCACTGTTCTAAGCGCTGGGGAGGTTACAATAATAATAATAATAATGATGATGGCATTTATTAAGCGCTTACTATGTGCCAAGCACTGTTCTAAGCACTGGGGAGGTTACAATAATAATAATAATAATTGTGGCATTTATTAAGCACTTACTATGTGCAAAGCACTGTTCTAAGCACTGGGGAGGTGACAATAATAATAGTAATGATGATGGCATTTGTTAAGCGCTTACTATGTGCAAAGCACTGTTCTAAGCGCTGGGGAGGTGACAATAATAATAATAATAATAATAATGGCATTTATTAAGCGCTTGCTATGTGCAAAGCACTGTTCTAAACGCTGGGGAGGTGACAATAATAATAATAATAGTAATGATGATGGCATTTGTTAAGCACTTACTATGTGCCAAGCACTGTTCTAAGCGCTGGGGTGGTTACAATAATAATAATAATGATGGCATTTATTAAGTGCTTACTATGTGCAAAGCACTGTTCTAAGCGCTGGGGAGGTGACAATAATGATAATAGTAATGATGATGGCATTTGTTAAGCGCTTACTATGTGCAAAGCACTGTTCTAAGCACTGGGGAGGTTACAATAATAATAATAATAACAATGGCATTTATTAAGCACTTACTATGTGCCAAGGACTGTTCTAAGCGCTGGGGAGGTTACAATAATGATAATAATAATGATGGCATTTGTTAAGCGCTTACTATGTGCCAAGCACTGTTCTAAGCACTGGGGAGGTTATAATAATAATAATAATGATGGCATTTATTAAGCGCTTACTATGTGCAAAGCACTGTTCTAAGCGCTGGGGAGGTGACAGTAATAATAATAATAGTAATGATGATGGCATTTGTTAAGCGCTTACTATGTGCAAAGCACTGTTCTAAGCGCTGGGGGGATACAAGGTGATCAGGTTGTCCCACGGGGGGCTCACAGTTTTAACCGCCATTTTACAAATGCTGTAACTGAGGCTCAGAGAAGTTAAGTGACTTGCCTAAGGCCACACAGCAGACATGTGGTGGAGCTGGGATTCGAACCCATGACCTCTGACTCCAAAGCCCGGGCTCTTTCCACTGAGCCACGCTGCTTCTCACGGTGGGGGGGGGGGCCTCCCATTCTTCATCCCCATTTTCCAGATGAGGGACCTGAGGCCCAGAGAAGTGAAGTGACTTGCCCCGAGTCACCCAGCTGGCAAGCGGCGGAGCCGGGATTCGAACCCATGACCTCGGACTCCAAAGCCCGGGCTCTTTCCACCGAGCCCCGCTGCTTCTCCTTTTCCCCTCCCTCCTCCGCCCCAGCCCCCAGCTGCGGGTTTGGACCCTTGCCAAAATGGTTTCTGCGAAATGCTTAGAAACAGAGGGGAATTTCTGGTTGCCTTAGTCATTCTCTCGCTTTCGATTACGCCCAGAGGAGCCGAGATCTCGATCGCAAAATAACAGAATCGCAACTTCCGCGAAGGCGTCCCACCTACCCCCCCCCCCGGGGCCCCCCAGCACAGTCATTCACTCACTGAATCGCATTTATTGAGCGCTTATGGGAAGCAGCGTGGCTCAGTGGAAAGAGCCTGGGCTTTGGAGTCCGAGGTCATGGGTTCGAATCCCTGCCCTGCCAGTTGTCAGCTGTGGGACTCTGGGCTAATCACTTCACTCCCCAACTTGTTCTTCCCAAGCGCTTAGTGCAGTGCTCTGCTCACAGTAAGCGCTCAATAAATACGATTGATTGATTGATAAGAATAATAATAATGATGGCATTTATTAAGCGCGATTGATTCTCTGGGCCTCATCTGGAAAATGGGGATGAAGACTGTGAGCCCCACGTGGGACAACCTGATCACCTTGTAACCTCCCCAGCGCTTAGAACACATAGTAAGTGCTTAATAAATGCCATTATTATGATTATTACTATTACTGTGTGCAGAGCACTGTACTAAGCGCTTGGAAAGTACGATTTGGCAACAAGTAGAGATAATCCCTGCCCAACAACGGGCTCACAATCTAGAAACCATGTTGGCTCACAACTGTGGCATCCCTAAGGCGACAGAGAACCCTTTGGGGGTGTCCAGTGAGAGCTTGGGGGTCCCAGGTAGAGGATCAGAATTATCCTATCCAGATTTATCATCATCATCATCATCATCAATCATATTTATTGAGTGCTTACTATGTGCAGAGCACTGTACTAAGCGCTTGGGAAGTACAAATTGGCAACACATAGAGACAGTCCCTACCCGACAGTGGGCTCACAGTCTAAAAGGGGGAGATTTATCCAGAATTAGAAGAGGATCAGGATTAGAGAAGCAGCGTGGCTCAGTAGGAAAGAGCCCGGGCTTTGGAGTCAGAGGTCATGGGTTCAAATCCCGGCTCCGCCACTTTTCAGCTGTGTGACTTTGGGCAAGTTACTTAACTTCTCTGTGCCTCAGTTACTTAACTTCTCTGTGCCTCAGTTCCCTCATCTGTAAAATGGGGATTAAGACTGTGAGCCCCCCGTGGGACAATCTGATCACCCTGTAACCTCCCCAGGGCTTAGAACAGTGCTTTGCGCATAGTAAGCGCTTAATAAATACCATCATTATTATTATTATGGGTTCAAATCCTGGCTCCGCCACCTGTCCGCTGGGTGACTTTGGGCAAGTCACTTCACTTCTCTGGGCCTCAGTTCCCTCATCTGGAAAATGGGGATTAAGATTGTGAGCCCCCCTTGGGACAACCTGATCGCCTTGTATCCCCCCCAGCGCTTAGAACAATGCTTTGCTCATAGTAAGCGCTTAACAAATACCATCATTATTATTATTATCAGAAGCTCTACGGTCCTTGCTGGGGGTGGGTGGAAGAGCTCGGCTCTGGGAGCCCGGAGACCTGAGTTCTAGTCCTGAGGACTAAGACTGTGAGTCCCATGTGGGACAACCTTGTATCTGCCCCAGCACTTAGAACAGTGGTTGGCACATAGTAAGCGCTTAACAAATACCATTATTATTATTGTTATTATTAATAAGCTTGTCCTGAGCAGGGAACTTGCCTACCAACTGTTATACTGAACCCTCCCAAGCACTTAATACAGTGCCTTGCACACAGTAAGCACTTAAAAAAAAATGATGGCATTTGTTAAGTGCTTACTATGTACATATCTATTCTATTTATTTTATTTTGTTACATATCTATTCTATTTATTCTATTTATTTTATTTTGTTAGTATGTTTGGTTTTGTTCTCTGTCTCCCCCTTTTAGACTGTGAGCCCACTGTTGGGTAGGGACTGTCTCTATAGGTTGCCAATTTGTATTTCCCAAGCGCTTAGTACAGTGCTCTGCACATAGTAAGCGCTCAATAAATACGATTGATGATGATGATGATGCAAAGCACTGTTGTAAGCACTGGGGAGGATACAAGGTGATCAGGCTGTCCCACGTGGGGCTCACAGTCTTCATCCCCGTTTTCCAGATGAGGTCACTGAGGCCCAGAGAAGTGAAGCGACTTACCCAAAGTCACACAGCAGACAATTGGCGGAGCCGGGATTTGAACCCATGACCTCTGCCTCCCAAGCCCGGGCCCTTTCCACTGAGCCACGCTGCTTAAATACTACGATTGGATTGGTTGATAGTAATATTTATGAAGCACGTACTGAGCGCAGAGCGTTGATTGTACTAAGAGTGGGGAAAGAGTAGATGGGTGGGAATTAGACACGGACCCTGTCCCTCTAGGGGCTCATAACCTCTGTCAGTCAATCAGGGCTATTTATTGAGCGCTTAGCACGTTGTGTGCTAAGCATTTGGGAGAGTCCAGTCCAGCAGAGGTGATGGGCAGGGACCCACAAGGAGATGGGAATTAAAATAAAATACGGCTGGGACCTACACGCTGTGGGGCCGAGAGGGCCTTGAATTCCCCATCCTTCCGCAACCCACCCTAAAAAGCCAAATGCCTAGGTCATTCATTCATTCAATCGTATTTATAATAATAATAATAATCATGGCATTTGTTAAGCGCTTACTACGTGCAAAGCACTGTTCTAAGCGCTGGGGGGGATACAGTGCGATCAAGTTGCCCCACGTAGGGCTCACAGTCTTAATCCCCATTTTTACAGATGGGGTCATTGAGGCTCAGAGAAGTTAAGTGATTTGCCCAAGGTCACACAGCAGACTTGTGGTGGAGGCGGGATACGAACCCACGCCCTCTGCCTCCAAAGGCCAGGCTTTTTATTGAGCGCTTACTCTGCGCAGAGCGCCGGACAAAAGCTTAGGTCGTGGGTTCAAATTCCGGCTCCGCCTCTTGTCAGCTGTATGACTTTAGGCAAGTCACTCTTGCTCTGCACATAGTAAGCGCTCAATAAATGCGATTGATGATTGATGACTTCACTTCTCCGGGCCTCAGTTACCTCATCTGTAAAATGGGGATTAAGATTGCGAGCCCCATGTGGGACAACTTGATCACCTTGTCCCTGCCCCAGCGCTTGGGACAGTGCTTGGTACTGAGTAAGCGCTTAACGAATACCATCGTTATTATTGGGAATAATTCTATTCAGTGGCTCTGACGTACACAGATGCAATTTTTACATGTGCACTTTTCTCCCTCTCCTTTTTATTTTTAAAGGAAACCAAGTCACGGGCGCAAAGTTACCTTGCCTCGACAAAGCTGGTCTCGAAAAACTCAGATTAAGGTAAGCCCGGAATTTGCATCGCACTCTAGCTAAGTCGTGAGAAGATGTCCGGTTGAATTAGAGGGAGGAGGAGGATGAGGAGGAAGAGTGTTGTGGGTGGGGAATGTGTCTACCAACTCTGTTGTAGCGGGCTCTCCCAAGTGCTCAGTACTCAGTAATTCATTTATATTGAGCGCTTACTTTGTGCAGAACTCTACTAAGCACTTGGGAGGGTATAATACAATAATAATCCTCCCCCTCTCCACCCCCCCGCCTTACCTCCTTCCCTTCCCCACAGCACCTGTATATATGTATATATGATTGTACGTATTTATTACTCTATTTTACTTGTACATATCTATTCTATTTATTTTATTTTGTTAATATGTTTTGTTGTCTGTCTCCCCCTTCTAGACTGTGAGCCCACTGTTGGGTAGGGACCGTCTCCCTGTGTTGCCAACTTGGACTTCCCAAGCGCTTAGTCCAGTGCTCTGCACACAGTAAGCGCTCAGTAAATACGATTGATTGATTGATTAATAAATAAGCACATTCCCTGCCCACAACGAGTTTACGGTCTAAAGGGGAAGAGAGACATTAATAGAAATAAGTGACAAATAGCGACATTAAGTGGTGTGGGGCTGGGAGGAGGGATGAATAATAATAATAATGATGGCATTATTAAGCACTTCCTATTCATTCATTGTCGTATTTATTGAGCGCTTACTGTGTGCAGAGCACTGTACTAAGCTCTTGGGAAGTACAGTTCATTCAATCGTATTTATTGAGCGCTTACAGTGTGCAGAGCACTGTACTAAGCACTTGGGAAGTACAAGTTGGCAACGTATAGAGATGGTCCCTACCCAACAACGGGCTCCCAGTCTAGAGATTTGCAAAGCACTGTTCTAAGCGCTGGGAAGGTTACAAGGTGATCAGGTTGTCCCACGGGGGGCTCACAGTCTTCATCCCCGTTTTACAGATGAGGTAACTGAGGCCCAGAGAAGTTAAGTGACTTGTCCAAAATCACACAGCTGACAGTTGGCGGAGCTGGGATTTGAACCCCTGACCTCTGACTCCAGAGCCTGGGCTCTTTCCACTGAGCCACGCTGCTTCCCTATGAATAAAAGGAGCAAGTCAGGGCAACGACGCAGTCAGGGAAGGCCCCTTGGAGGAGGTGGGTCTTCAGTCGGGTTTGAAGGTTGTACATATTTATTATGGTTGTACATATTTATTACCCTATTTATTTATTTATTTATTTATTTATTTTACTTGTACATTTCTATCCTATTTATTTTATTTTGTTGGTATGTTTGGTTCTGTTCTCTGTCTCCCCCTTTTAGACTGTGAGCCCACTGTTGGGTAGGGACTGTCTCTATGTGTTGCCAATTTGTACTTCCCAAGCGCTTAGTACAGTGCTCTGCACATAGTAAGCGCTCAATAAATACGATTGATTGATTGATTGATTGATTGAAGGGGGTAGGAAAGCGATCCTCTGTGGGCTATGACGAGGGGGGACCGTTTCAGGCCAGAGGGAAGACGTGGGCGAGAGGTCCAGAGACAGTGAGAAGGTGAAGACGTGAAGAAGAGGAGGAGGGGAAAAAAGAAGAGAGTAAGGGAAAAGGGGGTGGAGGAGGGAGTGCTGTAGAGAACGCCCAAAGGCAGTGTCCTAGAGAACAGCCCAAGGGAGACATTAGTGACGTTGGGCAAGTCGCTTCACTTCTCTGCGCCTCAGTGACCTCATCTGTAAAATGAGGGTGAAGACCGTGAGCCCCCCGTGGGACAACCTGATCACCTTGTATCCCCCCACAGCGCTTAGAACGGTGCTTGGCGCATCGTAAGCGCTTAATAAATGCTATCATTCATTCAATCATATTTATTGAGCGCTTACTGTGTGCAGAGCACTGTGCTAAGCGCTTGGGAAGGCAACATAGAGAGATGGTCCCTACCCAACAACGGGCTCACAGTCTAGAAGGGGGAGACAGACAACAAAACAAAACATGTTGGACAGGTGTCAAGTCATCAGAATAAATAGAAGAAAAGCTAGAAGAACATCATTGACAAAATAAATAGTAACTATGTACAAGTAAACTAAATAGAGTAATAAATCTGTACAAACCTATATATCATTATTAGCAGGAGGATGGTAAGGGGAGGGGAGGCTGGGGGCGTTGGGGTCGGTGGTTGGGCAGAGGAGGAAGTTGGTAGCCCCTAAAAGGAAGTTTCTGAAGGTTTATAAATACTCTACTTTGTTTAAGTTACCATGGAGATGTTGAGTGCTTAAGAAAAGGCCTTTCTTTGCAGGTAAGATTTTATCTACCTCCCCCAGACCACCCGACATCTGGTTTGGGGCAAAATGAATACAGCACCGGAAGGGCACCGGTTCATCGGTGATATTTACTTAGCACTTGCTGTGTGTAGAGCCCGTACTTAATAATAATGATGATGGCATTTATTAAGCCATTTATTAAGACCTCTCTTCCTCCCTTCAAGGCCCTACTGAGAGCTCACCTCCTCCAGGAGGCCTTCCCCGACTGAGCCCCCTCCCTCTCCCCCTTGTTCCCCTCTCCATCCCCACCGTCTTTCCTCCTTCCCTTCCCCACAGCACCTGTATATATGTTTGTACGTATTTATTACTCTATTTATTTATTTATTTTACTTGTGCATATCTATTCCATTTATTTTATTTTGTTAATATGTTTGGTTTTGTTGTCTGTCTCCCCCTTCTAGACTGTGAGCCCACTGTTGGGTAGGGACAGTCTCTATATGTTGCCAACTTGTACTTCCCAAGTGCTTAGTACAGTGCTCTGCACACAGTAAGGGCTCAATAAATACGATTGATTGATTAAGCACTTACTATGTGCAAGGTACTGTTCTAAGCACTGGGGAGGCTATCGGGTGATCAGGTTGTCCCACGGGGGGCTCACAGTCTCAATCCCCATTCTTCAGATGAGGTAACTGAGGCACTGAGAAGTTAAGTGATTTGCCCAGTCACACAGCTGACAGTTGGCAGAACTGGGATTTGAACCCATGACCTCTGACTCCAAAGCCCGGGCTCTTTCCACTGAGTACTTGTCAGTTGTATTTATTGAACTCTTACTGTGTGCAGAACACTGTCCTAGGGAGAGGACAATACAACATTAAACAGGCGCAGTCCCTGCCCACAAGGAGCTGACAATCTAGTCCATGGGAGACAAAACATTAATAATAATGATGGCATTTGTTAAGCGCTTACTATGTGCAAAGCACTGTTCTAAGCACTGGGGCGGATACAGGGTGATCAGGCTGTCCCACGGGGGGCTCACAGTCTTAATCCCCATTTTACAGATGAGGTCACTGAGGCTCAGAGAAGTGAAGTGACTTGCCCGAGGTCCCACAGCAGACATGTGGCGGGGCTGGGATTCGAACCCGTGACCTCTGACTCCCAAGCCCGGGTTCTTTCCACTGAGCCACGCTGCTTCTCTAATGCAATATTTTCTAATATAATATTCTTCTAATAGAAATAAATAAATGGCAGATTTGGACTTAAGTGGTGTAGGACTGACGTGGGGGGAGGAAAAAAGGAGCAAAGCAGGGTGACTCAGAGAGGGGAGGAAGAAGAGGCCTTCCCTGACTGGGCCCTCCTTGCTCCCTTAGCGTGGCTCAGCAGGAAAGAGCCCGGGCTTTGGAGCCAGAGGTCATGGGTTCAAATCCCGGCTCCGCCAACTGTCAGCTGGGTGACTTTGGGCAAGTCACTTCTCTGGGCCCCAGTTCCCTCATCTTCAAAATGGGGATGAAGACTGTGAGCCCCCCGTGGGACAACCCGATCACCTTGTAACCTCCCCAGCGCTTAGAACGGTGCTTTGCGCATAGTATGCGCTTAATAAATGCCATTATTATTATTATTATTACTGAACGCTCAGTAGATACCACTGACTGATCGGCCCAGCCCTGCCTGGCTCTGAGCCTGCAGAGCCGACTGTTGGGTAGGGACTGTCTCTATATGTTGCCAACTTGTACGTCCCAAGCGCTTAGTCCAGTGCTCTGCCCACAGTAAGCGCTCAATAAATACGATTGATGATGATTGCGAAAGTGTCCGGAGGACAGAGAGACGGAGAAGGAGTCTGTGAGCGTGTGAGGGAGTGTGGGGGATGCTTGCACTCTTTCCCGGCACGCAGGAAGGGCGTGGGCCAGAAATCTCCAGGGACCCCCCCCCCCCACTTCTTCTTTTCTCCTCCATTTAATAACGCTCCATTTAAGCATTTACTATGTACCAAGCGCTGTTCTAAACGCTGGGGTAGATACAGGTAATCAGGTTGTCCCGCACTCACAGTCTTAATCCCCATTTTACAGATGAGGAAACCGAGGCCCGGAGAAGGGAAGTCCCCAAGAGGTCTTCCCCGACTATTCCTCTTAATAATGATGGTGTTGGTTAAGCGCTTACTACGTGCCAAGCACTGTACTCTTCTCCCACGCCCTTCTGCGTCACGCGGACTCGCTCGCTTTGTTCTTCCCCTGTGCCAGCCTCACAGCACTTTTGTCCTTGACTGACAGGCAGAGCCTGTCGAGAACATTTTTGTTAGTGGATAGCGGTGTAGGAATTCAGAAAGCAGACTACACTGCTGTAGAAATGTGTGAAGAATTTGCATTACCTTATGTGGTAAGTAATTTTAAAAATTATCATGCATAGTGCTAGCTGTACTTCTAAAGAGTTTCCCAGCATGAGTCTGTACCCTTTTCCAAGTGCCCAAACACCTGTATATATGTTTGTACATATTTATTACTCTATTTATTTATTTATTTATTTATTTATTTTATTTGTGCATATCTATTCTATTTATTTTATTTTGTTAGTATGTTTGATTTTGTTCTCTGTCTCCCCCTTTAAGACTGTGAGCCCACTGTAGGGTAGGGACTGTCTCTATATGTTGCCAATTTGTACTTCCCAAGCGCTTAGTACAGTGCTGTGCACATAGTAAGCGCTCAATAAATACGATTGATGATGGTGATGATATTCATGTCTGTCTCCTCCCCTGTAGACCGTCAGCTCGTTGTGGGCAGGGAATATGTCTGTTTATTGTTGTATTGTCCTCTCCCAAGCGCTTAGTACAGTGCTCTGCACGCAGTAAGCGCTCGATAAAGACGATTGGCTGAATAAATGAAGTGACCTGTCCAAACACAGCAGACATACGGCGGAGGCAGGATTAGAACCCAGGTCCTTCGGGCTCCCAGGCGCGGGCTTTATCCACTAATAATAATGTTGGTATTTGTTAAGAGCTTACTACGGGCCAAGCACTGTTCTAAGCACCAGGGGGGATACGAGGTAATCAAGGATGTCCCAAGTGGGGCTCACAGTCTTCATCCCCATTTTACAGATGAGAGAACTAAGGCCTGGTACATATTTACTATTCTATTAGACTGTGAGCCCACTGTTGGGTAGGGACCGTCTCTATATGTTGCCAACTTGTACTTCCCAAGCACTTAGTACAGTGCTCTGCACACAGTAAGCGCTCAATAAATACGATTGATTGATTGATTTTGTCAGTGATGTGCTTCTAGCTTTACTTCTATTTATTCTGATGACTTGACACCTGACCACATATTTTGTTTTGTTGTCTGTGTCCCCCTTCTAGACTGTAAGCCTGTTGTTGGGTAGGGACTGTCTCTATATGTTGCCAACTTGTACCTCCAAAGCGCTTAGTACAGTGCTCTTCACACAGTAAGCGCCCAATAAATATGATTGAATGAATGAATGAGGCCCAGAGAATAGTAATAATGGCATTTATTAAGCGCTTACTATGTGCAAAGCACTGTTCTAAGCGCTGGGGAGTTCACAAGGTGATCAGGTTGTCCCACGGGGGGCTCCCAGTCTTCATCCCCATTTTCCAGATGAGGTCACTGAGGCCCAGTGAAGTGATTTGCCCATAGTCACCCGGCTGACAAGTGGCGGAGCTGGGATTTGAACCCATGGCCTCTGACTCCAAAGCCCGGGCTCTTTCCACTGAGCCACGCTGCTTCCCGTTTCCCGCCCTGAACGAACACACACGTGCACGCAAGCAGGAGGGGGTGAACCCAGAGGTTGGATTTTCCCGGTGAAGGCAAATCGGCCCGGTGGGAAGAGCCCGGGCCTGGGTTCGGATCCCGGTTCTGCCTCTTGGGGAAGTCCTTTGACTTCTCTCGCCCAGAAGCGGCGTGGCCTAGTGGAAAGAGCCTGGCCTTGGGAACAGTAAAATAACTAGAGGAATAAATCTGTACAAACGTATATCCAGGTGCTGTGGGGAGGGGAAGGAGGTAGGGCCGGGGGGGATGGGGAGGAGGAGAGGAAAAAGGGGGCTCATTCATTCATTCAATCGTATTTATTGAGCGCTTACTGTGTGCAGAGCACTGTACTGAGCACTTGCGAAGTACAAGTTGGCAACATAGAGAGACGGTCCCGACCCAACAGCGGGCTCACAGTCTAAAAGAACAGTGCCTGGCACGTAGTAAGCGCTTAACAGACACCACAATCATCATCATTATTATTATCATTATTATTACCAGGAACCAGTCTAGAAGACTGTGTGGGAAGGCCTCCTGGAGGAGGTGAGCTCTCAGTAGGGCTTTGAAGGGAGGAAGAGTGGCGGATGTGCGGAGGGAGGGCATTCTGGGCCAGGGGGTGTCGCCCCCTCCCCCCCCCCGCCCCAGCTACGTAGTAGGCGCTTAACAAATACCACAGTTATTATTAGCAATATTAAACACCGAGACTGGGGTCCCAAGGTTTTCTGGCGGGTGTCTGGTGGTTCTGGGATGGGGGAGTCGCAGTCTCTGAGGAAATCATGTGTCTATCAGTACATATATATTTCTCTATTTTACCAATGATGTATATATTTATATATACATGTATATATTTTATATATGTATATATATGTAAAATATTTATATATTTTATATATATATAAAATTCTGTTAATCTCTTTTGATGCTATTGATGCCTGTCTACTTGTTTTGTTGTCTGTCTTCCCCCTTCAAGACTGTGAGCCTGTTGTTGGGGAGGGGTTGGCTCCATCTGTTGCCGAATTGTACTTTCCAAGCGCTTAGTACAGTGCTCTACACGCAGTGAGCACCTCATAATAATAATAATAATAATGGCACTTATTAAGCGCTTATTATGTGCATAGCACTGTTCTAAGTGCTGGGGAGGTTACGAGGTGATCAGGTTGTCCCATCGGGGCTCCCAGTCTTCATCCCCATTTTACAGATGAGGCCCAGAGAATCAATCAATCAATCAGTCGTATTTATTGAGCGCTTACTATGTGCAGAGCACTGTACTAAGCACTTGGGAAGTACAAATTGGCAACACATAGAGACAGTCCCTACCCAACAGTGGGCTCACAGTCTAAAAGGGGGAGACAGAGAACAGAACCAAACATACCAACAAAATAAAATAAATAGGATAGAAATGTACAAGTAAAATAAATAAATAAATAAATAGAGTAATAAATATGTACAACCATATATACATATATACAGGTGCTGTGGGGAAGGGAAGGAGGTAAGATGGGGGGATGGAGAGGGGGACAAGGGGGAGAGGAAGGAAGGGGCTCAGTCTGGGAAGGCCTCCTGGAGGAGGTGAGCTCTCAGCAGGGCCTTGAAGGGAGGAAGAGAGCTAGCTTGGCGGGTGGGCAGAGGGATTGGGGGCATTCCAGGCCCGGGGGAGGACGTGGGCCGGGGGTCGACGGCGGGACGGGCGAGAACGAGGTACAGTGAGGGGATTAGCAGCAGAGGAGCGGAGGGTGCGGACTGGGCTGGAGAAGGAGAGAAGGGGAGAGAAGTGAAGTGACTTGCCCAAAGTCACACAGCTGACAAGCGGCGGAGCCGGGATTTAAACCCATCACCTCTGACTCCAAAGTCCGTGCTGTTTCCATTGAGCCACGCTCATTCTCTGTAAATAAATACGATCATAAATACGATCGAATGAAAATCGCATGTAAAGCAAATCGTGACGATGGTGGTGCGTCACCCTGAGTTCCTCCCTTTATTCATAGAGAAGCAGCGTGGCTCAGTGGAAAGAGCCCAGGCTTTGGCGTCAGAGGTCATCGGTTCAAATCCCGGCTCCGCCAACTGTCAGCTGTGTGACTTTGGGCAAGTCACTTAACTTCTCTGTGCCTCAGTTCCCTCATCTGTAAAATGGGGATTAAAACTGTGAGCCCCCCATGGGGCAACCTGATCACCTTGTAACCTCCCCGGTGCTTAGAACAGTGCTTTGCACATAGTAAGCGCTTAACAAATCCCATCATTATTATTATTATTATCCCTTCCCCACAGCACCTGTATATATGTATATATGTTTGTACATATTTATTACTCTATTTTACTTGTACATATCTATTCTATTTATTTTATTTTGTTAGTATGTTTGGTTTTGTTCTCTGTCTCCCCCTTTTAGACTGTGAACCCACTGTTGGGTAGGGACCGTCTCTATATGTTGCCAACTTGTACTTCCCAAGTGCTTAGTACGGTGCTCTGCACACAGTAAGCGCTCAATAAATACGATTGATTAATTGATTGATTGTTCCCCCCCTCCAAGCCCTCATTATCCCTCGTTTTCTTAACATCCCTGTCTGTCTCCCCGTCTAGACCCTCAGCTGGTTGTGGGTCGGGACTGTGTCCGTTCTGTTGTGCAGTTGGACTCTCCCAAGGGCTCAGTCCAGTGCCGTGCACACAAGAAGCGCTCAGTAAATACGATAACCAACTGTACTAAGCGCTTGGGAAGTCCAAGTTGGCAACATTAAGAGACAGTCCCTACCCAACAGTGGGCTCACAGTCTAAAAGGGGGAGGCAGAGAACAAAGCCAAACATACTAACCAAATAAAATAAATAGAATAGATATGTACAAGTAAAATAAATAAATAGAGTAATAAATATGTACTGGTGGAGGACGGAAAACTCCCCAGATGCCACCCTGAAAGGCGGCATCTTTGGGAGGCCTAATATTTTATTCACGTCCCCCTCTCCATCCCCCCCGCCTTACCTCCTTCCCCTCCCCACAGCACCTGTATATATGTTTGTCCGTATTTATTACTCTATTTTATTTGTACATATTTATTCTGTTTATTTTATTTGGTTAATATGTCTTGTTTTGTTGTCCACCTCCCGCTCTGCTCCCTAAAAATGGCCCTATCACGTAAGATTTAGAGCACCGGTCTTATCAATCAGGGGTCGTGAGTTCGTATCTCACTAGGGCCTTCTGTCTTCTAGACCGTGAGCCCGCCGTTGGGTAGGGACCGTCTCTCTACGTTGCCGACTTGGACTTCCCAAGCGCTTAGTCCAGTGCTCGGCACACAGTAAGCGCTCAATAAATACAATTGGATGAACGAATTTATGACCTGACTGACCTTTGGTTTCTGCTCCCCAGCTCCCGGGACGAGCAGCAGCAGCTGCTGAGCTGCATCCGGGACCTCTCCCTGCCGAACCCCGTGGACAAAATGAAGGTTTGTGTGTGTGTGTGTGTGAACCCCGAAACGGACTGGGTGTTTGGATTGTTTGGTGACTTCTCTGGGCCTCAGTGACCTCATCTGTAAAATGGGGATGAAGACTGTGAGCCCCCCCGTGGGGCAACCTGATCACCTTGTAACCTCCCCAGCGCTTAGAACAGTGCTTGGCACATACTAAGCGCTTAATAAATGCCGTCATTATTAGTAGTAGTAGTATCTGGTATGAGAAGCAGCGTGGTTCAGCGCTTAGAACAGTGCATGGCACGTAGTAAGCGCTTAAATACCAACATTATTATTATTATAATGGACTCACCGTCTAAAATGGAGGGAGTAGGATTGGGTCCCCATTTTAAAGATGAGGGAACTGAGGCCCAGAGAAGTGAAGCAACTTGCCCAAAGTCTCTCAGCAGGCATATTTGCTGGAATGCCCTGGAATGCCCTCCCTCTGCCCCTCCGCCAAGCTAGCTCTCTTCCTCCCTTCAAGGCCCTGCTGAGAGCTCACCTCCTCCAGGAGGCCTTCCCAGACTGAGCCCCTTCCCTCCTTTCCCCCTCGTCCCCCTCTCCATCCCCCCATCTTACCTCCTTCCCTTCCCCACAGCACCTATATATACGTATATATGGTTGTACATATTTATTACTCTATTTATTTATTTATTTATCTATTTTACTTGTTCATTTCTATCCTATTTATTTTATTTTGTTGGTGTGTTTGGTTCTGTTCTCTGTCTCCCCCTTTTAGACTGTGAGCCCACTGTTGGGTAGGGACTGTCTCTATGTGTTGCCAATTTGTACTTCCCAAGTGCTTAGTACAGTGCTCTGCACATAGTAAGCGCTCAATAAATACGATTGATTGATATTTACTATTCAATTTATTTTGTTAATGATGTGCATTTAGCTTTGATTCTATTTGTTCTGACGACTTGACACCCATCCACCTGTTTTGTTTTGTTGTCTGTGTCCCCCTTCGAGACCGTGTGCCCGTTGTCGGGTAGGGACCGTCTCTAGATGTTGCCGACTTGTACTTTCCAAGCGCAGTGATTGGAACCCACGACCTTTGACTCCCAAGCCAATAATGTTGGTATTTGTTACGTGCTTACTACGTGCCATGCACCGGGCTCTTCAATGATGATAATAGCAATAATAATAATAATCATCATCATCATCATCAATCGTATTTATTGAGCGCTTACTGTGTGCAGAGCACTGTACTAAGCGCTTGGGAAGTACAAATTGGCAACATATAGAGACAGTCCCTACCCAACAGTGGGCTCACAGTCAGCGTGGCTCAGTGGAAAGAGCATGGGCTTTGGAGTCAGAGGTCATGGGTTCGAATCCCGGCTCCGCCACATGCCTACTGTGTGACCTTGGGCAAGTGCCATCATTATTATTTATTATTTATACATACAGGTGGTGGAGTCCTTTTTAAAAAAAAATTGGTGTTTATTAAGTGCTTACTACGTGTCAAGCACTGCACTAAGCGCCGGGGTAGATATGAGATAATCAGGTCAGACACAGTCCTTGTCCCACTGTTGGGTAGGGACCGTCTCTACATGTTGCCAACTTGTACTTCCCAAGCGCTTAGTACAGTGCTCTGCACACAGTAAGCGCTCAATAAACACGATTGAGCACTTGTTAAGCGCTTGCTAATTGCGAAACACTGTTCTAAGCGCCGGGGAGGCTACAAGGTGATCAGGTTGTCCCACTTGGGGCTCACCGTCAATCCCCATTTTCCAGATGAGGGGACTGAGGCCCAGAGAAGTGAAGCGACTTGCCCAGTGTCACACAGCTGACAGTTGGCGGAGCCGGGATTTGAACCCACGACCACTGACTCCAAAGCCCCGGCTCTTTCCACTGAGCCACGCTGCTTCTCTGTGTATGTCCGGATGATCCCGTTAGCACCAACCAGTCCTTGCTTTCTGGCCTTAGAGTCTTTTGCCTTGCGCGGTCGAGTCGTTTCCGACCCGTGGCGACACCACGGACGCATCTCTCCCTCCATCCGCGGTCGTTCTCATTGTGAATCCAGAGAGTTTTCTTGGGAAAAATACGGAATCCTCCTTCCTCACAGTAAACGGTTCTCCGTCCTCGACTCAATCCCGTTTCCCTGCTGCCCGGGACAGGGGACTTTGGACTTGTAGCAGTTGGCTTTCCTCTCGCTAGCCAAGCTCGGGATGGACTGGCCAGGCCTCAGCTTGACTCTCCCTCCCATAGCTGAGACTGGTGATCAATCAATCAATCGTATTTATTGAGCGCTTACTGTGTGCAGAGCACTGGACTAAGCGCTTGGGAAATCCAAGTTGGCAACGTAGAGAGACAGTCCCTACCCAACAGTGGGCTCACAGTTTAAAAGGGGGAGACAGAGAACAAAACCAAACATACTAACAAAATAAAATAAATAGAATAGATATGTACAAGTAAAATAAATAAATAGAGTAATAAATATGTACAAATATGTACTGGTAGAGGACGGAAAACTCCCCAAATGCCACACTGAAAGGCGGCATCTTTGGGAGGCCTAATATTTTATTCACTTCCCCCTCTCCATCATCATCATCATCAATCGTATTTATTGAGCGCTTACTGTGTGCAGAGCACTGTACTAAGCGCTTGGGAAGTACAAGTTGACAACATATAGAGACAGTCCCTACCCAACAGTGGGCTCACAGTCTCTCCACCCCCCCCGCCTTACCTCCGCCTTACCCCGCCTTATTGCCTTTCTGTTGTATGTATTTATTACTCTATTTATTTATTTAAAATAATAAATGTAAATAATAAATTCCCCCACCTTACCTCCTTCCCCTCCCCGCAGCACCTGTATATATGTTTGTCCATATTTATTACTCTATTTTATTTGTACATATTTATTCTGTTTATTTTATTTGGTTAATATGTCTTGTTTTGTTGTCCACCTCCCGCTCTGCTCCCTAAAAATGGCCCTATCGCGTAAGGTTTAAAGCACCGGTCTTGTCAATCAGGGGTCGCGAGTTCATATCTCACTAGGGCCTTCTGTCTTCTAGACCGTGAGCCCGCCGTTGGGTAGGGACCATCTCTCTACGTTGCCAACTTGGACTTCCCAAGCGCTTAGTACAGTGCTCTGCACACAGTTAGCGCTCAATAAATACGATTGAATGAATGAATTACACGATCCAGCCTTAAACCTTCTTAAGATATCAGTGCGACCAAGAGGAGTGAGGCCAAAAAGGGGGGTCTTTTCACCGCAGGGGACTTGTCACGGGGGAGGTAGTAGCACCTCTGTGTCTTTAAGGCATTATACAATTACCCCTTAAACAACCTTAAACATAATTTGTTTTATTGTCTATCTCCCCCTCCTAGACTGTGCGTCCGTTGTTGGTTAGGGGCCGTTTCTATATGTTGCCGATTTGTACTTCCCAAGCGCGTAGTCCACTGCTCCGCACACAGTAAGGGCTCAATAAATACGATTGAATGAACAAATTATTATTATTAATAATAATAATGGCATTTATTAAGCGCTTACTATGTGCTAAGCGCTGGGGAGGTTACAAGGTGATCAGGTTGTCCCACGGGGGGCTCACAGTCTTCATCCCCATTTTCCAGATGAGGGAACTGAGGCCCAGAGAAGTGAAGTGACTTGCCCAAAGTCACACAGCTGACAGTCGGCGGAGCCGGGATATTATTCCATTCAATCGTATTTATTGAGCGCTTACTGCGTGCAGAGCACTGGACTAAGCGCTTGGGAAGTCCAAGTTGGCAACATATAGAGACGGTCCCTACCCAACAGTGGGCTCACGGTCTAGAAGGGGAAGACAGAGAACAAAACAAAACATATTAACAAAATAAAATAAATGGAATAAATATGTTAAATTTGTAAGTACTAATAGTACTTGTTAAGTGCTTACTATGTGCCCAGCACTGTGCTAAGCACTGAGGTAGATACAAATGAATCAGGTTGGACACAGGCCCTCTCCCACGTGGGGCTCACGCTCTTCATTCCCATTTTACACATGTGGTAACTGAGGCCCAGAGAAGTGAAGCGAGTTCATTCAATTCATTCATTCAGTCGTATTTATTGAGCGCTTACTGTGTGCAGAGCACTGTACTAAGCGCTTGGGAAGTCCAAGTTGGCAACATATAGAGACGGTCCCGACCCAACAGTTGCCCAAGGTCACCCAGCAGACAGGTGGCGGAGCCAGGATTAGAACCCAAGTCCTCATGACTTCCAGGCCTGAGGTCTGTCCATTAAGCCACGCTGCCTCTCTAAGCGCTTGAGTATATTTGTACGTATTTATTACTCTATTTATTTTAATTTAAAAAAATAAAAAATAATGATGGCATTTGTTAAGCGCTTACTATGCAAAGCACTGTTCTAAGCACTGGGGAGGATACAGGGTGATCAGGCTGTCCCACGTGGGGCTCACAGTCTTTATCCCCATTTTACAGATGAGGGAACTGAGGCACAGAGAAGTGAAGTGCCTATTTATTTATTGTAAATAAATTTATTTATTTATTGCCTTTCTATTGTATGTGTTTATTACTCTATTTATTTATTTAAAATAATAAATTTAAATAATAAACAATAAATTTATTTATAATAAATAAATAAATTTATTGCATATTTATTGTACGTATTTATTACTCTATTTATCTTCCTTGTACATATCTATTCTATTTATTTTATTTTGTTAATATGTTTGGCTTTGTTCTCTGTCTCCCCCTTCTAGACTGTGAGCCCACTGTTGGGTAGGGACCGTCTCTAGATGTTGCCAACTTGGACTTCCGAAGCGCTTAGTACAGTGCTCTGCACACAGTCAGCGCTCAATAAATACGATTGAATGAGTGAAGTGACCTGCCCAAAGTCAGACAGCGGACAAGTGGCGGAGCCGGGATTAGAACCCATGACCTTTGACCCCCAAGCCCGGGCTCTTTCCACTAATGATGTGAAGATGGCTGTAATTCTGTTTATTCCGATGGTGTTGACACCTGTCTGCTTGTTTCGTTTTTGCGGTCTGTCTCCCCCTTCTAGACTGTGAGCCCGTTGTTGGGTAGGGACCATCTCTATATGTCGCCAACTTGGACTTCCCAAGCGCTCAGTACAGTGTTCTGCACACAGTAAGCGCTCAATAAATACGATTGAATGAATGAATGAATGTCAGCTCGTTGTGAGCAGAGAGTATGTCTGTTTTATTGTTGTATTGTCCTCTCCCAAGCGCTCAATCCAGTGCTCTGCACACAGTAAGCGCTCAATAAATACGATTGAATGAATGAATGAATGTCAGCTAATTGTGAGCAGGGAGTATGTCTGTTTATTGTTGTATTGTCCTCTCCCAAGCGCTCAGTCCGGTGCTCTGCTCACAGTAAGCGCTCAGTAAATAGGATCGAATGAATGAATCCCCACGCTGTTTCCGCAGGTGTTCAACGATCCTATTCACGGCCACTTCGATCTCCACCCCCTCCTCGTCCGCATCATCGACACGCCCCAGTTCCAGCGCCTCCGCTACATCAAGCAGCTGGGGGGCACCTACTACGTCTTCCCAGGAGCCTCCCACAACCGATTTGAACACTCCCTGGGGTAAGGGGGTCCCCCACACCACCTCCCCGGGGGCCTCCAAACCGAGCCGCCTCCTCTGTCCGTCCATTGAGGAGGACATCGTTGGCAGGGAACGTGGCTACCGACTCTGTTAATAATAATAATAATAATTAATAATGATGGTATTTGTGAAGCGCTTACTATGTGCCAAGCACTGTTCTGAGCCCTGGGGGAGATACAGGGTCATCAGGTTGTCCCACACGGGGCTCACCGTCCCCATCCCCATTTTCTAGATGAGGGAACCGAGGCCCAGGGAAGGGAAGTGACTTGCCCAGGGTCACACAGCAGACCTCTAACTCCCGAGCCCGGGCTCTTATCACTCGGCCGTGCTGTTCTCTTGTCATTTATTCATTTATTCAGTCATATTTATTGAGCACTTGCTGCATGCACAGCACTGTACAGAGCGCTTGGGAGCGTACAATATAACAATAAGCAGACATCCCCTGCCCACAGCAAGCTTTGTTCTTTCATTATCATTTTTATTGAACGCTTACTGTTTTCAGAGCGCTGACCTAAACACTTGTCCGTATTATTATTATTATTATTATTATTATTATTGTCCTCTTGTCCTCTCTCAAGCGCTTAGACCAGTGCTCCTCACACAGAGAGCGTCCAAGAAGTACCTCAGATCGAGCGATTAGATTGTCAGCTCCGTAAGGGCAAGGATCGTGCCTACCAACTCCATTCTATCTGGACTCCCCTAAGCGTTTAGTCCAGTGCTCTGCACATCGGGAGGGCTCGATAAATACCTCGGATCGCTTGGTAGATTACCGGTCCGGCGCTTAGAACGGTGCCCGGCATATAGTGAGCGCTTAAGAAATACCGTCATCATCGTCAGTTCCTTGAGCACAGAGATCCTCCAAACAGCTCTTTCGTATTGCACTCTCCTAGGTGTTTAGTCCATCACCCTGCACACAGAGAGCGCTCACTACATACCTCGGATTTATCGGTAGATTGTCAGCTCCTTGAGCGCAAGGGTTGTGCCTGCCAACTCTTGTTATATTGGACTCCCTTGGCATTTAGTCCAGTGCTCTGTACGCAAGCAGCGCTCGGTAAATACCACATCAGCTCCTTGAGGGTGAGAGTTGTGCTTACCAACTGTATTATATTGGACTCCCCTCGGCATTTAGTCCATCGCTGTGCACCCGGGCGGCGCTCAGTAAACCCCACCGATGGATTCCCCCGAATCCTCTTCCGACAGGGTCGGCTACCTGGCTGGATGTTTGGTCAGAGCCCTGCAAGAGAAGCAGCCAGAACTGCAGATCAGCAACAGGGACCTGCTCTGTGTTCAAATCGCCGGGCTCTGCCACGACTTGGGTAAGCCTTCCAGTCCCGAAAATCACCGTAATTGGGGTTTTGGGGCACTTACTAGGCGCCACGGACTCTACCAACTCTACAGAGAAACAGCGTGGCACAGCGTAAAGAGCCCGGGCTTTGGAGTCAGAGATCATGGGTTCAAACCCCGGCTCCGCCAGTTGTCAGCTGGGTGACTTTGGACGAGTCACTTCACTTCTCTGTGCCTCAGTGACCTCATCTGTAAAGTGGGGATTAAGACTGTGAGCCCCCCGTGGGACAACCTGATCACCTCCCCGGCACTTAGAACAGTGCTCGACACATAGTAAGCGCTTAATAAATGCCATTATTATTATTATTATGACTAAGCTGTGGGGTAGATCGAAGCTAATCAGGTTGGACCCAGCCCCTGTCCCACAGGGGTTCACCGTCTTCATCCCCATTTGACCGATGAGGGAACTGAGGCCCAGAGAGGTGAAGCGACTTGCCCAAGGTCACAGAGCAGACAGATAATAATAATAATAATGATGGCATTTATTAAGTGCTTACCATGTGCAAAGCACTGGAGAGGTTACAAGGTGATCAGGTTGTCCCACGGGGGGCTCACAGTCGTCATCCCCATTTTCCAGATGAGGGAACTGAGGCCCAGAGAAGTGAAGTGACTGGCCCAAAGTCACCCAGCTGACAGTTGGAGGAGCCGGGATTTGAACCCCTGACCTCTGACTTCAAAGCCCGGGCTCTTTCTTTCACGGCTCCTCCGCATCTCTTTTAGGTCACGGGCCCTTTTCCCACATGTTTGATGGAAGGTTCATTCCCCAGGCCCGCCCGGATAAAAAGTGGAAGGTACGAACTGGCCCAGGCCCCCACGTAGGGGGAAGGGTCCATTTGGGGGGAACTGGTGCTGGGGGAGAGTCATTTTGGGTTGGGGGGCTGGAGCTGAGGGAGGATTATTCCTGGGGAGCTGGAGCCGGGAGGGTTATTTTCGGGGAGCTAGAGCTGAGGGAGGATTATTCCGGAGGAGTTGGACCCGACGGGGGGCGGGGGATTATTTTGGGGGAGGCCGGGGGCGGCCCTCCAGCGGGAAAAGTCTCTGAGCAGGTGGACGAGCCCAGCTGGAAGTCCAAACGAGAGGAGGAGGAAAAGCGGGAATGGAGAATCAATCAATCAATCGTATTTATTGAGCGCTTACTGTGTGCAGAGCACTGTACTAAGCGCTTGGGAAGTGCAAGTTGGCAACACATAGAGACGGTCCCTACCCAACAGTGGGCGAGAAGAAGAGGAGAAGGAAAAGGAGGTTATGAAAAATCTGGCCAGCGCTGAGAACAGTGCTCTGCACCTAGTAAGCGCTTAATAAATGCCATTATTATTATTATTATTGTCATAATAATAACAATGGTGATGATGATGGTATTTGTTAAGTGCTTACTATGTATCAAGCACTGTTCTAAGTGCCGGGGTAGATATAAATTAATAAGGTTGGACCCAGTCCCTGTCCATCCTGGGGCTCACAGTCTTCATCAATCAATCAATCAATCAGTCGTATTGAGCGCTTACTGTGTGCAGAGCACTGTACTAAGCGCTTGGGAAGTCCAAGTTGGCAACATACGGAGACAGTCCCTACCCAACAGTGGGCTCACATAATAATGATAGCATTTGTTAAGCGCTTACTGTGTGCAAAGCACTGTTCTAAGCACTGGGGAGGATACAAGGTGAGCAGGTTTTCCCATGTGGGGCTCACAGTCTTCATCCCCATTTTACCTACAGATGAGGTAACTGAGGCATAGAGAAGTTGAAAGTGACTTGCCCGAGGTCACACAGCTGACCGTTGGCAGAGCCGGGATTTGAACCCATGACCCCCGACTCCCAAGCCCGGGCTCTTTCCGTTGAGCCGTGCTTCATCCCCATTTTCCAGATGAGGGAACCGAGGCCCAGTGAAGCGACTGGCCCAAGGTCACCCAGCAGACGAGTGGGAGAGCCGGGACTAAAACCCAGGCCCTTCTGGGCCCGGGGCCCGGGCTGTAGCCACTGGGCCACCGTGCTTCCCTTCCCTCCCCATTTTTCAGCACGAAGTGGCATCCATCGAAATGTTCGACCACCTGGTTTCCGCCAACAAGCTGGAAGCGGTCATGGAGTCTTACGGTCTCGTCCTGCCCGAGGACTTGGATTTCATCAAGGAGCAGATCGGAGGGCCCACTGAGGCCTGGTCCGAGGACGCCTCGGTGAGTCGCCGGACGGGACGGAAGGGCTGGGCCGGGGGCCGGTGGAGTCTCCCTGGCAACCGCCTGCCGGGTTGGGGCACCTTGGCGCCTCATCATCATCAATCGTATTTATTGAGAGCTTACTGTGTGCAGAGCACTGGACTAAGCGCTTGGGAAGTCCAAGTTGGCAACATAGAGAGACGGTCCCTATCAATCAGTCAATCCATCGTATTTATTGAGCGCTTACCGTGTGCAGAGCACTGGACTAAGCGCTTGGGAAGTCCAAGTTGGCAACATATAGAGACGGTCCCTACCCAACAGTGGGCTCACAGTCTAAAAGGGGGAGACAGAGAACAAAACCAAACATACTAACAAAATAAAATAGAATAGATATGTACAAGTAAAATAAATAGAGTGACAAATATGTACAAGCATATATGCATATGTACAGGTGCTGTGGGGAAGGGAAGGAGGTAAGATGGGGGGGATGGAGGGGGGACGAGGGGGAGAGGAAGGAAGGGGTTCAAATCCCGGCTCCGCCACTTGTCAGCTGGGTGACTTTGGGCGAGTCACTTCGCTTCTCTGGGCCTCAGTTCCCTCATCTGGAAAATGGGGATGAACCCTGTGAGCCCCACGTGGGACAACCTGATTACCTTGAACCCCCCCAGCGCTTAGAACAGTGCTTTGCAAATAGTAAGCGCTTAATAAATGCCATTATTATTATTATTATTATGGGCACTGGGCAGGGGCGGGCTTTGTCCGTCCGGTTCCGCGAGTACATCAGGGACCGAGCTGGGGGGCTTGGAGGGGGGCTCCATCGATCCGTCCACCCACCCTAGACTGTGGACTGTGTGAGCCCACTGTTGGGTCGGGACCGTCTCTCTATGTGGCCAACTTGGACTTCCCAAGCGCTTAGTCCAGTGCTCTGCCTCAATAAATACGATTGATTGATTGATTGATCCACCCAATCCCTCCCTCCCGCCCCCCGTTCATCTTGCCGGTGAGCAGCTCAGAGTGGCGGGAGGTGGGCAGCCCTCGGGGGGCACGGGGATGAGCGGGTGAGCGCTCAATAAATACGATTGAATGAATGAATGAGTGCGTATTTATTTATCTATTTAATTTGTACATATTTATTCTATTGATCTTATTATGTTAATAGGTTTTAGTTGTGTTTTGTTTACAGATGAGGTCACTTGTCGACGGCCACCAGGAGGACTCCGCCCTCTCCCCGTGGCCCTATCAAGGCCGGCCCGAAGAAAAGAGCTTTCTCTACGAGATCGTGGCCAACAAGAGGAACGGCATCGACGTGGACAAGTGGGACTACTTTGCCAGGTACCCAGCGGCGTTCTCAGAAGAGCACAAGGCGCCCAGGTTTCGCCCGCGGTCTCTTCGCTGAAAATTGGCGGGGCGGGGGGCGCGTCTAGACTGTGAGCCCACTGTTGGGTAGGGACCGTCTCTCAATGTTGCCAACTTGGACTTCCCAAGCGCTCAGTACAGTGCTCTGCACACAGGACGCGCTCAATAAATACGACTGATTGATTCTGGAGTGTGGCCCCGGCTCTTGGGCTCTCCGAAATTCTTCTGCAGGGATGGCCACCCTCTGGGCGTCCAAAACAACTCGGCTCCTCTGCAGAGACCAGAGATCCAGAAACAGCGTGGCTTAGCGGAAAGAACCCGGGCTTGGGAATCATTCATTCAGTCGTATTTGTTGAGCGCTTACCGTGTGCGGAGCACTGGACTAAGCGCTTGGGAAGTCCAAGTTGGCAGCATCTAGAGACGGTCCCTACCCAACAGTGGGCTCACAGTCTAGGCGGGGGAGACAGAGAACAAAACTAAAACATATTAACAAAATAAAATAAATAGAATAAATATGTACAAATAAAATAAATAAATAAATATTCACTCATTCATTCGTTCAGTCGTATTTATTGAGCGCTTACTGTGTGCAGAGCACTGCACTAAGCGCTTGGGAAGTCCAAGTTGGCAACATACAGAGACGGTTCCTACCCAACAATGGGCTCGCAGTCTAGGCGGGGGAGACAGAGAACAAAACTAAAACATGTTAATAAAATAAATAGAATAAATATGTACAAATAAAATAAATAAGTAAATATTCATTCATTCATTCGATCGTATTGAGCGCTTACTGGGTGCAGAGCACTGCACTAAGGGCTTGGGAAGTCCAAGTTTGCAACATACAGAGACGGTTCCTACCCAGCAATGGGCTCACAGTCTTCTGCACACAGTAAGCGCTCAATAAATGCGATTGATTGATTGATTCCTCTCCCCCTCGTCCCCCTCTCCATCCCCCCATCTTACCTCCTTCCCTTCCCCACAGCACCTGCATATATGTATATATGTTTGTACATATGTATTACTCTATTTATTTTACTTGTACAGATCTATTCTATTAATTTTATTTTGTTAGTATGTTTGGTTTTGTTCTCTGTCTCCCCCTTTAAGACTGTGAGCCCGCTGTTGGGTAGGGACTGGCTCTAGATGTTGCCAACTTGTACTTCCCAAGCGCTTAGTACAGTGCTCTGCACACAGTAAGCGCTCAATAAATACAATTGATTGATATGTATATATGTTTGTACATATTTATTACTCTATTTTACTTGTACATATCTATTTTATTTATTTTATTTTGTTAGTATGTTTGGTTTTGTTCTCCGTCTCCCCCTTTTAGACTGTGAGCCCGCTGTTGGGTAGGGACTGTCTCTGTATGTTGCCAACTTGTACTTCCCAAGCGCTTAGTACAGTGCTCTGCACACAGTAAGCACTCAATAAATACGATTGATTGATTGATTGATTGATCATGTGTCGTGGGTTCTAATCCCAACTCCGCCTCTTGTCAGCTGGGTGACTTTGGGCAAGTCACTTCACATCTCTGGGCCTCAGTGACCTCGTCTGTAAAACGGGGATTAGAAGTGTGAGCCCCGTGTGGGACGATCTGATTGCCTTGTATCTACCCCAGCGCTTAGAACAGTGCTCATTCATTCAGTCGTATTTATTGAGCTCTTACTGTGTGCAGAGTACTGTACTAAGTGTGACCTTGGGCAAGTCACTTCACTTCTCTGAGCCTCAGTTCCCTCATCTGGAAAATGGGGATTAAGACTGTGAGCCCCCCGTGGGACAACTTGATCACCTTGTATTCCCCCCCAGCGCTTAGAACAGTGCTCTGCACATAGCAAGCGCTTAACAAATGCCATCATTATTATTATTATTATTATTACTAAGCACTTGAATAGTAAGCGCTTAACAAATACCATAATTATGAATTATTACTATAATAACTTTGTTCCTCTGGAATGTCTCTGCCGGGATCCACTATCTCCTTGGACTGTAGAACAGAGAAACAGCGTGGCTCGGTGGAAAGAGCCCGGGCTTTGGAGTCAGAGGTCGTGAGTTCAAATCCTGGCTCCGCCACTTGTCAGCTGTGTGACTTTGGGCAAGTCACTTCACTTCTCTGGGCCTCAGTTCCCTCATCTGTAATATGGGGATTAAGACTGTGAGCCCCCAGTGGGACAACCTGATCACCTTGTAACCTCCCCAGCACTTAGAACAGTACTTTGCACATAGTAAGCGCTTAATAAATGCCATCATTATTCATTAGAACAACATGGTTTTCCTAGATTCCTTAGGTTTCTCCGGACTATATGTTGCCGATCTGTACTTCCCAAGCGCTTAGAACAGTGCTGTGCACACAGTAAGCGCTCAATAAATACGATTGAATGAATGAATGAATGACTCTCTCTGCAGGGATCCACTGTCTCCTTGGACTGTAGAACAACATGGTTTCCCTAGATCCCTTAGGTTTCTCCGGACTATATGTTGCCGATCTGTACTTCCCAAGCACTTGGTACAGTGCTGTGCACACAGTAAGCGCTCAATAAATACGATTGAATGAATGACTCTCTCTGCAGGGATCCACTATCTCCTTGGACTGTAGAACAACATGGTTTCCCTAGATCCCTTAGGTTTCTCCAGACTATATGTTGCCGATCTGTACTTCCCAAGCGCTTAGTCCAGTGCTGTGCACACAGTAAGCGTTCAATAAATACGATTGAATGAATGACTCTCTCTGCAGGGATCCACTATCTCCTTGGACTGTAGAACAACATGGTTTCCCTAGATCCCTTAGGTTTCTCCGGACTATATGTTGCCGATCTGTACTTTCCAAGCGTTTAGTACAGTGCTGTGCACACAGTAAGCGCTCAATAAATACAATTGATTGAATGAATGACTCTCTCTGCAGGGATCCACTATCTCCTCGGATTCTAATGCAACACGGTTCCCCTAGATTCCTTAGGTTTCTCCAGACTAAATGTGCCGATCTGTACTTCCCAAGCATTTAGTCCAGTGTGCACACAGTAAGCGCTCAATAAATACGATTGAATGAATGACTCTCTCTGCAGGGATCCACTATCTCCTTGGACTGTAGAACAACATGGTTTCCCTAGATCCCTTAGGTTTCTCCGGACTATATGTTGCCGATCTGTACTTCCCAAGCGCTTAGTCCAGTGCTGTGCACACAGTAAGCGCTCAATAAATACAGTTGAATGAATGAATGCCTCAGTCACCTCATCTGGGGATTAAGACTGTGAGCCCCACGTTGATGGCCTGAACACCATGTATCCTCCCCAGTGCTTAGAATGGTGCTTTGCACATAGTAAGCGCTTTACAAATGCCATCATTACTATCATTATTATTATTAAGTGCATTCTATCCACTGCGCAGTTCTGCACCTTCAACCAATCGCTCGGGTCGATGGAGCGCTTATTGTGTGCAGAGCTCTGTATTAAGCATTTGGGAGAGTACCATACCCCAGACACATTCTCTGAAATGTCCTCTCCATCCCCCCCCACCGCCTTACCTCCTTCCCTTCCCCACAGCACCTGTATATATGTATATATGTTTGTACATATTTATTACTCTATATTTTACTTGTACCTATCTATTCTATTTATTTTATTTTGTTAGTATGTTTGGTTTTGTTCTCTGTCTCCCCCTTCTAGACTGTGAGCCCACTGTTGGGTAGGGACTGTCTCTATATGTTGCCAGCTTGGACTTCCCAAGCGCTTAGTCCAGTGCTCTGCACACAGTAAGCGCTCAATAAATACGACTGATTGATAAATGAATGACTCTCTCTGCAGGGATCCACTATCTCCTTGGATTCTAATCCAACACGGTTTCCCTAGATTCCTTCTGCAGGGACCTCCGTCCCTTGGAATCGAGAATTAACGTGGTTTCTCGGCAGGGACCGCGCTTAGAACAGTGCTTTGCACATCGTAAGCGCTGAACATTGAATAAAGCAGCACGAGAAGCAGCGTGGCTCAGTGGAAAGAGCCCGGGCTTTGGAGTCAGAGGTCATCGGTTCAAATCCTGACTCCGCCAATTGTCAGCTGTGTGACTTTGGGCAAGTCACTTACCTTCTCTGGGCCTCAGTTCCCTCATCTGTAAAATGGGGATGAAGACTGTGAGCCCCCTGTGGGACAACCTGATCACCTTATATCCCCCCAGCGCTTAGAACAGTGCTTTGCACAAAGTAAGCGCTTAACAAATGCCATCATTATTATTAGAAGCAGCGTGGCTCAGTGGGAAGAGCCCGGGCCTTGGAGTCAGAGGTCGTGGGTTCAAATCCCGGCTCCGCCACATGTCTGCTGTGTGACCTTGGGCAAGTCACTTAACTTCTCAGAGCCTCAGTTACCTCATCTGTAAAATGGGGATGATGACTGTGAGCCCCGTGCGGGACAACCTGATCACCTTGTATCCCCCAGCGCTTAGAACAGTGCTTTGCACATAGTAAGTGCTTAACAAATGCCATTATTATTATTATTATTTAACAAGTGCCGTCATTATGCTTATTAATGACGTTTCGTCCCCCTCTCTATCCCCCCCATCTTATCTCCTTCCCTTCCCCACAGCACCTGTATATATGTTTGTACATATTTATTACTCTATTTATTTTACTTGTACATATCTATTCTATTTTACTTTGTTGGTATGTTTGGTTCTGTTCTCTGTCTCCCCCTTTTAGACTGTGAGCCCACTGTTGGGTAGGGACTGTCTCTATATGTTGCCAACTTGTACTTCCCAAGCGCTTAGTACAGTGCTCTGCACACAGTAAGCGCTCAAGAAATGCGATTGATTGATTGATCTATTCTATTTATTTTATTTTGTTAATATGTTTGGTTTTGTTCTCTGTCTCCCCCTTCTAGACTGTGAGCCCACTGTTGGGTAGGGACTGTCTCTATATGTTGCCAACTTGGACTTCCCAAGCGCTTAGTACAGTGCTGTGCACACAGTAAGCGCTCAATAAATACAATTAATTGATTGATTGATCTATTCTATTTTATTTTGTTAGTATGTTTGGTTTTGTTCTCTGTCTCCCCCTTCTAGACTGTGAGCCCACTGTTGGGTAGGGACCGTCTCTCTATGTTGCCAAGTTGTACTTCCCAAGCGCTTAGTCCAGTGCTCTGCACACAGTAAGCGCTCAATAAATACGATTGATTAATTGATTGATTATTAATCCAGAATAACTCAGTCTCCCCGGACTGTCTCCGCAGGGACTGCCACCACCTGGGAATCCAGAATACCTTCGACTACAAGCGCTTCATCAAGTTCGCGCGGGTCTGCGACGTCGACAAGAAGAAGCACATCTGTACCAGAGACAAGGTAAGGTCTTGCGAAGGAAAGGAGCCGACAGAGGAAAGGGAGAGAAGCTGCGTCGTCCGGTGGCCGGAAAGACCTGGATTCTAATCCTGCTCCTCTGCTCCACTTGGGGCAAGTCACCTCCCTTCTCTAGGCCTCAGTTAACCTCGTCTGTAAAATGGGGGGGTTAAGACTGTGAGCCCCGTGTGGGACGTGGACCGTGTCCGATTCGATCAGCTTGTACGTACGCCGAGTTGAGTGCAGTGCCTGGAACGGAGTAAGCACTTAACAAATGCCATCGGGGATTGGAAAAGGAAAGGAAGAGATAATGATAATAATAATAATGGCATTTATTAAGCGCTTACTATGTGCAAAGCACTGTTCTAAGCGCTGGGGAGGTTACAAGGTCATCAGGTTGTCCCCCGGGGGGGGCTCACAGTCTCAATCCCCGTTTTCCAGGTGAGGGAACTGAGGCCCAGTGAAGTGACTTGCCCAAAGTCACCCAGCTGACAGTTGGTGGAGCCGGGATTCGAACCCGTGACATCTGACTCCAAAGCCCGGGCTCTTTCCGCTGAGCTGCGCTGCCTCTCCAGTGGTGTCTCACCGTTGGAGTTTTCTTTTAATTCATCACTTTTCAAAGGGGAAAATCACCACGCTTCATTTATGATTTTTGCGCTCTCACACAGCCATCTGTTTCAATGTTGTAACATGACAAAAAAAACTCTGGAGTTTCTGTTTTGGTTCGGGCTGAATTTCCTGATTCATTCATTCATTCAGTCATATTTATTGAGCGCTTACTGTGTGCAGAGCAGCGTGGCTCAATGGAAAGAGCCCGGGCTTTGGAGCCAGAGGTCACGGGTTCAAATCTCGGCTCCGCCAATTGTCAGCTGGGTGACTTTGGGCAAGTCACTTCACTTGTCTGGGCCTCAGTTCCCTCATCTGTAAAATGGTAACTTTACATCTGTAAAATGGTAATTGGTAAAGTGTACCAAGCGCTTAGTACAGTGCTGTGCACACAGTAAGCGCTCAATAAATACAACTGAATGAATAAAATGGGGATTAAGACTGTGAGGCCCCCCCATGGGAAAACCTGATCACCTTGTAACCTCCCCAGCTCTTAGAACAGTGCTTTGCACATAGTAAGCGCTTAATAAATGCCATTATTATTATTATTATTATTATTACTAAGCACTTGGGAAGTACAAGTTGGGAACATATAGAGACGGTCCCTACCCAACAATGGGTTCCTGATGATCCCTTTCTCTCTAAAGTCCCAGAAATGATCTCAGTTCATCAATCGTATTTATTGAGCGCTTACTATGTGCAGAGCGTTCAGTTCTACTGTAAACTTACACAAGACTGTAAATCCGTCACAGTCAGGGAAAGTATCTGCTAATTCTGTTGTATTGAACTCTCCCAAGCGCTTAGTGCAGTGCTCTGCACATAGTAAGGGCTCAATAAATACCATTGATTAGCTCCAAGCTGGAGCCTTGCTTTCATTTGGGTCAGAGAAGCAGAGGCCTAGTGCTTTGAACATTGCACATGGCTTAATAAATGGTGGTATTATTATTATTATTTTATTTTTATTATTATTATTGGAAAGGAACATGGGCCTAGGAGTTGGGGACCTGGGTTCTAATCCCAGCTCTGCCATTTGTCTGCTGGGTGACTTGGGGGAAGTCATTTCTCTGTTCCTCAGTTTCCTCAACTGCCAAATGGGATGAAATACCGATTCTTCCTCCCTCTTAACCGTAGTTACTGTGTCCAGATTGAATTGTATTTTCCCCAGTACTTATTACAGTGCTTGGTACATAAGACTTAACAGATATTATAATATCTGTTATAACAGATATTAAAATATCCCCTTCCTTCCTCTCCCCCTCGTCCCCCCTCCACCCCCCATCTTACCTCCTTCCCTTCCCCACAGCACCTGTATATGTGTATATATGTTTGTACATATTTATTACTCTATTTATTTTACTTGTACATATCTATTCTATTTACTTTATTTTGTTAGTATGTTTGGTTTTGTTCTCTGTCTCCCCCTTTTAGACTGTGAGCCCACTGTTGGGTAGGGACTGTCTCTATATGTTGCCAACTTGGACTTCCCAAGCGCTTAGTACAGTGCTCTAGCACACAGTAAGTGCACAATAAACATGATTGATTGATTGATCTATTCTATTTATTTTATTTTGTTAATATGTTTGGTTTAGTTCTCTGTCTCCCCCTTTTAGACTGTGAGCCCACTGTTGGGTAGGGACTGTCTCTATATGTTGCCAACTTGTATTTCCCAAGCGCTTAGTACTGTGCTCTGCACACAGTAAGCGCTCAATAAATAGGATTGATTAGATTATAATAATAATGGTAATAATAATAGTCGTAATAATAATGATTGTGGTATGTGTTAAGCGTTTACTATGTGTTCAGCACTGTTCTATGCACTGGGGAAGGTGCAAGGTAATCAGGTGAAACATTCATATTTACCATTTAACAATATTTACTATTTAAACATAAATACGTACTATTGTCCATATTTACTATTCTATTTATTTTGTTAATGATGTGCGTCTAGCTTTATCTCTATTTATTCTGATGACTTGACACCTGTCCACATGTTTTGTTTTGTTCTCTGCCTCCCCGTTCTAGACTGTGAGCCCGTCAAGTAGGGACTGTTTCTATATATTGCCAACTTGTACTTCCCAAGCGCTTAGTACAGTGCTCTGCACACAGTAAGCTCTCAATAAATACGATTGAATGAATGAATAAGACCCAGTCCCTGTTCCACATGAAATTCAAAATCTCAGTAAGAGGGAGAACAGGTATTGAATCCCCATTTTCCAGATGAGGTAAGTGAGTGCTCAGTTAAGGGCTCAATAAATACGATTGACTGAATGAATGATTGAATGAATAATAATAATAATGATGATGTCATTTATTAAGCGCTTACTATGTGCAAAGCACTGTTCTAAGCGCTGGGGAGGATACAAAGTGATTAGGTTGTCCCACGTGGGGCTCACAGACTTAATCCCCATTTTACAGATGAGGGAACTGAGGCACAGAGAAGTCAAGTAACTTGCCCAAAGTCACACAGCTGACAAGTGGCGGATCCGGGATTTGAACCCATGACCTCTGACTCCAAAGCCCGTGCTCTTTCCACTGAGCCACGCTGCTTCTCTAATGAATGACACCCAGTCCCTGTCCCACATGAAATTCAAAATCTCAGTAAGAGGGAGAACAGGTATTGAATCCCCATTTTCCAGATGAGGTAACTGAGCGCTCAGTTAAGCGCTCAATAAATATGATTGACTGAATGAATGAATGAAGCCCAGTCCCTGTTCCACATGAAATTCAAAATCTCAGTAAGAGGGAGAACAGTTATTGAACCCCCATTTTCCAGATGAGGTAACTGAGCGCTCAGTTAAGCGCTCACCGTCTCTATATGTTGCCAACTTGTACTTCCCAAGCGCTTAGTACAGTGCTCTGCACATAGTAAGTGCTCAATAAGTACGATTGAATGAGTGAATAAGTACGATTGACTGAATGAATGAATGAAACCCCGTCCCTGTTCCACATGAAATTCAAAATCTCAGTAAGAGGGAGAACAGGTATTGAATCCCCATTTTCCTGATGAGGTAACTGAGCGCTCAGTTAAGCGCTCAATAAATACGATTGACTGAATGAATGAATGAAACCCAGTCCCTGTCCCACGTGAAATTCAAAATCTCAGTAAGAGGGAGAACAGGGATTGAACCCCCATTTTCCAGATGAGGTAACTGAGCGCTCAGTTAAGCTCTCACCGTCTCTATATGTTGCCAAATTGTACTTCCCAAGCGCTTAGTACAGTGCTCTGCACATAGTAAGCGCTCAATAAATACGATTGAATGAATGAATAAATACGATTGACTGAATGAATGAATGAAACCCTGTCCCTGTTCCACATGAAATTCAAAATCTCAGTAAGAGGGAGAACAGGGATTAAATCCCATTTTCCAGATGAGGTAACTGAGCGCTCAGTTAAGCGCTCAGTGAATACGATTGACTGAATGAATGAATGAAACCCACCCAGTCCCTGTCCCACATGAAATTCAAAATTTCAGTAAGAGGGAGAACAGGGATTGAATCCCCATTTTCCAGATGAGGTAACTGAGTGCTCAGTTAAGCGCTCAATAAATACGATTGACTGAATGAATGAATGAATGAAACCCAGTCCCTGTCCCACAGGAAATTCAAAATCTCAGTAAGAGGGAGAACAGGTATTGAATCCCCATTTTCTAGATGAGGTAACCAAGCGCTCAGTTAAGTGCTCACCGTCTCTATATGTTGCCAACTTGTACTTCCCAAGCGCTTAGTACAGTGCTCTGCACATAGTAAGTGCTCAATAAGTACGATTGAATGAGTGAATAAGTACGACTGACTGAATGAATGAATGAAACCCCGTCCCTGTTCCACATGAAATTCAAAATCTCAGTAAGAGGGAGAACAGGTATTGAATCCCCATTTTTCAGATGAGGTAACTGAGTGCTCAGTTAAGTGCTCAATAAATGCGATTGACAATGAATGAATGAATGAAACCCAGTCCCTGTCCCGCATGAAATTCAAAATCTCAGTAAGAGGGAGAACAGGTATTGAATCCCCATTTTCCTGATGAGGTAACTGAGTGCTCAGTTAAGCGCTCAATAAATACGATTGACTGAATGAATGAATGAATGAAACCCAGTCCCTGTCCCACAGGAAATTCAAAATCTCAGTAAGAAGGAGAACAGGTATTGAATCCCCATTTTCTAGATGAGGTAACCAAGCGCTCAGTTAAGTGCTCACCGTCTCTATATGTTGCCAACTTGTACTTCCCAAGCGCTTAGTACAGTGCTCTGCACATAGTAAGTGCTCAATAAGTACGATTGAATGAGTGAATAAGTACGATTGACTGAATGAATGAATGAAACCCCGTCCCTGTTCCACATGAAATTCAAAATCTCAGTAAAAGGGAGAACAGGTATTGAATCCCCATTTTCCAGATGAGGTAACGGAGTGCTCAGTTAAGTGCTCAATAAATACGATTGAATGAATGAATGAATGAAAGAAACCCAGTTCCTGTTCCACATGAAATTCAAAATCTCAATAAGAGGGAGAACAGGTATTGAACCCCCATTTTCCAGATGAGGTAACTGAGTGCTCAGTTAGGTGCTCAATAAATACGATTGACTGACTGAATGAATGAATGATTGAAACCCAGTCCCTGTTCCACATGAAATTCAAAATCTCAGTAAGAGGGAGAACAGGTATTGAATCCCCATTTTCCAGATGAGGTAACTGAGCACTCAGTTAAGCACTCAATAAATACAATTGAATGAATGAATGAATGAGACCCAGTCCCTGTTCCACATGAAATTCAAAATCTCAGTAAGAGGGAGAACAGGTATTGAACCCCCATTTTCCAGATGAGGTAACTGGCGTTCAGTTAAGCGCTCAATAAATACGATTGAATGAATGAATGAATGAAACCCAGTCCCTGTCCCACATGAAATTCAAAATCTCAGTAAGAGGGAGAACAGGTATTGAATCCCCATTTTCCAGATGAGGTAACCGAGCGCTCAGTTAAGTGCTCAATAAATGCGATTGACTGAATGAATGAATGAAACCCAGTCCCTGTCCCACATGAAATTCAAAATCTCAGTAAGAGGGAGACCAGGGATTGAATCCCCATTTTCCAGATGAGGTAACTGAGCACTCAGTTAAGCACTCAGTAAATACAATTGAATGAATGAATGAATGAAACCCAGTCCCTGTCCCACATGAAATTCAAAATCTCAGTAAGAGGGAGAACAGGTATTGAACCCCCATTTTCCAGATGAGGTAACTGAGCACTCAGTTAAGCACTCAGTAAATACAATTGAATGAATGAATGAATGAAACCCAGTCCCTGTCCCACATGAAATTCAAAATCTCAGTAAGAGGGAGAACAGGGATTGAACCCCCATTTTCCAGATGAGGTAACTGAGACCCAGAGAAGGGAAGTGACCCGTCCAAGGCCCCACAGCAGGCCCGTGGCAGAGCCGGCATCAGAAATCTGGACCTCTGATTCCCAGGCCTGGGTTCTTTCCACCAGGTCGTGCTGCTCCTCTAAACGTCACAAGAGCACGGCCCTGGGAGTCAAAAGGATCGTGCCGACTTCGCCACTTGTCTGCTGCGTGACCTTGGGCGAGTCAGTTCACTTCTCTGGGCCTCAGTTCCCCCATCTGGAAAATGGGGATGAAGACCGTGAGCCTCATGTGAGACCGGGACTGTGTCCAACCCGATTTGCTTGTATCTTCCCCAGCACTTAGAACAGTGCTTGGCACATAGTAAACACTTGACACATGGTTAAGCACTTGACAGATACCATAAAAAAAAGAAACGATACTGGAGGGAAGTTGTGGGTTTATCTTTTTTTTTTTTGATGGCATTTATTAAGCGCTTACTATGTGCAAAGGACTGTTCTAAGCACTGATTTCCAAATAGGCCTGAAAAAAAAATAATAATTGTAGTCTATGTTAATAATAATAATAATAATAATGGCATTTGTTAAGCCCTTACTATGTGCAAAGCACTGTTCTAAGCGCTGAGGGGGTTACAGGGTGATCAGGTTATCCCACTTGGGGCTCACAGTCTTAATCCCCATTTTACAGATGACGGAACTGAGGGCCCAGAGAAGCTAAGTGACTTGCCCGAGGTCACACAGCAGACATAATAATAATAATGATGGTATTTGTTAAGCGCTTACTATGTGCAAAGCACTGTTCATTCCTTCATTCATTCAATCATATTGAGCACTTACTGTGTGCAGAGCACTGTACTAAGCACTTGGGAAGTACAAGTTGGCAACATATAACCTCCCCAGCGCTTAGAACAGTGCTTTGCACATAGCGCTTAATAAATGCCATTAAAAAAAAAAACCTTCTGAGCCTCAGTTACCTCATCTGTACATTGGGGATTAAGATTGTGAGCCCCACGTGGGACAACCTGATCACCCTGTATCCCCCCAGCACTTAGAACAGTGCTTTGCACATAGTAAGCGCTTAACAAATGCTCCCTTCTAGACCGTGAGCCCCCTTCTAGACTGTGAGCCCACTTGTTGGGTAGGGACCGTCTCTGTATGTTGCCAACTTGGACTTCCCAAGCGCTTAGTCCAGTGCCCTGCACACAGTAAGCGCCCAATAAGTACGATTGAATGAATGAAAGTAAGCGCTTAACAAATGCCACCATTATTATTATTATTATGGAGAAGTGAAGTGACTTACCCAAGGTCACCCAACAGACCTAACCGGAGGAGCTGGGATTAGACCCCACGTCCTCCGACACCGCTCGGGTCCGGGCTCTTTCCACCAGGCCTCGCTGCTTCCCAAGGCTTTGGCCTCGTCGGGCGCGGCGTTCCCACTCCGTTAGACCGTACGTTCCCGGTCGGCTGGGATCAATCAATCAATCAATTGTATTTATTGAGTGCTTACTGTGAGCACTGGACTAAGCGCTTGGGCATCCCGTCCCAAGCGTCCAGCCCGGCTCTCCGCGCCCGCAGTAGACGCCCCTGACATACGGCTGCCCTTTTCCCCGCAGGAAGTTGGCAATCTCTACGACATGTTCCACACGAGGAACTCCCTCCATCGCCGCGCGTATCAGCACAAGGTCGGCAACATCATCGAAACCATGTGAGTGGCCGCGGCGCCTCTGTATTAGACCAGCTCGTGATTTAGGAGTTTGGGACATCACCTTATACTGGGCTACTCATTCATTCATTTATTCATTCAATCATTCAATCATTCCTTCATATTTATTGAATATATTGATATGTATATATTGATATTATATTGATATATATTGATATATATAGATAGGATATTGATATTATTAAATCATTTTCATTTATTGAATTCACTTCACATCTCTGAATTTATTGAATTTATTTATTCATTCAATCCTATTTGTTTATTTATTATCCTATTTATAGAGAAGCACCGTGGCTCAGTGGAAAGAGTCAGAGGGTCATGAGTTCAAACCCCGGCTCTGCCAGTTGTCAGCTGGGTGACTTTCATTCATTCAGTCATTCGTTCATATTTATTGACTATATTGATATATATTGATATTATATTGCTATATTTTGATATATAGAGAGAGATAGTATATTGATATTATTAAATCATTTTCATTTATTGAATTTATTCATTCAATCCTATTTATTTATTTATTATCATATTTATAGAGAAGCACCGTGACTCAGTGGAAAGAGTCAGAGGGTCATGAGTTCAAACCCCAGCTCTGCCAGTTGTCAGCTGGGTGACTTTCATTCATTCAATCATTCGTTCATATTTATTGAATATATTGATATATATAGATAGTATAATGATATTATTGTCATATTCATTTATTGAATTTATTTATTCATTCAATCCTATTTATTTATTTATTATCATATTTATAGAGAAGCACCGTGGCTCAGTGGAAAGAGTCAGAGGGTCATGAGTTCAAACCCCGGCTCTGCCAGTTGTCAGCTGGGTGACTTTCATTCATTCATTCATATTTATTGAATATATATATTGATATATATTGATATTATATTGATATATTGATATATATAGATAGTATATTGATATTATTAAATCATATTCGTTTATTGAATTTATTCATTCAATCCTATTTATTTATTTATTATCATATTTATAGAGAAGCACCGTGGCTCAGTGGAAAGAGTCAGAGGGTCATGAGTTCAAACCCCGGCTCTGCCAGTTGTCAGCTGGGTGACTTTCATTCATTCAATCATTCATTCATATTTATTGAATATATTGATATATATATAGATAGTATATTGATATTATTAAATCATATTCATTTATTGAATTTATTCTAATCTTATTATTATTGTTTTTGCCAGCTTTGTGACTTCGGGCAAGTCACTTGACTTCTTTGTGCCTCAGTTCCATCATCTGTTAGGTGGGGATTAAGACTGTGAGCCCCCCGTGGGACAACTCAGTTACTTTATCTCTCCCCCAGTGCTTAGAACAGGGCTGGGCACATAGTAAGTGCTTAACAAATGTCATTATTATTATCGTCATTATTAGTATTGTCTCCCCCCTCTAGACCGTCAGCTCCTTGTGGGCAGGACACGTGGCTACCAACTCTCGTTCTCTTGTCCTCTCCCTGGCACTTAATCCAGTGCTGTGGGCATAATAATAATAATAATGTTGGTGTTTGTCAAGCGCTTACTATGTGCCAAGCACTGTTCTAAGCGCTGGGGTAGATACAAGGTGATCAGGCTGTCCCACGTGGGGCTCCCAGTCTTCATCCCCATTTTCCAGACGAGGGAACTGAGGCCCGCAGAAGTGAAGTGACTCGCCCCAAGCCACCCAGCCGACAAGTGGCGGAGCCGGGATTTGAACCCATGACCCCCGACTCCAAAGCCCGGGCTCTTTCCACCGAGCCACGCTGTAGCGCTCAGTTAACACGGTGGATTTCTGGATCCTCCACAGGATCACCGACGCCTTCCTCAAAGCGGACCCCTTTGTGCAGATCCGCGGGGCCAAGGGCCAGGAAACGTTCCGGATCTCCACCGCCATCGACGACATGGAAGCCTATACCAAGCTGACCGGTGAGCGAGGCCCTTCGATCGGCCGGAATAATAATAATAATAATAATAATAATGGCATTTATTAAGCTCTTACTATGTGCAAAGCCCTGTTCTAAGCACTTGGGGAGGTTACAGGGTGATCACAGTCTTCATCCCCTTCCTTCCTCTCCCCCTCGTCCCCCTGTCCATCCCCCCCATCTTACCTCCTTCCCTTCCCCACAGCACCTGTATATATGTATATATGTTTGTACATATTTATTACTCTATTTATTTACTTATTTTACTTGTACCTATCTATTCTATATATTTTATTTTGTTGGTATGTTTGGTTTTGTTCTCTGTCTCCCCCTTTTAGACTGTGAGCCCACTGTTGGGTAGGGACTGTCTCTATATGTTGCCAATTTGTACTTCCCAAGCGCTTAGTACAGTGCTCTGCACATAGTAAGCGCTCAATAAATTGATGATGATGATGATGATCCCCATTTGACAGATGAGGGAACTGAGGCCCAGAGAAGGGAAGCGACTGGCCCAAAGTCACCCAGCTGACAACTGGCGGAGCTGGGATTCGAACCCGTGACCTCTGACTCCAAAGCCCGGGCTCTTTCCACTGAGCCAAGCCCGGGCCTGGGAGTCGGAAGGTCCTGGGTTCTCATCCCGGCGCCGCCACGTCTGCTGTGTGGCCTTGGGCAAGTCGCTCCCCTTCTCTGGGCATCATCCGTAAAATTGGGATTGAGACTGGGAGCCCCGTGCGGGATTGGGGCTGCATCCGCCCTGATTAGATCACATCCATCCCTGCGCTTAGTACAGTGCCTGGCACATAGCGAAGCAGCGTGGCTCAGTGGGAAAAGCCCGGGCTTTGGAGTCAGAGGTCATGGGTTCAAATCCCGGCTCCGCCAGTTGTCAGCTGTGTGACTTTGGGCAAGTCACTTCACTTCTCTGTGCCTCAGTGACCTCAGCTGTAAAATGGGGATGAAGACTGTGAGCCCCGTATGGGACACCCTGATCACCTTGTAACCTCCCCATCGCTTAGAACGGTGCTTTGCACATAGTAAGCGCTTAATAAATGCCATCATTAATTAATTAAAATGGGGATGAAGACTGTGAGCCCCCCATGGGACACCCTGATCACCTTGTAGCCTCCCCAGCGCTTAGAACGGTGCTTTGCACATAGTAAGCGCTTAATAAATGCCATCATTAATTAAAATGGGGATGACGACTGTGAGCCCCCTGTGGGACGCCCTGATCACCTTGTAACCTCCCCATCGCTTAGAACGGTGCTTTGCACATAGTAAGCGCTTAATAAATGCCATCATTAATTAATTAAAATGGGGATGACGACTGTGAGCCCCCTGTGGGACACCCTGATCACCTTGTAACCTCCCCAGCGCTTAGAACAGTGCTTTGCACATAGTAAGCGCTTAATAAATGCCATCATTAATTAATTAAAATGGGAATGAAGACTGTGAGCCCCTGTGGTACACCCTGATCACCTTGGAACCTCCCCAGCGCTTAGAACAGTGCTTTGCACCTAGTAAGTGCTTAATAAATGCCATCATTAATTAATTAAAATGGGGATGAAGACTGTGAGCCCCCCGTGGGACACCCTGATCACCTTGTAACCTCCCCGGCACTTAGAACGGTGCTTTGCACATAGTAAGCACTTAATAAATGCCATCATTAATTAATTAAAATGGGGGTGACGACTGTGAGCCCCCCGTGGGACACCCTGATCACCTTGGAACCTCCCCGGCACTTAGAACGGTGCTTTGCACATAGTAAGCGCTTAATAAATGCCATCATTAATTAATTAAAATGGGGATGACGACTGTGAGCCCCCCGTGGGACACCCTGATCACCTTGTAACCTCCCCGGCGCTTAGAACGGTGCTTTGCACATAGTAAGCACTTAATAAATGCCATCATTAATTAATTAAAATGGGGATGAAGAGTGTGAGCCCGCCATGGGACACCCTGATCACCTTGTAACCTCCCCATCGCTTAGAATGGTGCTTTGCACATAGTAAGCACTTAATAAATGCCATCATTAATTAATTAAAATGGGGATGAAGACTGTGAGCCCCGTACGGGACACCCTGATCACCTTGTAACCTCCCCAGTGCTTAGAACAGTGCTTTGCACATAGTAAGCTCTTAATAAATGCCATTATTATTATTATTATTGAGTGCTTACTGTACATATATAGTATGTATAGTATAGTATAATTAACCTCCCCAGCTCTTAGAACGGTGCTTTGCACATAGTAAGCGCTTAATGAATGCCACTTTATTATTATTACCACAATAATTTATTGAGCGCTGACTGTGTGCGGAGCACTGGGCCAAGCGCTTGGGGCCGGACAACACAACCGGGGTGGGAGCCGCGTTCCCCGCCCCCAGCGAGCTCACGGGCCCCTCCGGGAGCGGGAAGACGGATGGCTCGATTTCCCGGCCTCGGGGGCCCGGGCTCCCCTTTTAGACTGTGAGCCCACTGTGGGGTAGGGACTGTCTCTATATGTTGCCAACTTGGACTTCCCAAGCGCTTAGTCCAGTGCTCTGCACACAGTAAGCGCTCAATAAATACGATTGATTGACTGATTGATTGTTTGATTGGGCAGATCACATCTTTCTGGAGATCTTGCACTCCTCGGATCCCAACCTGGCGGAGGCCCAGGAGATCCTGCACAAAGTGGAACGCCGGGAGCTGTACAAGTACGTGGGCGAGACGCAGCCGTCCCACGACAGGAAGATCTGGCCCGTGAGTAGGGTGGGCGGGCCGCTCCGGCCACATCTGGGGCGGGGGGATCGCAGGAGGGCTGGGTAGCTGCTTAATAATAATAATCATCATCATCATCATCATAATAATAATAATAATGTTGGCATTTGTTAAGCGCTTACTATGTGCAAAGCACTGTTCTAAGTGCTCGGGGGGGATGCAAAGTGATCAGGTTGTCCCACGTGGGGCTCACAGTCTTAATCCCCATTCGACAGATGAGGGAACTGAGGCTCAGAGAAGTGAAGTGACTTGCCCAAGGTCACACAGCAGACGTGGCGGAGCCGGAATTCGAACCCCTAACCTCTGACTCCAAATCCCAGGCTCTTTCCGCTGAGCCATGCTACAGATATCCAGCGTGGCTCAGTGGAAGGTGCCCAGGCTCCGGAGTCAGATGTCATGGGTTCAAATCCCAGCTCCGCCAACTTCCAGCTGTGTGACTTTGGGCAAGTCACTTCAATCAATCAATCAATCGATCGTGTTTATTGAGCGCTTACTGTGTGCAGAGCACTGTACTAAGCGCTTGGGAAGTACAAGTTGGCAACATACAGAGACGGTCTATAGCCGTCTATAGACGGTCTATAGCCCGGGCTCTTTCCACTGAGCCACGCTGCTTCTCTTCTCTGAGTGCTTTCATGTACTCAGTCGTGTTTATTGAGTGCTTAATGTGTGCAGCAGCATCATCATCAATCGTATTTATTGAGCGCTTACTGTGTGCAGAGCACTGTACTAAGCGCTTGGGAAGTCCAAGTTGGCACCATATAGAGACAGTCCCTACCCAACAGTAGGCTCACAGTCTAAAAGGGGGAGACAGAGAACAAAACCAAACATACTAACAAAATAAAATAAATAAAATAGATATGTACAAGTAAAATAAATAAATAGAGTAATAAATATGTACAAACATATATACAGGTGCTGTGGGGAAGGGAAGGAGGTAAGATGGGGGGATGGAGAGGGGGATGAGGGGGAGAGGAAGGAAGGGGCTGAGTGTGGGAAGGCCTCCTGGAGGAGGTGAGCTCTCAGTAGGGCCTTGAAGGGAGGAAGAGAGCCAGCTTGGCGGATGGGCAGAGGGATTGGGGGCATTCCAGGCCCGGGGGAGGACGTGGGCCGGGGGTCGATGGCGGGACAGGCGAGAACGAGGTACGGTGTGCAAAGCACTGTATTAAACGCTTGGGAGAGTACAATATAGCAATAGGTACATTTCTTACCCACAGGGAGGTGATAGCCTGGTGTGGGTGGTCCGTCCCTGTTTCTCCCGACCGCACCCTCGGTTTTTCCCTTTTGTGCCTAACCAGGATGTTCATTCGGTCGTATTTATTGAGCGCTTACTGTGTGCAGAGCACTGTACTCGAAGCAGCGTGGCTCAGTGGAAAGAGCCCGGGCTTTGGAGTCAGAGGTCATGGGTTCAGATCCCGGCTCTGCCAATTGTCAGCTGGGTGACTTTGGGCGAGTCACTTCACTTCTCTGGGCCTCGGTTACCTCATCTGGAAAATGGGGATTGACTGTGAGCCCCACGTGGGACAACCTGATCACTCTGTAGCCTCCCCAGCGCTTAGAACAGTGCTTTGCACATAGTAAGCGCTTAATAAATGCCATCATTAATATCTTCTAGACTGTGAGCCTACTGTTGGGTAGGGACCATCTCTATATGTTGCCAACTTGGACTTCCCAAGCGCTTAGTACAGTGCTCTGCACACAGTAAGCGCTCAATAAATACGATTGAATGAATGAATTATTATTATTACTGTGCAAAGCACTGTATTAAGTGCTTGTGAGAGTACAATATAGCAATAGGTACATTCCATGCCGTCATTATTATTATTATCATAGTTTAGAGGGGGCCGGGGAAGCCTCGGTTTTCCCTTTTGTGCCTAACCAGGATGTTCATTCAGTCGTATTTATCGAGCGCTTACTGTGTGCAGAGCACTGTACTAAGCGCTTAGCGCGTAGCTCAATGGAAAGAGCACGGGCTTGGGAGTCAGACGTCATGGGTCCCGGCTCCGCCACTTGTCAGGCCGCATGACTTGAGCACTTCTCTGGGCCTCAGTTCCCTCATCTGGAAAATGGGGATTAATAATAATAATAATAGCATTTATTAAGCGCTTACTATGTGCAAAGCACCGTTCTAAGCGCTGGGGTGGTTACAAGGTGATCAGGTTGTCCCACGGGGGGCTCACAGTCTTCATCCCCATTTGACAGATGAGGGAACTGAGGCCCAGAGAAGTCAAGTGGCTTGCCCAAAGTCACCCAGCTGACAGTTGGTGGAGCCGGGATTTGAACCCATGACCTCCGACTCCAAAGCCCGGGCTCTTTCCACTGAGCCATGCTGCTTCCCCTAAGACTGTGAGCCCCACGTGGGACAACCTTGATTACCTTGTATCCCCCCCAGCGCTTAGAACAGGGCTTGGCACATAGTAAGCGCTTAACAAATACCGACTTTATTGTTGTTATTAGGCGGCACTAGAACAAAGCCTGTAGTGCAAGTCACTTCACTTCTCTGGGCCTCAGTTCTCTCATCTGTCAAATGGGGATTAAGGCTGTGAGCCCCCCGTGGGACAATCTCATCACCTCGTAACCTCCTCAGCGCTTAGAACAGTGCCTTTGCGCATAGTAAGCGCTTAATAAATCATGATGACTTGTATTTCTTGAGCGCTTACTGTGTGCAGAGCACTGTACTAAGCGCTTGGGAAGTCCAAGTTGGCAACATATAGAGACGGTCCCTACCCAACAGTGGGCTCACAGTCTGAAAGGGGGAGACAGACAACAAAACCAAACATACTAACAAAATAAAATAAATAGAATAGATATGTACAAGTAAAATAGAGTAATAAATATGTACGAACATATATATATATATATATATATATATATATGTATGTATATATATATATATATATATACAGGTGCAGTGGGGAAGGGAAGAAGGTAAGATGCAGGGGGGATGGAGAGGGGGACGAGGGGGAGAGGAAGGAAGGGGCTCAGTCTGGGAAGGCCTCCTGGAGGAGGGGAGCTCTCAGTAGGGTGATCATTATTATAAATAAATATAATAGATATAAATATAATAATTATATAAAATAAATATATTATAAAGATATAATATAAATAAATAATATATGTGATATATAATAGTATAATATAGTATAATATTATAATTATATAATATAATATATAATAATATAATATAAATAAAGATATAATATAAATAGATAAATGCGATCATTATTATAGCGCGTCCAACCCCTTCGCCGGGACATCAGCTCAGGCTCGGAAAACCCTCCTTGCTCCCGACTCGGGCGGACGTGGGGTCCTCCCAGGAGCGGGCGGGAGGGTGCCCATCCCCGGGACCGTGAGCCCACTGTTGGGTAGGGACTGTCTCTATATGTTGCCAATTTGTACTTCCCAAGCGCTTAGTACAGTGCTCTGCGCACAGTAAGCGCTCAATAAATACAATTGATGATGGTGATGATGACCCACGCGGTCCGGGCTGCGGGGGTTGCGGGTGATGGGCGTGCCACCCGTTGGTCCCCCAGGAGGAGTACGATAAACTCCGGAGGGAAGTCGCCGCGTCTTCTCCGACCGGCATCGACTTGAAGGCGAAACTGACGGCGGAGGACTTCATAGTGGACGTAAGTAGCCTCGCCCGTAAAACCCCCTTCCCTGCTGGGCGACCGTGGGCAAGTCGCTTCCCGTCTCTGGGCCTCCCATTTCCCAATTGGGGATCCCATCCCTGTCCTTCCCCTTACTTAGACTGGAGCCCCCCAGGTGGGACGGGGAGTGTGTCCCACCTGAAGATTTTAAATAGTAATAATAATAATAATAATAATAATGATGATGGTATTTGGTAAGCGCTTACTATGTGCAAAGCACTGTTCTAATCGCTGGGGGATGCAAGGTGATAATAATAATGACGGCATTTATTAAGCACTTACTATGTGCAAAGCACTATTCTGAGCACTGGGGGATGCAAGGTGATAATAATGACGGCATTTATTAAGCGCTTACTATGTGCAAAGCACTGTTCTAAGCGCTGGGGGATGCAAGGTGATAATGATAATGATGACGGCATTTATTAAGCGTGCTTACTATGTGCAAAGCACTGTTCTAATCGCTGGGGGATGCAAGGTGATAATAATAATGATGACGGCATTTATTAAGCGTGCTTACTATGTGCAAAGCACTGTTCTAAGCGCTGGGGGATGCAAGGTGATAATAATAATGGCGGTATTTATTAAGCGCTTACTATGTGCAAAGCACTGTTCTAAGCGCTGGGGGATGCAAGGTGATAATAATAATGACGGCATGTATTAAGTGCTTACTATGTGCAAAGCACTGTTCTAAGCGCTAGGGAGGCTACAAGGTGTTCAGGTTGTCCCACGGGGGGCTCACAGTCTTCATCCCCATTTTCCAGATGAGGTCACTGAGGCCCAGAGAAGTGAAGTGACTTGCCCAAGGTCATACAGCTGACAAGTGGTGGAGCCGGGATTCGAACCCATGACTTCTGACTCCAAAGCCCGGGCTCTTTCCGCTGAGCCACGAGGTGATCAGGTTGTCCCACGTGGGGCTCACGGTCTTCATCCCCATTTTACAGATGAGGGAACTGAGGCCCAGAGAAGTGAAGTGACTTGCCCAATGTCACACAGCTGACTTTCGGTGGAGTGGGAATTTGAACCCATGACCTCTGACTCCAAAGCCCATATTCTTTCCACTGAGCCACACTGCTTCTATCCCAGAGCTTAGCACAGGTTATGTGCTTCCCAAATACCTCAATTATCATCATTATTAATCACCAGAGACCACCACATATACACCCACACACACTCTCTCTCTCTTTTTATTTTATCTATTTATTTTATTTTATTAGTATGTTTGGTTTTGTTCTCTGTCTCCCCTTTTTAGACTGTGAGCCCACTGTTGGGTAGGGACTGTCTCTATATGTTGCCAACTTGTACTTCCCAAGTGCTTAGTACAGTGCTCTGCATACAGTAAGCGTTCAATAAATACGATTGATTGATTGATTTCTCTCACCCCACTCCCCCCTGGGGTGGGCATTCCACAAATATAGTAACAATAATATTAATAATTGTGGTATTTAAGCGCTTACTGTGTTCCAGGCACTGTACTAAGTGCTGGCGTAGATCCAAGCTAATCAGGTTGGCCACAGTCCCTGTCCCACGTGGGGCTCGCCGTCTTCGTCCCCATTCTACAGATGGGGCAACTGAGGCCAGAGAAGTGAAGTGACTTGCCCACGGTCACACAGCAGACAAGCGGCAGAGCTGTTTGCTAAAGAATGTTCAGAGAAATCTTATGCTGCCTTAACTCGCCAATTCCTTCCCATCTATCAAGCCCGCAACCTGGGTGTCACCCTCGACTCCGCTCTCTCATTCACCCCTCACATCCGATCCGTCACCAAAACCTGCCGCTCTCACCTCCGCGACATCGCCGAGATCCGCCCTTTCCTCCCCATCCAAACGGCTACCCTGCCGGTTCAATCTCTCATCCTGTCCCGCCTGGATGACTGCATCGGCCTCCTCTCCAATCTGCCATCCTCCCGTCTCTCCCCGCTTCAGTCTATACTTCACGCCGCTGCCCGGATCATCTCTGTGCAGAAACGCTCTGGGCAGGTCACTCCCCTTCTCAAAAATCTCCGGTGGCTACGAGTCAACCTACGCATCAGGCAGAAACTCCTCACCCTGGGCTTCAAGACTGTCCATCCCCTGGCCCCCGTCCTCCCTCCCCTCCCTTCTGTCCTTCTCCAGCCCAGCCCGCACCCTCCGCTCCTCTGCCGCCGCTCACCTCCTCACCGGGGCTCGTCCTCGCCCATCCCGCCGTCGACCCCCGGCCCACGTCATCCCCCAGGCCTGGAATGCCCCCAATCCCTCCAAACATCCGCCAACCTCGCTCTCTTCCTCCCTTCAAGGCCCTACTGAGAGCTCACCTCCTCCAGGAGGCCTTCCCACACTCAGCCCCCTCCTTCCTCTCCCCCTCATCCCCCTCTCCATCCCCTCCGTCTTACCTCCTTCCCTTCCCCACAGCACTTGTATGTATGTATATATGTTTGTACATATTTATTACTCTTATTTGTGCATATCTATTCTATTTTATTTTATTTTGTTAGTATGTTTGGTTTTGTTCCCTGTCTCCCCCTTCTAGACTGTGAGCCCACTGTTAGTTAGGGACCGTCTCTATGTGTTGCCAACTTGTATTTCCCAAGCACTTAGTCCAGTGCTCTGCACACAGTAAACACTCAATAAATACGATTGATTGATTGATTGATTCCCCCCTTCAAAGCCCTACTGAGAGCTCACCTCCTCCAAGAGGCCTTCCCACACTGAGCCCCCTTTTCCTCTCCTCCTCCCCATCCCCTCCGCCCTACCTCCTTCCCCTCCCCACAGCCCCTGTATATATATGTTTGGACAGATTGATTACTCTTTTTGACTTGTACATATTTACTATTCTATTTATTTTGTTAACGAAGTCCATCTAGCTTTATTTCTATTGATTCTGACGACTTGACACCCGTCCACATGTTTTGTTTTGTTGTCTATTTATTTTGTTAACGATGTCCATCTAGCTCTATTTCTATTGATTCTGATGACACCCGTCCACATGTTTTGTTTTGTTGTCTATTTATTTTGTTAACGATGTGCATCTAGCTTTATTTCTATTGATTCTGACGACTTGACACCCGTCCACATGTTTTGTTTTGTTGTCTATTTATTTTGTGAACGATGTGCATCTAGCTTTATTTCTGTTGATTCTGACGACTTGACACCCGTCCACATTTTGTTTTGTTGTCTATTTATTTTGTTCGTGATGTGCATCTGGCTTTATTTCTGTTGATTCTGACAACTTGACACCCGTCCACATGTTTTGTTTCGTTGTCCGTCTCCCCCTTCTAGAACGTGAGCCCGCTGTTGGGTAGGGACCGTCTCTAGATGTTGCCAACTTGTACTTCCCAAGCGCTTAGTACAGTGTTCTGCACACAGTAAGCGCTCAATAAATACAATTGAATGAATGAATGAATGAGGCGGTGGTGGGGGATCTGATTTCCATGGGGAACTGGGCTTCATCATCATCATCAATCGTATTTATTGAGCGCTTACTGTGTGCAGAGCACTGTACTAAGCGCTTGGGAAGTACAAGTTGGCTTGCGGGAAGAACCCTGAGGGCCTCCGGGGAGTGCGGCCTATTTTTTTAGACTGTGAGCCCACTGTTGGGTAGGGACTGTCTCTATATGTTGCCAACTTATACTTCCCAAGCGCTTAGTACAGTGCTCTGCACACAGTAAGCGCTCAATAAACGCGATTGATTGATTCTCCCTCAGCGGTATTCATTGAGCACTCACTGCTCTCCAAGCGCTTCGTAGAGTGCTCTGCACATAGTAAGGGCTCAGTAAATGCGACTGAATAAATGAATGAACGTGTGCAGAGCACTGTACTAAGCGCCTGGGAGAGGAGAGCACGCCCCCGCCCATAAAGAGCCGTTCTCCCCGCCCAGGTTATCAACATGGATTACGGCATGAAAGACGAAAATCCCATCGACAAAGTCCGCTTCTACTGCAAGAGCAACGAGAGCCAAGCCATCATCATCACCAAAGACCAGGTAAGAGTCGTCACTCGTAGGGTACTTGGGAAGCGCCCTAATAATAATGATTGTGGTGCCCGTTAAGCACCACCCTATATGTGACAGGTAAAATAAATAGAGTAATAAATCTGTACAAACATACACACATATAATAATAATATTTATTGAGTGCTTACTGTGTGCAGAGCACTGTACTAAGCGCTTGGGAAGTCCAAGTCGGCAACATATAGAGACGGTCCCGACCCAACAACGGGCTCGCAGTCTAGAAGGGGGGGACACAAGACAAAACATAATAAGAAATGAAAATAAATAGAATAGTTTTGATCAGTTGGGTGCGCAAACTCACGGGCCGGGATGGCACCTACCAACTCGGTGGGATTGTCCTCTCCCAAGCGCTTAGTACAGTGCTCTGCGCACAGTCAGCGCTCAATAAATAGCACCGGTCGATAAACGTGAAACCGGGGCCCTGGTAGGGCCGTCCTCAAGATGGTCCCACATTTGGGGCTCGAGGCCGTGAGGCTAGACTCGTCTCTGGGCTGTAAACTGATGGTGGGTGGGGAATTCATTCCTTCCTTCCATCGTATTTATTGAGCGCTTGCTGTGTGCAGGGCACTGTACTGAGCACTCGGAAGGTACAGTTCAGCAACAAAGAGAGACAATCCTTGCCCACGACGGGCTCACAGTCTAGAAGGGGGGAGACCAACATAAGGGACCGTCTCTATATGTCGCCAACGTGTACTTCCCAAGCGCTTAGTACAGCGCTCCGCACACAGTAAGCGAGCCCACTGTTGGGTAGGGACTGTCTCTATATGTTGCCAACTTGGACTTCCCAAGCGCTTAGTACAGTGCCCTGCACACAGTAAGCGCTCAATAAATACGATTGATTGATTGAATAAATACAATATAATGTTTATTGTTCCTGTTGTACTCTCTGAGCACTCAGTACAGTGCTTTGCTGTGAGCCCTTTGTCGGATAGGGTTTGTCCCTATCGGTTGCCGAATTTGACTCTCCAAGCTCGTGGTACGGTGCTCCCACCCGCAGTAAGCACTCCAGAAATAGGATGGAGTGAATGAATGAATGAATAAGCGCTCAGTAAACGCGATTGAATGGATGCGTGAACGCCACCCTGTCTCCCTCTCTCTTTCCCAGTCTTTTAGACTGTGAGCCCACTGTTGGCGAGGGACCGTCTCTCTATGTTGCCAACTTGGACTTCCCAAGCGCTTAGTACAGTGCCTTGCACACAGTAAGCGCTCAGTAAATACGATTGATTGATTGATTGAATAAATGCGATTGAATGAACGAATGTTTATTGTTCCTGTTGTACTCTCCGAGCACTCAGTACAGTGCTTTGCTGTGAGCCCTTTGTCGGATAGGGTTTGTCCCTATCGGTTGCCGAATTTGACTCTCCAAGCTCGTGGTACGGTGCTCCCACCCGCAGTAAGCACTCCAGAAATAGGATGGAGTGAATGAATGAATGAATAAGCGCTCAGTAAATGCGATTGAATGGATGCGTGAACGCCACCCTGTCTCCCTCTCTCTTTCCCAGTCTTTTAGACTGTGAGCCCACTGTAGGGTAGGGACCGTCTCTATATGTTGCCAACTTGGACTTCCCAAGCGCTTAGTACATTGCCCTGCACACAGTAAGCGCTCAATAAATACGATTGATTGATTGATTGAATAAATACGATTGAATGAATGAATATTTATTTTTCCTGTTGTACTCTCCGAGCGCTCAGTACAGTGCTTTGCTGTGAGCCCTTTGTCGGGTAGGGATTGTCCCTATCGGTTGCCGAATTTGACTTTCCAAGCTCGTGGTACGGTGCTCCCGCCCGCAGTAAGCACTCCAGAAATAGGATGGAGTGAATGAATGATGGAGTGAATGAATGAATGAATAAGTGCTCAGTAAATGCGATTGAATGGATGCGTGAAAGCGACCCTGTCTCCCTCTCTCTTTCCCAGTCTTTTAGACTGTGAGCCCACTGTTGGCGAGGGACCGTCTCTATATGTTGCCAACTTGGACTTCCCAAGCGCTTAGTACAGTGCCCTGCACACAGTAAGCGCTCAGTAAATACGATTGATTGATTGATTGAATAAATGCGATTGAATGAACGAATGTTTATTGTTCCTGTTGTACTCTCCGAGCACTCAGTACAGTGCTTTGCTGTGAGCCCTTTGTCGGGTAGGGATTGTCCCTATCGGTTGCCGAATTTGACTCTCCAAGCTCGTGGTACGGTGCTCCCACACGCAGTAAGCACTCCAGAAATAGGATGGAGTGAATGAATGAATGAATAAGCGCTCAGTAAATGCGATTGAATGGATGCGTGAAAGCCACCCTGTCTCCCTCTCTCTTTCCCAGTCTTTTAGACTGTGAGCCCACTGTAGGGTAGGGACCGTCTCTCTATGTTGCCAACTTGGACTTCCCAAGCGCTTAGTACAGTGCCTTGCACACAGTAAGCGCTCAGTAAATACGATTGATTGATTGATTGAATAAATGCGATTGAATGAACGAATGTTTATTGTTCCTGTTGTACTCTCCGAGCACTCAGTACAGTGCTTTGCTGTGAGCCCTTTGTCGGATAGGGTTTGTCCCTATCGGTTGCCGAATTTGACTCTCCAAGCTCGTGGTACGGTGCTCCCACCCGCAGTAAGCACTCCAGAAATAGGATGGAGTGAATGAATGAATGAATAAGCGCTCAGTAAATGCGATTGAATGGATGCGTGAACGCCACCCTGTCTCCCTCTCTCTTTCCCAGTCTTTTAGACTGTGAGCCCACTGTAGGGTAGGGACCGTCTCTCTATGTTGCCAACTTGGACTTCCCAAGCGCTTAGTACAGTGCCCTGCACACAGTAAGTGCTCGATAAATACGATTGATGATGATGATTAATAAATACGATTGATTGATTGATACTCCAGGTGTCCCAGTTCCTGCCGGAGAGATTTGCCGAACAGCTCATCCGCGTCTACTGCAAGAAGACCGACGACGAGAGCCTGTTTGCCGCCAGGCACCATTTTGTCGAGTGGTGTATGAAGAATAACTTCACCAAGCCACAGGTATGTGGTATTTATTCAGCGCTCACTATGTGCCCGACACTGTACTAAGCACCGAGGTAGATCCAAGCTAATTGGACCCAGTCTGCGTCCCACCATGGAGCCCGCAATCTTAATCACCATTTTGCAGATGAAACAACTGAGGCATAGAGAAGGTAGGTGACTTGCCCAAGGTCATACGACAGGCAAGCAGCCGTGACCAGCTGACGCCATATTCTCAGGCCTAGGCGCCACCCAAAAATAATAATAGTGGCATTTGGTTTATTTTAATGGTATTTGTTAAGCGCTTACTATGTGCCAAGCACTGTTCTAAGCATTTGTGGTTGGGGGGGAATACAAGGTAATCAGGTTGTCCCACGTGGGCTTCATCCCCATTATACAGGTGAGGTAAACGAGGCCCAGGGAAGTGAAGCGACTCGCCCAAAGTCACACAGCTGACAAGTGGCGGAGTCGGGATTTGAACCCACGACCTCTGACTCCCAAGCCCGGGTTCTTTCCGCCAAGCCACGCTGCTTCTCAGTTTTGTTAAGCGCTTATTATGTGCCCGACACTGTACTAAGCGCCGAGGTAGATCCAAGCTGGTTGGACCCAGTCTGCGTCCCACCATGGAGCCCCCAATCTTAATCACCATTTTGCAGATGAAACAACTGAGGCATAGAGAAGCTAGGTGACTTGCCCAAGGTCATACGACAGACAAGAGCCCCCCAAGCGCTTAGAACAGTGCTTTGCACATAGTAAGCGCTTAACAAATGCCAACATAATTATTATTATTATTAAGAGCCGTGACCAGTTGACACCAGACTCTCAGGCCTAGGCTCCACCCAAAAATAATAATAGCGGCATTTGTTTAATTTTAATGGTATTCGTTAAGCACTTACTATGTGCCAAGCACTGTTCTAAGCGCTTGTGGTGGGGGGAATACAAGGTAATCAGGTTGTCCCACGTGGGGCTCACAGTCTTAATCCCCATTTTACAGATGTGATAACTGAGGCAGAGAGAAGTGAAGTGACTCGCCCAAAGTCACCCAGCTGACAAGTGACGGAGCCGGGATTAGAACCCATGGCCTATGACTCCCAAGCCCGGGCTCTTTCCACTGAGCCACGCTGCTTCTCAGTTTTGTTAAGCGCTTATTAGGTGCCCGGCACTGTACTAAGCGCTGGGGTAGATCCAAGCTAATCAGGTTGGCCGCAGTCCCCATCCCATCTGGGGCTCCCGTTTTTGAGATGAGGGAACCAAAGCCTGGAGAGGCTTTTAGACTGTGAGCCCACTGTTGGGTAGGGACTGTCTTTATATGTTGCCAACTTGGACTTCCCAAGCGCTTAGTACAGTGCTCTGCACACAGTAAGCGCTCAATAAATACGATTGATGATGATGATGAAATGACTTGTCCAAGGTCACCCAGCCGGAGCCGGGATGAGAACCCAGGTCCTTCTGAATCCCAGGCCCGGGTTGTACCTGCTGGGCGACGCCGCTTCTCAAAACCATCACCGGGCTCATTCATTCATTCAGTCGTATTTATTGAGCGCTTACTGTGTGCAGAGCACTGGACTAAGCTCTGGGGAGGATACAAGGTGATCAGGTTGTCCCACGAGGGGCTCACAGTCTTCATCCCCATTTGACAGATGAGGTAACTGAGGCACAGAGAAGTGAAGTGACTTACCCAAGGTCACACAGCTGACAATTGGTGGAGCCGGGATTTGAAACCATTCATTCATGAATGTACTCCTTCCGTCGTATTGATGGAGCTCTGACTGTGTGCCGAGCACTGTACTAAGCGCTTGGGAGAGTCCAGTACAACAGTGAACAGACACATTCCCTGCCCTCCGCGAATCTTCCCTCCCCGAACCGATCCCAGCAGCGGTGTTGGTGGTCTGAGAGCCTTCTAACACTACTACTAATAATAATGATGGCATTTATTAAGCGCTTACTATGTGCAAAGCACTGTTCTAAGTGCTGGGGAAGTTACAGGGTGATCAGGTGTCCCACAGGGGTCTTACAGTCTTCATCCCCATTTTACAGGTGAGGTCACTGAGGCCCAGAGAAGTGAAGTGACTCGCCCAAAGTCACACAGCTGACAGTTGGCAGAGGCAGGATTTGAACCCATGACCTCTGACTCCAAAGCCCGGGCTCTTTCCACTGAGCCACGCTGCTTCTCTAATAATAATGGCATTTATTAAGCGCTTACTATGTTCAATCAATCAATCAATCGTATTTATTGAGCGCTTACTATGTGCAGAGCACTGTACTAAGCGCTTGGGAAGTACAAATTGGCAACACATAGAGACAGTCCCTACCCAACAGTGGGCTCACAGTCTAAAAGGGGGAGACAGAGAACAGAACCAAACATACCAACAAAATAAGATAAATAGGATAGAAATGTACAAGTAAAATAAATAAATAGAGTAATAAATATGTACAACCATATATACATATATCCAGGTGCTGTGAGGAAGGGAAGGAGGTAAGATGGGGGGATGGAGAGGGGGACGAGGGGGAGAGGAAGGAAGGGGCTCAGTCTGGGAAGGCCTCCTGGAGGAGCAAAGCACTGTTCTAAGCGCTGGGGAGGTTACACGGTGATCAGGTGTCCCACGGGGGGGCTCCCAGTCTTCATCCCCATTTTCCAGATGAGGGAACTGAGGCCCAGAGAAGTGAAGCGACTTGCCCACAGTCACCCAGCTGACAATGGGCGGAGCCGGGATTTGCACCCATGACCTCTGGCTCCAAAGCCCGGGCTCTCTCCACTGAGCCACGCAAAGGGGGCCTGCCTGACCGCTAGACATACAGGATTCATTCATTCATTCAGCCGTATTTATTGAGCCCTTACTGTGTGCAGAGCACTGTACTAAGCGCTCAGGATCATCGTACTCTCCCAAGTGCGTAGTACAGTGCTCTGCACGCAGTAAGCGCTCGGGAATTACCACTGAGCGGCCGATTCTCTGCCTGTCTGCCTCCTTGCGTCTGTACTTCTCTCCTTTTCCCAATCCCGCCACCCCAACCTCGTACCACTGTCCTCATCCCTCGTGTCCTCATCCGAGAAGCAGCGTGGCTCAGTGGAAAAGAGCACGGGCTTTGGAGTCCGGGGTCGTGGGTTTGAATCCTGACTCTGCCAATTGTCAACTGTGTGACCGGGCAAGTCACTTAGCTTCTCTGTGCCTCAGCTCCCTCCTCTGTAAAATGGAAATTAAGACTGTGAGCCCCCCGTGGGACCACCTGATCTCCTTGTAACCTCCCCAGCGCTTAGAACAGTGCTTTGCACATAGTAAGCACTTAATAAATGCCATCATTATTATTATTATTATTATCGCGACTGATGCAGCTCCCGTGCTGCGGGGGGCTGTCGCGCCGCTCGCCCACATCCCGCCCCTGGCCTGGGACGCCCTCCCTCCCCAAACGCGACAGACCTTCATCGAGCGCTTACTATGTGCAGAGCACTGGACTGAGTCCTTGGGAGAGTCCAAACCAACGAAATCCCCCCCCCCCCCCCCCAACCCGACCCCAGACTGTCAGCTCTTTGCGGGCAGGGAATGTGACTGTTTAGTGTTAAATCCCAAGCGCTTAGTACAGTGCTCTGCACATAGTAAGCGCTCAATAAATACGATTGATGATGATGATGATATCGTACTCTCCCAGGTGCTTAGTACAGTGCTCTGCCCGCAGTAAGTGCTCAATAAGTAGGATTGAAAGAATGAATGAATGAATGGAGACCCCACCCCCTAGGAGTGAGCCCGTCTGGACTTATTTATTTATTTTACTTGTATATATTTATTCTATTTATTTTATTTTGTGAATATGTTTTGTTTTGTTGTCTGTCTCCCCCTTCTAGACTGTGAGCCCGCTGTTGGGTAGGGACCGTCTCTATACGTTGCCAACTTGGACTTCCCAAGCGTTTAGTACAGTGCTCTGCACACAGTAAGCGCTCAATAAATACGATTGAATAAATGAATGAATGAATGTACAGTGCGGCGGGGGCCATCAGCTAGGACAGGGCAGGGAATGTGACTGTTTATTGTTATATAGTACTCTCCCAGGCGCTTAATACAGTGCTCTGCACGCAGTAAGTGCTTAATAAGTAGGATTGAATGAATGAAAGAATAAATGAATGAAAGGAGAACCCACCCTCTAGGAGTGAGCCCGTCTAGACAGAGTGGCTGGAGCCACCATCTGGGCCAGGACAGGGCAGGGAATGTGACTGTTTATTGTTATATCATCTCTCCCAGGCGCTTAGTACAGTGCTCTGCACGCAGTAAGTGCTCAATAAGTAGGATTGAATGAATGAAAGAATAAATGAATGAAAGGAGAAGCCACCCCCACCCCCTAGGAGTGAGTCCGTCTGGACAGAGCAGCCGGGGCCATCAGCTGGGCCAGGACAGGGCGGGGAATGTAATTGTTTATTGTTATATCGTACTCTCCCAGGTGCTTAGTACAGTGCTCTGCACGCAGGAAGTGCTCAATACATAGGATTGAATGAATGAAAGAATAAATGAATGAAAGGAGAAGCCACCCCCATCCCCTAGGAGTGAGCCTGTCTGGACAGAGCGGCCGCCGGGGCCATCAGCTGGGCCGGGACAGGGCAGGGAATGTGACTGTTTATTGTTATATCATCTCTCCCAGGCGCTTAGTACAGTACTCTGCACGCAGTAAGTGCTCAATAAGTAGGATTGAATGAATGAAAGAATAAATGAATGAAAGGAGAAGCCACCCCCATCCCCTAGGAGTGAGCCTATCTGGACAGAGCGGCCGGGACCATCAGCTGGGCCAGGATGGTACAGGGAATGTGACTGTTTATTGTTATATTGTACTCTCCCAGGCACTTAATACAGTGCTCTGCACGCAGTAAGTGCTCAATAAGTAGGACTGAATGAATGAAAGAATAAATGAATGAAAGGAGAAGCCACCCCCACCCCCTAGGAGTGATCCGGCCTGGACAGAGCAGCCGGGGCCATCAGCTGGGCCGGGACAGGGCAGGGAATGTGACTGTTTATTGTTATATCGTACTCTCCCAGATGCTTAGTACAGTGCTCTGCACGCAGTAAGTGCTCAATAAATAGGACTGAATGAATGGAAGAATAAATGAATGAAAGGAGAACCCACCCCCTAGGAGTGAGCCCCTCTAGACAGAGCGGCCGGAGCCACCATTTGGGCCAGGACAGGGAAGGGAATGTAACTGTTTATTGTTATATCATACCCTCCCGGGTGCTTAGTACAGTGCTCTGCACGCAGTAAGTGCTCAATAAATAGGATTGAATGATTGACAGAATAAATGAATGAAAGGAGAAGCCACCCCCACCCCCTAGGAGTGAGCCCGCCTGGACAGAGCGGCCGGGGCCATCAGCTGGGCCGGGACAGGGCAGGGAATGTAACTGTTTATTATATCATACTCTCCCAGGTGCTTAGTACAGTGCTCTGCACGCAGTAAGTGCTCAATAAGTAGGATTGAATGAATGAAATAGTAAATGAGTGAAAGGAGAACCCACCCCCTAGGAGTGAGCCTGTCTGGACAGAGCGGCCGGGGCCACCAGCTGGGCCAGGATGGGGGGCCCGAGGCCAGCGAAGGCTTCGTCGGTTGACATGGGCCAGTTTAGGTCGGTAGGTCATATTTATTGAGCGCCTACCGTGTGCAGGGCACTGTACTAAGTGCTTGGGAGAGTCCACCCTAACAATAAAAAGACACATTCCTTGCCCACAACGAGCTGACAGTCTAGAGAGGGAAACGGGCATTAATAGAAATCGGAGAAGCAGCGTAGCTCAGTGGGAAGAGCATGGGCTTTGGAGTCAGTGGTCATGGGTTCAAATCCCGGCTGCCAACTGTCAGCTGTGTGACTTTGGGCAAGTCACTGGACTTCTCTGGGCCTCGGTTGCCTCATCTGTAAAATGGGGATTGACTGTGAGCCCCCTGTGGGACAACCTGATCACCTTGTAACCTCCCCAGCGTTTAGAGCAGTGCTTTGCACATAGTAAGCGCTTAATAAATGCTATCATTATTATTATTATTATTATTATTAATGACATATATGGGCTTAAGCACTGAGGGGCCGGGAAGGGGGATGAGTAAAGGGAGCAAGTCGGGGTGACGCGGAAGGGAGTGGGAGAAGAGAGAAGGAGGGCGCAGTCCAGGAAGGCTTCCTGGAGGAGGTGTGCCTTCAGTAAGGCTCTGAATCAGGGAGAGAGGTCTTCCGGGCCCGCGCTCAGCGGCTGCAGCTGGGAAGCCCACCGGACTGTAATAATAATAATAATGATGGTATTTGTTAAGCGCTTACTATGTGCAAAGCACAGTTCTAAGCGCTGAGGGGGAGTCCGAGGAGGCGGGGGAAGGCGCACTTGACGGCGAGAGCCGGGAGCATCCCGGCCACCCTTTCCTCCCGCCCTGCCAGGATGGGGACATTGTGGCCCCGACACTGACGCCCCGGAAACCCAACTGGAATAGATCGTCCGCCCTCCAAGACGGGAAGAAGGCCAGAACCAGGCTGTATAAGTGACCGCCGGCCGCGGGAAGACCCCCCCCCCTCCCGGCCGTCTCGGGCCGGAGGACGTCTGCCCCGCTCGGCGTCTGGCTCCGGTGTCCGTGGTGAACTCCCGGCGGGGGGGAGGGGGTGGTCCTTTTATAACGGGGGGGCCGGGGCGCGGCATTCCCCATTGGAGCATCCTCACGCTCCGTCAGGAATACCGACAGCCTCCAGGGAGGGGCACGGGAGGCGGGTTCGGGAGACGCCCCCGGGCCACCCGACGTACCTCGTGGAGGGTTTTGAGTTGGATGTCCCCCCTCATGCTCCGAGAACTCTTCGAGCCAGAAATAGACGTATCGGGGACCCCCGCTCCCCGGCGAAAGCCTCCTATGTGTGGGAAGACTGAAGCGATCCCGATCCTCACGTCCTCTCGCCGTCCCCCTCCTCCTTCCCCTCTGCTTCTCTCCTCCGCTTCTCACCTCTGCGACTCACGGGGGGCAAGTCTGACCGGGCCCCGGGCCGGCGAGATCTGCCAAGCCGTCGGGCTCACATCCGCGGGCCTCCGCCCCCCGGGATAGGAGGCCGTCCTCCATCCGGGGAAGCGGGACGAGGGGCTTTCCTCAGGGGTCCGGATGGTTCGCACGCTAGCCGTGGCCTGAGGACCTCGCAGAACCGTCCATCCTCCGTCCTTCCCTCCCTCCCCGAATGTCACGTGCTGCTCAGCCTTTCCTGGGCTTACTGTTGGAAAGCATCATCCGCTAGCAAACCTCGCTCACCACCAGGCCCGAGTCTCAACTGACCGAAAATCGAATAGTCGGTGGGCTCGGGGCCGGCGGCGACCAACGGGCCGCCTGGGGTCACACACGCACATATGGAGTCGCCGTCTACCTCCCCCGCAAGTTCCCAAAGGAGCGGGGTGTCCCGTCCACTTCCCCGCCCCGACACCGGACTGGAGGATCGTTGTGGGGCCGGTTTCAGGGGCCGGGGGAGGCCCGGGCCCTGCCGGCTGAAAGGGACAACGGAAGGATTCGGGGGAGAGCTGGGACCGCAGCCGGGCCAAGAGCATCCCGCGGTTGCCGTCGGCGACCACCCGCCTCACCCTCGGTTTCCCGGAGGGGCCCTGCCTCGCGGCGGGCTCTCCCCAGGGGCGCGTCGGGACGTGAGTACGCAAACCGGGGTCTCGTATCTTTTGATTTTACTGTGCAAAAGTCAGCATCTCACCCCGCCCCGTCCCCGTGGCCCGGATTTCAGGGTGTGGGACCTTCGGCCGGCGGGAAGGGGGCCGCGGGGTCTCTCTGCCCAGCGGGGTCCGGTGACCCTTAACAATAAAACCTCCTGAATGTACCTCGGTCCTCCCTCTCTTCCTTCCGTCCCGCCGTTCCTTCTGGGCCTGGCCTCCTTTCCCAACCCCGCAGGCCGTCGCCCGCCCTCACCGAGGAGCGGGCACGGGAATCCCGTCCGTCCTCCCGGCTTCACCCCCGTCCCACCGGGGCGACTCGGCTCCGAGTCTTTCCGGCCGCGGCGCCCACCGGAAGGCCTTGTCTCGTCCACACGTGCTCGGTCGGCGGGGTCGGCCTGGGTCGGGATTTTAATTGAGGGGGACGGGCAGAGTCCGCGGGGTGGCGTGGGGGGCCGGGCCTCAGCTCGGGGCCCAGGCCTCCAGCTCCTGGATGAAGAATTCCTCCCGGTGAGACAACACCTCGTTGTCGAAGGTGGCGCAGGGATGGCTCCCGCCGTGGTTCAGGTCTCCGTCCAGCCACAGCCCGAACCGGCCCCTGGGAACGGGGACGGGAGCCCTCGGCCTCAAACCCCGTGCCCGACCAACGGGACCCCAGCCCGAGACGTACGTGGGTGGGACAATCCCCCCCACCCCGACGCACACACTTGTGTGCGCGTTAGAGTCGGCCAAGTGGGCGCAGACGGGCGATGTATTAATAATTGTGGTATTTGTTAAGCACTCACGTGTGTGCGTTAGAGTTGGCCAAGTGGGCGCAGACGGGCGATGTATTGTGGTATTTGTTAAGCTGTTAAGCGCTATGTGCCAAACACCGTAGTAAGCGCTGGGATTGATCCAGCTCTGCCAACGGTCAGCTGTGTGACCTTGGGCAAGTCACTTCACTTCTCTGTGCCTCAGTTCCCTCATCTGTCAAATGGGGATGAAGACTGTGAGCCCCCCCGTGGGACAACCTGATCACCTTGTATCCTCCCCGGCGCTTAGTAAATGCCATTGTCATAGTAAGCGCTTAACAAATGCCATCATTATTATTATTATTATCCAGGTCCCTCATCCCCATTTTGCAGATAGTAATAATAAGAATGTTGGTATTTAAGCGCTTACTATGATAATGGCATTTATTAAGCGCTTACTATGTGCAAAGCACTGTTCTAAGCGCTGGGGAGGTTACAAGGTGATGGGGTTGTCCACGGGGGGCTCACAGTCTTCATCCCCATTTTACAGAGGAGGTAACTGAGGCTCAGAGGCTCCCCCTTCTAGACTGTGAGCCCACTGTTGGGTAGGGACCGTCTATATGGCGCCAACTTGGACTTCCCAAGCGCTTAGTACAGTGCTCTGCACACAGTAAGCGCCCAATAAATACAATTGATTGATTAAGTGACTTGCCCAAGGTCACACAGCTGGCAATTGGCGGAGGCGGGATTTGAACTCATGACCTCTGACTCCAAAGCCCGGGCTCTTTCCACCGAGCCACGCTGCTTCAACAAAACTATGTTTTGTTCAACAAAGGTTCAACAAAACTATGTGCCAAACACTGTTCTAAGCGCTGGGGTGGATGCAAGGTAATCAGGTTGCCCCACGTGGGGCTCACAATCTCCATCCCCATTTTCCAGATGAGGGAACTGAGGCCCAGAGAAGCGAAGTGACTTGCCCAAGGTCACCCAGCTGACAAGTGGCAGGGCCGGGATTTGAACCCACGACCTCTGACTCCCAAGCCCGGGCTCTTTCCACTGAGCCACGCGTGAGTGAACTGTGGCACAGAGAGAAGCAGCGGGGCGTAGTGACGACTTGACACCCGTCCGCGTGTTTTGTTTTGTTTTGTTGTCCGTCTCCCCCTTCTAGACCGTGAGCCCGTTGTCGGGTAGGGACCATCTCCATATGTTGCCGACTTGCCCTTCCCAAGCGCTTAGTCCAGTGCTCTGCACACAGTAAGCGCTCAATAAATACGATTGAATGAATGAGTGAATAGAGCCTGGGCCTTGGAGTGAGAAGGTCGTGGGTTCTCATCCTAGCTCCACCACTTTCATTCAATCAATCAATCAATCGTATTTATTGAGCGCTTACTGTGTGCAGAGCACTGTACTAAGCGCTTGGAAAGTACAGTTCGGCAACACTTTGCCGTGTGAGCTCGGGCGAGTCACTTAGAGAAGCAGCGTGGCTCAGTGGAACGAGCCCGGGCTTGGGAGTCAGAGGCCATGGGTTCAAATCCCGGCTCCGCCACTTGTCAGCGGTGTGACTTGGGGCGAGTCACTTCACTTCTCTGGGCCTCAGTTTCCTCATCTGGAAAATGGGGATAAAGACTGTGAGCCCCAAGTGGGACATGGATTGGGTCCAACCCGATTAGCTGTGTGTATGTGTCTATAATTCTATTTATCTATTTTGATAATAATAATAAGGGCATTTATTAAGCGCATACTATGCAAAGCACTGTTGTGAGCACTGGGAAGTTTACAAGGTGATGAGGTTGTCCCACGGTGGGCTCACAGTCTTCATCCCCATTTTCCAGATGAGGTCACTGAGGCCCAGAGAAGTGAAGCGACTTGCCCAAAGTCACCCAGCTGACAACTGGCGGAGCGGGGACTCGAACCCATGACCTCCGACTCCAAAGCCCGGGCTCTTTCCACTGAGCCAGGCTGCTTCTCTGATGCTATCGACGCCCGTCTACTTGTTTTGTTGTCCGTCTCCCCCTTCTAATAATAATAGCGATGGCATTTATTAAGCGCTTACTATGTGCCAAGCACTGTTCTAAGCGCTGGGGAGGTTACAAGGTGATCAGATTGTCCCACGGGGGGCTCACAGTCTTCACCCCCATTTTCCAGATGAGGGAACTGAGGCCCAGAGAAGTGAAGCGACTTGCCCAAAGTCACCCAGCTGACAATTGGCGGAGCGGGGACTTGAACCCATGACCTCCGACTCCAAAGCCCGGGCTCTTTCCACTGAGCCACGCTGCTTCTCTGATGCTATTGATGCCCGTCTACTTGTTTTGTTGTCCGTCTCCCCCTTCTAATAATAATAACGATGGCATTTATTAAGCGCTTACTATGTGCCAAGCACTGTTCTAAGCGCTGGGGAGGTTACAAGGTGATCAGGTTGTCCCACGGGGGGCTCACAGTCTTCACCCCCATTTTCCAGATGAGGGAACTGAGGCCCAGAGAAGTGAAGCGACTTGCCCAAAGTCACCCAGCTGACAATTGGCGGAGCGGGGACTTGAACCCATGACCTCCGACTCCAAAGCCCGGGCTCTTTCCACTGAGCCACGCTGCTTCTCTGATGCTATTGACGCCCGTCTACTTGTTTTGTTGTCCGTCTCCCCCTTCTAATAATAATAACGATGGCATTTATTAAGCGCTTACTATGTGCCAAGCACTGTTCCAAGCGCTGGGGAGGTTACAAGGTGATCAGATTGTCCCACGGGGGGCTCACAGTCTTCACCCCCATTTTCCAGATGAGGTCACTGAGGCCCAGAGAAGTGAAGCGACTTGCCCAAAGTCACACAGCTGACAATTGGCGGAGCCGGGACTCGAACCCATGACCTCTGACTCCAAAGCCCGGGCTCTTTCCACTGAGCCACACTGCTTCTCTGATGCTATTGACGCCCGTCTACTTGTTTTGTTGTCCGTCTCCCCTTTCTAGACTGTGAGCCCGCTGTTGGGCGGCGACTGTCTCTATCCGTTGCCGAATTGTACTTCCCAAGCGCTTAGTGCAGTGCTCTGCACACAGGCAGCGCTCAATAAATACGATTCAATGAATGAATACATATTTATTCTATTTATTTTATTTTGTTAGTATTTTTGATTTTGTTCTCTGTCTTCCCCCTTTTAAACTGTGAGCCCACTGTTGGGTAGGGACTGTCTCTATATGTTGCCGATTTGTCCTTCCCAAGCGCTTAGTACAGTGCTCTGCACATAGTAAGCGCTCAATAAATACGATTGATGATAATGAATGAATGAATTTTGTCCCATTTTGTGGGCAGGAGCGCGTCTGTTCGTTGTGGTACTCTCCCAAGCGCTTAGTCGGTGCTCCGCAAACAGGAAGCGCTCAGTAAATACGATCGAATGAACGAATGACTGAACCGCCGGGAGAGTGCTTAGTGCAGTGCTCTGCACCCGGGAAGCACTCAAGAAATGCCCCTGATGGATAATAATAATAATAATGGCATTTGTTAAGCACTTACTATGTGCAAAGCACTGTTCTAAACAATCAATCGTATTTATTGAGCGCTTACTGTGTGCAGAGCACTGTACTAAGCGCTTGGGAAGTCCAAGTTGGCAACATATAGAGACAGCCCCTACCCAACAGTGGGCTCACAGTCTAGAAGTGGGAGACAGCCTGATCAATCAATCAATCATATTTATTGAGCGCTTACTGTGTGCAGAGCACTGTACTAAGCGCTTGGGAGGTACAAGTTGGCAACATATAGAGACCGTCCCTACCCAACAGTGGGCTAACAGTCTAAAAGCTGGGAAGCAGCGTGGCTCAGTGGAAAGAGCACGTGCTTTGGAGTCAGAGATCATGGGTTCAAATCCCCCCGCCACCACTTATCAGCTGGGTGACTTTGGGCAAGTCACTTCTCTGGCCTCAGTTCCCTCATCTGAAAAACGGGGATGAAGACTGGGAGCCCCCCGTGGGACAACCTCATCACCTTGTAACCTCCCCAGCGCTTAGCACATAGCAAGCGCTTAATAAATGCCATTATTATTATTATTATTATTATTATTATTGGAAGATGGCATCCTGGGGTGAGAGAGCTACAGACCCGCCACTGCCAATCGCCAGCTGATCCACGTCGCCTTTGACGAAGAAGGAGTTGCTTCCCGTCCACTTGAACACCTGCAAAGGGGAATCAATCAATCAATCAATCGTATTTATTGAGCGCTTACTGTGTGCGGAACACTGTACTAAGCGCTTGGGAGGTACAGGTTGGCAACGTATAGAGACGGTCCCTACCCAACAGCGGGCTCACAGTCTACCACCAGGTCCGGCGTCAGCTGGGAGACCGGAGCATCATCATCATCAACCGTATTTATTGAGCGCTTACTGTGTGCAGAGCACTGTACTAAGCGCTTGGGAAGTACAAGTTGGCAACACAACTTGTTGGAGCAGGGGAGGGGACTGCGCCGGGGCCTGGTGCCCCTTCCCCACTGCTGGACGCCCGGGCTGATGAAGCAGCGTGGCTCAATGGAAAGACCACGGGCTGTGGAGTTGGGGGTCATGGGTTCAAATCCTGGCTCCACCACTTAATAATAATCATAATGGCATTTATTAAGCGCTTACTATGTGCAAAGCACTGTTCTAAGCACTGGAGAGGTTATAAGGTGATGAGGTTGTCCCACGGGGGGCTCACAGTCTTCATCCCCATTTGACAGATGAGGTCACTGAGGCCCAGAGGAGTGAAGTGACTTGCCCAAAGTCCCACAGCTGACAATTGGCAGAGCCGGGATTTGAACCCACACCCTCTGACTCCAAAGCCCGGGCTCTATCCGCTGAGCCACGGTGCGACCTTAGGCAAGTCACTTCACTTCTCTGGGCCTCAGTGACCTCATCTGGAAAATGGGGATGAAGACTGGGAGCTCCCCGGGGGACAACCTGATCACCGTGGAACCTCCCCAGCAAAGCAGCGTGACTCGGTGGAAAGAGCCCGGGCTTTGGAGTCAGAGGTCATGGGTTCAAATCCCGGCTCTGCCAACTGTCAGCTGTGTGACTTTGGGCAAGTCACTTCACTTCTCCATGCCTCAGTTACCTCGTCTGGAAAATGGGGATGAAGACTGTGAGCCCCCCGTGGGACAACCTGATCACCTTGTAACCTCCCCAGTGCTTGATAGTATTTATTAAGCACTTACTGTGTGCAAAAGCACTGTTATTATTATTACTTAGAACAGTGTTTTGCACATAGTAAGTGCTTAATAAATGCCATTATTATTTATTATTATGATGATAATTAGGGTATTTGTTAAGCGCTTACTATGTGCCAGGCACTGTACTAAGTGCTGAGGTCAAGGCAAGCTAATAATAATAATGGCATTTATTAAGCATTTACTATGTGCAAAGCACTGTTCTAAGCGCTGGGGAGGTTACAAGGTGATCAGGTTGTCCCATGGGGGGCTCACATTCTTAATCCCCATTTTCCAGATGAGGGAACTGAGGCCCAGAGAAGTGAAGTGACTTGCCCAAAGTCACCCAGCTGACAAGTGGCGGAGCAGGGATTTGAACCCCTGACCTCTGACTCCAAAGCCCGGGCTCTTTTCCACCAGGCCACACTGCTTCCCTAATCAGATTGGACACAGTCCCTGTCCCACGTGCGGCTCAGAGTCTCCATCCCCATTTTCCAGATGGGGGAACTGAGGCCCGGAGAAACGAAAGTCCCTCAACAGACGAGTGGCGAAGCCAGGATTAGAACCCAGGTCCTCCTGACTGAGCCCCCTCCTTCCTCTCCCCCTCCTCCTCCCCTCCATCCCCCCCGCCTTACCTCCTTCCCCTCCCCACAGCACCTGGATATATGTATATATGTTTGTACGGATTTATTACCCTATTTATGTATTTATTTTACTTGTACATATCTATTCTATTTATTTTATTTTGTTAATCTGTTTTGTTTTGTTCTCTGTCTCCCCCTTCTAGACTGTGAGCCCACTGTTGGGTCGGGACCGTCTCTATGTGTTGCCAACTTGGACTTCCCAAGCGCTTAGTCCAGTGCTCTGCACACAGGAAGCTCTCAATAAATGAAGCAGCATGGCTCAGTGGAAAGAGCACGGGCTTTGGAGTCAGAGGTCATGGGTTCAAATCCTAGCTCCACCACATGTCTGCTGTGTGACCTTGGGGAAGTCACTTAACTTCTCTGAGTCTCAGTTCCCTCATCTGTAAAATGGGGATTAAGACTGTGAGCCCCCCGTGAGACAACTTGATCACCTTGTATCCCCCCACAGTGCTTCGAACAGTGCTCTGCACATAGTAAGTGCTTAACAAATGCCATCATTATTATTATTAATAATAATAATAAATACGATTGAATGAATGAATGACACCCAAGCTTTATAATAATAATAATAATGGCATTTATCAAGCGCTTACTATATGGAAAGCACTGTTCTAAGCGCTGGGGAGGTGACAAGGTGATCAGGTTGTCCCACGGGGGGCTCACAGTTTTAATCCCCATTTTCCAGATGAGGGAACTGAGGCCCAGAGAATCAATCAGTCGTATTTATTGAGCGCTTACTGTGTGCACAGCACTGAACTAAGCGCTTGGGAAGTCCAAGTTGGCAACATATAGAGACAGTCCCGACCCAACAGTGGGCTCACGGTCTAAAAGAGAAGTGAAGTGACTGGCCCAAAGTCACCCGGCTGACAGTTGGCGGAGCCGGGATTTGAACCCACGACCTCTGACTCCAAATCAATCAGTCGTATTTATTGAGCGCTTACTGTGTGCGGAGCACTATACCAAGCGCTTGGGAAGTCCAAGTTGGCAACATCTAGAGACGGTCCCTACCCGACAGCGGGCTCACAGTCTAAAAGGGGGAGACGGAGAACCAAACCGAACATACGAACAAAATAAAATAAATAGAATAGATATGGACAAGGAAAATAAATAGAGTGATAACTTGCCACTGAGGCACGCTGCTGCTTCATCCACTGGGCCGTCGGTTTCCCCGTCCTCCCCAGCCCCCCGCCAGAAGCCCCCCGGAGCGGGGCGGCGTCACCTTGAGCTCGGGGGAGAAGGAGAAGAGGAAGGTCTCCCCGGTGCCGTAGAAGCAGCTGCTGATGCGGATGGCCGTCGAGGAGAAAGCCCCGAATATCTGGACCGAACAAAAACCAGGTCAGCGGGGCCCCGTCCGCAGCAGCCGGGATGGGGTTCGTTCATTCGTTCGTATTTATTGAGCGCTTACCGTGTGCAGAGCATCATCATCATCATCGATCGTATTTATTGAGCGCTTACTATGTGCAGAGCACTGTACTGAGCGCTTGGGAAGTACAAATTGGCAACATCTAGAGGCAGTCCCTACCCAACAGTGGGCTCACAGTCTAAAAGGGGAAGACAGAGAACAAAACCAAACGTACTAACAAAATAAAATAAAATAAAAAATAACGAACAGCGCTCTGCACATAGTAAGCGCTTAACAAATGCCATCATTAGTATTACTAAGCGCTTATTGTTACTCAGCTGTTCTAAGCGCTGGGGAGGTGACAAGGTGATCAGGTTGCCCCCCCCCAGGGGGCTCCCAGTTTGAATCCCGATTTTCCAGATGAGGGAACTGAGGCCTAGAGAGTCAATCAATCCATCAATCGTGTTTATTGAGCTCTTACTGTGTGCAGAGCACTGGACTAAGCGCTTGGGAAGTACAAGGTGGCAACATAGAGAGACGGTCCCTACCCAACGGTGGGCTCACAGTCGTGAAGTGACTTGCCCAAAGTCACCCGGCTGACAGTTGGCGGTGCCGGGATTTGAACCCATGACCTCTGACTCCAAAGCCCGGGCTCTTTTCCACTGAACCACGCTGCTTCCCTAATCAGATTGGACCCGGTCCCTGTCCCACCTGCGCTTGGGAGGTCCAAGCCGGCCACATTTGTCAATCAATCAATCATATTTATTAAGCTCTTACTGTGTGCAGAGCATTGTACTAAGCGCTTGGGAAGTACAAGTTGGCAACATATAGAGACAGTCCCTACCCAACAGCGGGCTCACAGTCTAAGACGGGGAGACAGAGAACAAAACCAAACATACTAACAAAATAAAATAAATAGAATAGATATGGACAAGTAAAATAAATAAATAAATAGAGTAATAAATATGTAGAAACATATATACAGGTGTATCTAGAGACGGTCCCTACCCGACAAAGGGCTCACGGTCTAGAAGGGGGAGGCGGACGACAAAACGAAACATACGGACGGGTGTCCAGTCATCAGAATAAATAGAAGTAAAGCTAGATGCACATCATTAACAAAATAAATAGAATAGTAGAATAGTAAATATGTACAAGGTTCAATCAATCGTATTTATTGAGCGCTTACTGTGTGCAGAGCACTGGACTAAGCGCTTGGGAAGTCCAAGTTGGCAACATATAGAGACAGTCCCTACCCAACAGTAGGCTCTCAGTCTAGAAGGGGGAGACAGAGAACAAAACCAAGCATACTAACAAAATAAAATGAATAGAATAGATATGTACAAGTAAAATAAATAGAGTAATAAATAAGTACAAACTTATATACATATATATATATATATATATACATATATATAGGTTCAAGTGCCACAGGGGCAGTGTACTCTCCCGAGCGCTTAGTACAGTGGGAAGCAGCATGGCTCAGTGGAAAGAGCCCGGGCTTTGGAGTCAGAGGCCTTGGGTTCAAATCCCAGCTCCGCCACTTGTCAGCTGTGTGACTTTGGGCAAGTCACTTCACTTCTCTGGGCCTCTGTTCCCTCATCTGGAAAATGGGGATGAAGACCGTGAGCCCCTCGTGGGACAACCTGATTGCCTTGTATCTACCCCAGCGCTTAGAACAGTGCTTTGCACATAGTAAGCGCTTAACAAATACCAACATTATTATTATTATTACAGTGCTCTGCACCCAGTCAGCGCTCAATAAAGGCGACTAACAGCCTTTCGTGCTCAGTGCTTGGGAGCAGCGCCGCTCCTCGCCCTCTCCACCTTCTTTCCGGGCCCCCGCTGGACGCCCACCCTCACCCCTGGCTGGAGTTAGGAGGGATTGGGAGAGCTCACCTCCTCCAAGAGGCCTTCCCAGACTGAGCCCCCTTTTTTCCTCTCCTCCTCCCCATCCCCCCGGCCCTACCTCCTTCCCCTCCCCACAGCCCTTGTATAGATGTTCGGACAGATTATTCTATTTATTTGAATTGTCCATATTTACTATTCTGTTTATTTTGTGAATGATAATAATAATAATGTTGGCATTTGTTAAGCGCTTACTATGTGCAAAGCACTGTTCTAAGCGCTGCGGGGGGGATACAAAGTGATCAGATTGTCCCACGTGGGGCTCCCAGTCTTCATCCCCATTTGACAGATGAGGTAACTGAGGCTCAGAGAAGTTAAGTGACTTGCCCAAGGTCACACACCAGCCATGTGGCGGAGCCGGGATTCGAACCCATGACCTCTGACTGCAAAGCCCGGGCTCTTTCCACTGAGCCACGCTGCTTCTCCTCAATGATGATGTGCATATATAGCTCTAATTCTGTTTGTTCTGATGATTTAGACACCTGTCTATGTGTCTTGTTTTGTTGTCCGTCTCCCCCTTCTAGACCGTGAGCTTGTATACATTGCCAACTTGTACATCCCAAGCGCTTAGTACAGTGCTCTGCACACAATAAGCGCTCAATAAATACGATTGAATGAATGAATGAATGAATGAAGGGGCTCCGGGACCTGTGGGTGCTCAGGGAAGGGAAGTGCTCAATAAATACGATTGAATGAATGAATGAGAAGCAGCGTGGCTCAGTGGAAAGAGCCCGGGCTTTGGAGTCAGAGGTCAGGGGTTCAAATCCTGGCTCCTCCACTTGTCAGCTGGGTGACTTGGGGCAAGTCACTTCACTTCTCTGGGCCTCAGTTACCTCATCTGTAAAATGGGGATTAAGACCGTGAGCCCCCCGGGGGGACAACCTGATCACCTTGTAACCTCCCCAGCGCTTAGAACGGTGCTTTGCACATAGTAAGTGCTTAATAAACGCCATTATTATTATGAATGAATGAATAACCTGGCCGGGGGGATAATAATAATAGTAAGTGTGGTATTTGCTAAGCGCCTACTATATGCCAGGCACCATCCTACGTGCTGGGGTCGAGACAAGCTAATCGAGCTGTGGGGCTCACAGTCACCATCCCCATTTTCCAGACGAAGCAACGGAGGCCCACGGAAGTGAAGTGACTCGCCCAAGGTCACCCAGCAGACAAGCGGCGGAGCCGGGATGAGAACCCAAGTCCTTCTGACTCCCGGGCCCTACCCACTGGACCACACGGCAAGCAGCGTGGCTCAGTGGGAAGAGCACGGGCTTTGGAGTCAGAGGTCATGGGTTCGACATGCCTGCTGCGTGACCTTGGGCAGGTTACTTAACTTCTCTGAGCCTCAGTGACCTCATCTGTAAAGCAGGGATTAAGACTGGAGCCCCACGTGAAACAACCTGATCTCTTTGTATCCCCCCCACAGCGCTTAGAATAGTAATTTTTTATTTTATTTGTACATATCTAGTCTATTTTATTTTGTTAGTATGTTTGGTTTTGTTCTCTGTCTCCCCCTTTTAGACTGTGAGCCCACTGTTGGGTAGGGACTGTCTCTAGATGTTTCCAATTTGTTCTTCCCAAGCGCTTAGTACAGTGCTCTGCACATAGTAAGCGCTCAATAAATACGATTGATGATGATGATTGATGATAGTAAGCGCTTAATATTATTATTATTATCAGGTCTCCAGCCCCGAGCCCTCAGTGACCTCCGTGAAACAACCTGATCTCTTTGCATCCCCCCCAGCGCTTAGAACAGTGCTTTGCACATAGTAAGTGCTTAATATTATTATTATTATTATTATCAGGTCTGCAGCCCTGAGCCCTCAGTGACCTCCGTGAAACAACCTGATCTCCTTGTATCCCCCCAGCGCTTCGAACAGTGCTCTGCACATAGTAAGCGCTTAATATTATTATTATTATTATTATCAGGTCTCCAGCCCCGAGCCCTCAGTGACCTCCGTGAAACAACCTGATCTCCTTGTATCCCCCCAGCGCTTCGAACAGTGCTTGGCACCTAGTAAGTGCTTAATATTATTATTATTATTATTATCAGGTCTCCAGCCCCGAGCCCTCAGTGACCTCCGTGAAACAACCTGATCTCCTTGCATCCCCCCCAGCGCTTAGAACAGTGCTTTGCACCTAGTAAGCGCTTAATATTATTCTTATTATTATTATCAGGTCTCCAGCCCCGAGCCCTCAGTGACCTCCGTGAAACAACCTGATCTCCTTGTATCCCCTCAGCGCTTCGAACAGTGCTTGGCACATAGTAAGTGCTTAATATTATTATTATTATTATTACCAGGTCTCCAGCCCCGAGCCCTCAGTGACCTCCGTGAAACAACCTGATCTCCTTGTATCCCCCCGGCCCTTCGAACAGTGCTCTGCACATAGTAAGCGCTTAATATTATTATTATTATTATTATCAGGTCTCCAGCCCCGAGCCCTCAGTGACCTCCGTGAAACAACCTGATCTCCTTGTATCCCCCCGGCCCTTCGAACAGTGCTCTGCACATAGTAAGCGCTTAATATTATTATTATTATTATTATCAGGTCTCCAGCCCCGAGCCCTCAGTGACCTCCGTGAAACAACCTGATCTCCTTGCATCCCCCCAGCGCTTCGAACAGTGCTTGGCACCTAGTAAGTGCTTAATATTATTATTATTATTATTATCAGGTCTCCAGCCCCGAGCCCTCAGTGACCTCCGTGAAACAACCTGATCTCCTTGCATCCCCCCCAGCGCTTAGAACAGTGCTTTGCACCTAGTAAGCGCTTAATATTATTCTTATTATTATTATCAGGTCTCCAGCCCCGAGCCCTCAGTGACCTCCGTGAAACAACCTGATCTCCTTGTATCCCCCCAGCGCTTCGAACAGTGCTTGGCACATAGTAAGTGCTTAATATTATTATTATTATTATTACCAGGTCTCCAGCCCCGAGCCCTCAGTGACCTCCCTGAAACAACCTGATCTCCTTGTATCCCCCCCAGCGCTTCGAACAGTGCTTGGCACATAGTAAGTGCTTAATATTATTATTATTATTATTACCAGGTCTCCAGCCCCGAGCCCTCAGTGACCTCTGTGAAACAACCTGATCTCCTTGTATCCCCCCCAGCGCTTCGAACAGTGCTCTGCACATAGTAAGCACTTAATATTATTATTATTATCAGGTTCCCAGCCCTGAGCTCCGGCACAGGCCAAGACGGGCCTCGCGGTCACTCCCGGGCCCCCCGAGGTGAGTCCCAAATTTGAAGTGACTCGCCCACAGTCACCCAGCTGACAACTGGGCAAACTGGTTTGAAGGACAGACGGGCGGCAGGTGGGCCGGGCCCGTCCCCCTCACCTGTCCGGCGGTGTCCCGGACCACAAGCAGCACGGCCACGCTGAGCCCCTCCATCCTCCGGTAGAGCGTCCGCAGGCTGAATCCGTCGCGGGCCGTGCAGAATAGTAGGGTCCACGGGCAACAGGTCACTCGTGGGGGGAGATGAGGGGCCAGCTGGGGGGCCGAGAGGGGAAGGGGCTGCTCTCTGGGGGTCAGGGCCCAGGGGAAAGGGGCACAGGTGGGGCAAGCGTTGGGAAGGAGGAAGGGGGGTACTGGTGGGACTGGGGGTGAGGACCCACCCTGTGTCCCCTTCCCCTTACCTGCCTGAGCTCCTCCGCCCCCAGGACCCTGCTCTCCTCGGCCAAAGATGGGGCCCACTCCTCCTCCTCCTCCTCGCCCACGGGCGCCGGGTCAGCGGGGCCCGCCGCCGCGGCCCGGTCCTCGTCTTCGTCCAGCTGGCCGGCCTGGGTGGGACCCCAACCCCGGATGAGGAAGGTTTGGTTAATATGCTTAGTTTTGTTGTCTGTCTTCCCCTTCTAATAATAATAATAATAATGATGGCATTTATTAAGCGCTTACTATGTGCAAAGCACCGTTCTAAGCGCGGGAATAATAATAATAATGATGGCATTTATTAAGCGCTTACTATGTGCAAAGCACCGTTCTAAGCGCAGGAATAATAATAATGATGGCATTTATTAAGCGCTTACTATGTGCAAAGCACCGTTCTGAGAACTGGGGATGTTACAAGGTGATCAGGGTGTCCCACGGGGGGGCTCACAGTCTTAATCCCCATTTTACAGATGAGGTAACTGAGGCTCAGAGACGTTAAGTGACTTGCCCAGCAGACGGGGTGGAGCTTGGATTTGAACCCATGACCTCTGACTCCAAAGCCCGGGCTCTTTCCACTGAGCCACGCTGCTTCTCTAATGATGGCATTTATTAAGGGCTTACTATGTGCAAAGCACCGTTCTAAGCGCTGGGGAAGTTACAAGGTGATCAGGGTGTTCCACGGGGGGCTCACAGTCTTAATCCCCATTTTCCAGATGAGATCACTGAGGCCCAGAGAAGTGAAGTGACTTGCCCAAAGTCACCCAGCTGACAATTGGCGGAGCGGGGATTTGAACCCATGACCTCTGACTCCAAAGCCTGGGCCTGGGCTCTTTCCACCGAGCCATGCTGCTTCTCTTCTAGACTGTGAACCTGCTGTTGGGTAGGGACCGTCTCTATATGTTGCCAACTTGGACTTCCCAAGCGCTTAGTCCAGTGCTCTGCACACAGTAAGCGCTCAATCAATATGACTGACTGAATGAATGAATGAATGAATGAATGAAAAGGCTCTGAGACCGGTGGGTGTTCGGGGAAGGGATGGGCTGGGACTGTGTCTGTTATATTGGACTCTCCCAAGTGTCTGGTACAGTGCTCTGCACCGAGTAAGCACTCAGTAAATACAATTGAATGGGTGGATAATAATAATGATGGCATTTATTAAGCGCTTTCTATGTGCAAAGCACTGTTCTAAGCGCTGGAGAGGTTACAAGGTCATCAGGTTGTCCCATGGGGGGCTCCCAGTCTTCATCCTCATTTTCCAGATGAGGTCACTGAGGCCCAGAGAATAATAGTAATAATAATAGTGGCATTTATTAAGCGCTTACTATGTGCAAAGCACTGTTCTAAGCGCTGGGGAGGATACAAGGTGATCAGGTGGCTCACAGTCTTAACCCCCATTTTCTAGATGAGGTCAATGAGGCCCAGAGAAGTGAAGTGACTTGCCCAAAGTCACCCAGCTGACAATTGGCGGAGCCGGGATTTGAACCCGTGACCTCTGACTCCAAAGCCCGGGCTCTTTCCACCGAGCCACGCTGCTTCCCAGTAAATACGATCGAAGGAGTGAATGAAAGGGTGTGGGGGTTCCGGGAGCACTCCCACAATTGGAGGTCAGACTGGGCCGGGCCCCGGGTAGTCCTGGGGGTGTCTCCCAAGGAGGGGAAGGGAAAGAGGGCCAAAACTCCTCACCCTGGGCTTCAAGGTTGTCCATCCCCCGGCCCCCTCCTCCCTTCCCTCCCTTCCGTCCTTCTCCATTGCAGCCCGCACCCTCCGCTCCTCTGCCACCGCTCACCTCCTCACCGTTAGGCCTCGCTCTCGCCCGTCCCGCCGTCGACCCCCGGCCCACGTCCTCCCCCTGGCCCGGAATGCCCCCAATCCCTCCGCACATCCACCAACCTCGCTCTCTCCCTCCCTTCAAAGCCCTACTGAGAGCTCACCTCCTCCAGGAGGCCTTAATAATAATAATAATAATGGTATTTTTTTAGCACTTACTATAATAATAATCATAATAATGGCATTTATTAAGCGCTTACTATGTGCAAAGCACTGTTCTAAGCGCTGGGGAGGTTACAAGGTGATCAGGTTGTCCCACGGGGGGGTTCACAGTTTTAACCCCCATTTTACAGATGAGGTCACTGAAGCCCAGAGAAGTGAAGTGACTTGCCCAAAGTCACACAGCTGGCAGTCGGCGGAGCCGGGATTTGAACCCATGACCTCGGACTCCAAAGCCTGGGCTCTTTCCACTGAGCCACGCTGCTTCTAGCCCCCCTCCTTCCTCTCCCCCTCCTCCCCGTCCCCGTCTCTATATGTTGCCAACTTGTACCTCCCAAGCGCTTAGTCCAGTGCTCTGCACACAGTAAGTGCTCAATAAATATGATTGAATGAATGAATGAATCAATCCCCCCCGCCTTACCTCCTTCCCCTCCCCACAGCACCTGTATATATGTTTGTACATATTTATTACTCTTTATTTATTCATTTCATTTGTACATATTTATTCTATTTATTTTATTTTGTTACTACGTTTTGTTTTGTTCTCTGTCTCCCCTTTCTAGACTGTGAGCCCACTGTTGGGTAGGGACCGTCTCTAGATGTTGCCAACTTGTACTTCCCAAGCGCTTAGTACAGTGCTCTGCACACAGTAAGCGCTCAATAGATACTATTGAATGAATGAATGAATCTCCCCCGCCTTCCTTCCTTCCCCTCCCCACAGCAGCTGTATATATGTATATATGTTTGCACAGATTTATTATTCGATTTATTTTATTTGTACATATTTATTCTATTTAGTTTGTTTTGTTCTCTGTCTCCCCCTTCTAGACCGTGAGCCCGCCGTTGGGTAGGGACCGTCTCTCGATGTCGCCAACTTGGACTGCTCAAGCGCTTAGTCCAGTGCTCTGCACACAGTAAGCGCTCAGTAAATACGATTGAATGAATGAATAGTAAGCGCTCAATAAACAGAGTGAATGAATGAAAGAGCTGGGGAAGACCCACGTACCAGCAGGGTGTAGCGGCAGCCACGACCTTTCATCCTCCGGGGGACGGTGTGATGGACGGTGGGTCCGGGTCGGGGCTGCGTCCGGAGCTCCTGGCCCGAGGGGAAGAGGGGCACACCCAGGTGCCCGGGCTGCCCTTTATCCTTGCCAACTTCCTCTCCGTTCACACCCTCCCTCGTGCCACCCCAACGGGGCACTGCCCTTTGTTCCCAGATTGGGGCACCTCGCAGCCCTGGGTGAGTAATGTCAACGCCACCGCCCCACCCCGGGGACCGCTCTGCTCCGTAATAACAATAACTGCGGTATATGTTGCCAATTTGTACTTCCCAAGCACTTAGTACAGTGCTCTGCACACAGTAAGCGCTCAATAAATACGATTGAATGAATGAATGAATATTTAATAATAATGATGATGGCATTTGGGAAGCGCTTACTATGTGCAGAGCACTGTTCAAAGCGCTGGGGGGATTCAAGGTGATCAAGTTGTCCCACGTGGGGCTCACGGTCTTAATCCCCATTTTACAGATGCTCTCATCCTATCCCATCTCATCCCATCTCATCCTATCTCATCCTATCAAGCGCTTAGTACAGTGCTCTGCACATAGTAAGCACTCAATAAATACGATTGATGATGATCCCCTCTGGATTACTGTATCAGCCTCCTCTCCGATCTCCCATCCTCCCTTCTCTCCCCGCTTCAATCCATACTTCACGCCGCTGCCCGGATTGTCTTTGTCCAGAAACCCCTGGGACTGTCTCTATATGTTGCCAACTTGGACTTCCCAAGCGCTTAGTACAGTGCTCTGCACACAGTAAGCACTCAATAAATACAATTGAATGAAAGGTAACAGGCTCAGAGAAGTGACTTGCCCAAGGTCACCCAGCAGCCATGTGGTGGAGTCGGGATTCGAACTCATGACCTCTGACTCCAAAGCCTGGGCTCTTTCCACTGAGCCACGCTCCTTCTAGACCGTAAGCCCGTTGTTGGGAAGGGGCCGTCTCTATCTGTTGCCGACTTGGACTTCCGAAGCGCTTAGTCCAGTGCTCTGCACACAGTAAGCGCTCAATAAATATGATTGAATGAAAGAATGAACAATTCACCGTCTGCCCCTCACTCCCGTGAGAAGCAGCGTGGCTCAGTGGAAAGAGCCCGGGCTTTGGAGCCAGAGATCATGGGTTCAAATCCCGGCTCCGCCGCTTCTCAGCTGTGTGACTTCGGGCCAGTCACTTCACTTCTCTGGGCCTCAGTTCCCTCATCTGGAAAAATGAGGATTAAGACTTTGAGCCCCCCATGGGACAACCTGTTCACCTTGTAACCTCCCCAGCGCTTAGAACAGTGCTTTGCACTTAGTAAGCACTTAATAAATGCCATCATTATTATTATTATTATTACAAGAAAATGGGGTTGAACGCAGTCTCTGTCCCACATGGGGCTCACAGTCGTAATCCCCATTTTCCAGGTGAGGGAACTGAGGCCCAGAGAAGTGAAGTGACTTGCCCAAGGTCTCACGGCACATGAGTGGCAAAGTCGGGATTAGAACCCAGGGCCTTCTGACCCCCCAGGCCCAGACTCTAGCCACTGTCCCCAACTCTCCCTGCAACAAACATGTTTTGTTTTGTTGTCTGTCTCCCCCTTCTAATAATAATAATAATAATAATGATGACATTTATTAAGCGCTTACCATGTGCCAAGCACTGTTCTAAGAGCTGGGGAGATTACAAGGTGATCAGGTTGTCCCACGGGGGGGGCTCACAGTCTTCATCCCCATTTTCCAGATGAGGGAACTGAGGCCCAGAGAAGTGAAGTGACTTGCCCAAAGTCACCCAGCTGACAGTTGGCAGTGCCGGGATTTGAACCCATGACCTCTGACTCCCAAACCAGTGGTCTTTCCACTGAGCCACGCTGCTTCTAGACTGTGAGCCCGTTGTTGGGAGGGGACCGTCTCTATCTGTTGTCGACTTGGACTTCCGAAGCGCTTAGCCCAGTGCTCTGCACACAGTAAGTGCTCAATAAATATGATTGAATGAATGAATGAATGAATGAATGAATGAACAATTCGCTGGCTGCCCCTCACGCCCGTGACCCCGGTCGTTGGCCGGAGGTCTTTTAGGGGTCAGTAGATGGGAACCCCAAGGCCCGTGAGGAGCCGGGACTCACTCCCCCCCATTTGTGGCCCCCAGAAACCACTCCCAGCTCAACTCAGCAGAGTCCGGACCGATTCCCCCCGCCCAACTCACGACCCCCACCATTTCCTGGGGAAAATTTCCATGGGGGAATAATAATAATAGTAACGATGGCATTTATTAAGTGCTTACTATGGGCCAAGCACCCTGGCCCACGTCCTCCCCCGGGCCTGGAATGCCCTGCTCCCTCTGCCCATCCGCCAAGCTAGCTCTCTTCCTCCCTTCAAGGCCCTACTGAGAGCTCACCTCCTCCAGGAGGCCTTCCCAGACTGAGCCCCTTCCTTCCTCTCCCCCTCGTCCCCCTCTCCATCCCCCCCATCTTACCTCCTTCCCTTCCCCACAGCACCTGGATATATGTATATATGTTTGTACATATTTATTACTCTATTTTACTTGTACATATCTATTCTATTTATTTTATTTTGGTAGTATGTTTGGTTTTGTCTCCCCCTTTTAGCCCCTGTGAGCCCACTGTTGGGTAGGGACTGTCTCTATATGTTGCCAATTTGTACTTCCCAAGCGCTTAGTACAGTGCTCTGCACACAGTAAGCACTCAA